>NC_137777.1:50952867-51369760 GCF_963455305.1 Plecotus auritus | reverse complement strand
GAGGACTTACAACCAGTAATATTGGTTCTAAGTTCTTTCTTTTCATCACTTTGGATATTTCTTGCCACTCCCTTCTGGCCTGCAAAGTTTCTGTTGAGAAATCAGCTGACAGTCATATGGGACTCCCTTCTAGATAACTAACTGCTTTTCTCTTGAAGCTTGTAAGATTCTCTCTTTGTCTTTAACCCTTGGCATTTTAATTACAGTGTGTCTTGGTGTGGGCCTATTTGGGTTCCTCTTGTTTGGGGCTCTCTTTACTTCCTGGACTTGTAAGTCTATTTCTTTCAACAGGTAGGGGAAGTTTTCTGTTATTATTTCTTCAAATAGGTTTTCAATATCTTGCTCTCTCTCTTCTCCTTCTGGCACACCCATAATGCGAATGTTGTCCCAGGAGGCTCCTTGCACTATCTTCATATTTTTGGAATATTTTTTCTTTTTGCTCTTCTGATTGGGTGTTTTTTGCTTCCTCATATTTTAAATCATTGATTTGATTCTTGGCATCCTCTACTCTACTGTTGAATCCCTGTAAATTATTCTTTATTTCAGTTAGTGTATGCTTAATTTCTGACTGGTCCTTTTTTTTTTTTTTCAAATTTTTATTAAGGTATTATATGTGTACATATCTTACCATTGCCCCCCCCCACCCCACTCCCATACATGCCCTCACCCCCCAATGTTTTGCATCCGTTGGTTACTCTTATATGCATGCATACAAGTCCTTCAGTTGATCTCTTATTTCCCCCACCTCTCCCTAACCTTACCGCTGTAATTAGACAGTCTGTTTGATGCTTTACTGCCTCTGTAACTATCTTTTGGTTCATCAGTTTATAATGTTTTTCATTATCCCCAAATGAGTGAGATCATGTGGTATTTTTCTTTCATTGACTGGCTTATTTCACTTAGCATAATGTTCTCTAATTCCATCCAGGTGCCTACAAATGGTAGTAATTCCTTCTTTTTTATGGCAGCATAGTATTCCATTGTGTAGATGTACCATAGTTTTCTGATCCAGTCATCTGCTGACGGGCACCTAGGCTGTTTCCAAATCTTAGCTATTGTAAATTGTGCTGCTATGAACATAGGGGTGCATATATCCTTTCTGATTGGTGTTTCTGGTTTCTTAGGATATATTCCTAGGAGTGGGATTACTGGGTCAAATGGGAGTTCCATTTTCAGTTTTTTGAGGAAACTCTATACTGTTCTCCACAGTGGCTGCACCAGTCTGCATTCCCACCAGCAGTGCACGAGGGTTCCTTTTTCTCCGCATCCTCGCCAACACTTGTCGTTTGTTGATTTGTTGATGATAGCCATTCTGATAGGTGTGAGATGGTATCGCATTGTCGTTTTCATTTGCATCTCTCAGATAATTGGTGACTTTGAGCATGTTTTCATGTGTCTCTTGGCCTTCCTTCTGTCTTCTTTCGAAAAGATTCTATTTAGGTCCGTTGCCCATTTTTTTTATTGGATCATTTATCTTCCTTTTATTAAGTTGCATAAGCTGCCTGTAGATGTTGGAAATTAAACCTTTATCAGTGATACCATTTGCAAATACGTTCTCCCATACAGTGGGGTTTCTTGTTGTTTTGTTGATGGTTTCTTTTGCTGTGCAAAAGCTTTTTATTTTGATGTAGTCCCATTTGTTTATTTTCTCTTTGGCTTCCATTGCCCTAGGGGCAGTATCAGTGAAAAAGTTCTTTTGGCATATGTCTGAGATTTTGCTGCCTGTGGATTCCTCTAGTATTTTTATGGTTTCCCGTCTTATATTTAAGTCCTGTATCCATTTTGAGTTTATTTTTGTGTATGGTGTAAGTTGGTGATCTAGTTTCATTTTTTTGCATGTATCTGTCCAATTTTCCCAACACCATTTATTGAAGAGACTGTCTTGACTCCATTGTATGCTCATGCCTCCTTTGTCAAATATTAATTGCGCATATTGGTTTGGTTCGATATCTGGATTCTCTATTCTGTTCCATTGATCTATATGTCTGTTCTTGTGCCAGTACCAGGCTGTTTTGAGGACAGTGGCTTTGTAATACAGCTTGAAATCTGGTATTGAGATCCCTCCTACTTTATTCTTCTTTCTCAGGATTGCTGTGGCTATTTGGGGTCTTTTTTTATTCCAGATGAATTTTTGGAGAGTTCTTTCTAGGTCTGTGAAATATGCTGTTGGTATTTTAATGGGGAGTGCATTGAATCTATAGATTGCTATGGGTAGTATGGACATTTTGATGATGTTGATTCTACCAATCCATGAACATGGTATGTTCTTCCATCTGTTTACATCTTCCTCTATCTCTTTTTTCAGTGTCCTGTAGTTTTCCGCATATAGGTCTTTTACCTCCTTGGTTAGGTTTATTCCTAAGTATCTTAATTTTTTTGGTGCGATGGAAAATGGGATTGCTTTTTTAGTCTCTCTTTCTGTAAGTTCACTGTTGGTGTATAGAAATGCCATAGATTTCTTGGCATTAATTTTGTATCCTGCTACATTGCCGAATTCATTTATTAAGTCTGTTAGTTTTTTGATGGAGTCTTTCGGTTTTTTTATGTACAATATCATGTCATCTGCAAATAAGGACAGCTTTACTTCTTCTTTTCCAATTTGGATGCCTTTTATTTCTTCTTCTTGTCTAATTGCAATGGCTAATACTTCCAGTACTATGTCAAACAGGAGTGGTGAGAGTGGGCATCCTTGTCTTGTTCCTGTTCTTAGGGGAAATGGTTTTAGTTTTTGCCCATTGAGTATGATGTTAGCTGTGGGTTTATCATATATAGCTTTTATTATGTTGAGGTATGATCCTTCTATTCCCACCTTGTTAAGAGTTTTTATCAAGAAAGGGTGTTGGATTTTGTCAAATGCTTTTTCTGCATCAATTGATATGACTATGTGATTTTTATCTTTCAATTTGTTTATGTGATGTATCACATTTATTGATTTTCGGATATTGTACCATCCTTGCATTCCTGGGATAAACCCTACTTGGTCATGGTGTATGATCTTTCTGATGTACTGCTGGATCCGATTTGCTAGAATTTTGTTGAGGATTTTGGCATCTACATTCATGAGGGATATTGGCCTGTAATTCTCCTTCATTGTGTTGTCTTTATCTGGTTTTGGTATTAGGGTGATGCTGGCTTCATAGAAGGAGCTTGGAAGTGTTCCTTGCTCTTGAATGTTTTGGAATAGTCTGAAGAGGATAGGTTTCAATTCTTCCTTGAATGTTTGGTAAAACTCTTCCTGTGAAGCCGTCTGGCCCCGGGCTTTTGTTTGCCGGAAGCTCTTTGATGACTGCTTCAATTTCTTCCATAGTTACTGGCATATTGAGCTGTTTAGATTCTTCTTGATTGAGTTTTGGAAGGTTATATTTTTCTAGGAATATGTCCATTTCCTCCAGGTTGTCCAGTTTGTTGGAATAGAGTTGTTTGTAGTATTTTTTAACAATCCTTTGTATTTCGGCGGGATCTGTTGTTATTTCACCTCTTTCATTTCTGATTTTGTTTATTTGGGTCCTCTCTCTTTGCTTCTTGGTGAGCCTGGCTAGAGGTTCATCAATCTTGTTTATCCTTTCAAAGAACCAGCTCTTGGTTTTGTTGATCTTTTGTATTGTTTCTTTGGTCTCTATGTCGTTTATCTCTGCTCTGATCTTTATTATTTCCTTCCTTCTGCTTACACTGGGCTTTTCTTGTTGCTCTTTTTCTAACTCTTTGAGTTGTTGGGTTAGGTAATTTATTACCATTGTTTCTTGTTTTTTGCAGTAGGCTTGTAGAGCTATGAACTTCCCTCTCAAGACTGCTTTCGCTGTGTCCCATAGATTTTGGATTGTAGTGTTTTCATTGTCATTTGTTGCCATGATGTTTTTTATTTCTTCTTTGATCTCTCTGGTAACCCAGTCATGGTTTAATAGCATGTTGTTTAGCCTCCATGTGTTTGATTTCTTTGGGTTGTTTTTACTGTAGTTGATTTCCAGTTTTATGCCACTGTGGTCGGAGAAGATGCTTGATATGATTTCTATCTTTTTGAATTTGAAGAGACTTTGCCTATGTCCCAACATATGGTCTATTTTTGAAAATGACCCATGTGCACTTGAGAAGAATGTATATTCTGTGGCTTTGGGGTGAAATGTTCTGAAGATGTCAATTAATTCCATCTGGTCTAGTGAGTCATTTAGGATTGATGTTTCTTTGCTGATTTTTTGTTTAGAGGATTTGTCCAATGGTGATAGTGGGGTATTAAAGTCTCCTACTATGATTGTATTGCTGTCAATCTCTCCCTTGATATCCTCCAGGAGTTTTTTTTATATATTTAGGTGCTCCTGTATTGGGTGCATATATGTTTACCAGAGTTATTTCTTCTTGTTGGATTGCTCCCTTTAGTATTATGAAGTGGCCTTCCTTATCTCTTGTTATGTCCTTCAGCTTGAGATCTAATTTGTCAGATATAAGTATTGCTACCCCAGCTCTGACTGGTCCTTTTACATGTCCTTGACATTCTCACTATGCTGCTTGAAAGTCTCACTAAGTCCCTTGAAGCTCTCATGAAGATCCTTGAGTAATCTTATAATCATGTTTTTGAGCTTTGTGTCCAGTAGTTTGCTTGCTTCCATTTCTTTCATTTGTGACATGTTTCTTTGTTTCTGCATGTTGGCTGCTTCCCTGTGTTCATTTCTGTGTATTAGGCAGAGCTGTTATGTCTCCTGGTAGAGTGGCCTAGTGTAGCAGGTGTCTTGTAGGGCCCAGTGGCTCAGCCTCCCCAGTCACCTGAGCTGGGTACTCTACGTGTGCCCCTGTGTGGGCTACATGCACAGTCTTATAGTTGAGCCTTAATTGCTGTTGGCATCTCTGGGAGAAATTGACCTCCAGGCCAATTGGCTGTGAGGACCAGCTGCGACTACAGTGGGAGAGCTGCTATGCAGAAAATACCCTTATGGAGCAGGACTGCTTCAGTGGGGCTATGGTGCTCACTGAGTCTGCCTCTTGAGTGTGTCATTTGTGGATGTGTAGAGTTGTAATTTGCTATGGCCTGAAGCTGCCCACCAGGTGCACTGGCTCTAGGGACTCCCAGGAGGTACAAAGTCAGCCACTGCCTGGGGACACCCTGCAAAGCTATTTGTATTGTGCTTGGAGATGCCCAGGTGAGGCCCAGCTGTGAAGCAAAGCAACCTGGAGCTAGGGCTGGTCTTGGGCCTTTTATCAATAGGTTTGGGGCACGCTGTCACCAGCTGCAACTTGTTTGAGAGATTTTATAAAAGTCTGAAGCCTGAGCAAGGACAGGCCATTCATATGGAAAAGCCACTGCAAACAGGTTTGGTGGGGCTGCAAATTGGATGGGACAGAGTCTCAAGGAATCACCAGGGAAGAGCAAACAGATATGGCTGCCAGTCAGCCTTACGAGAGGGGAGGTCTCAGCCCAGGACAAGCACTCCTGTCTGGGTGAAAGCTGCCCCTGATCTTGCCCTGATGCCAGACAATCCAGTTTCCCCCCAGTATGTGTCTGGCTCCCCCAGAGCTTCCAACTGGGGCCTGGTGCTGGAGCTCAGAGGAAGCGGGACCTTGTAAATTCATGGGCCGGCCCTTTAAAAGGAATACCTGGGTCTCCAGCCACCTCTGTGTCACTCAGCCATAATCCCCACTGGTTTTTACAGCCTGTAGTTATGGGGACTTCTATTCACAGCTCTGGGACCCGGGTTGGGAGGTCTGGTGTGGGGCTGGGACCCCCTTGCTCCTCATAGATGATCTCAGCATAGACAATCTCTCTCCTGATTAAAATAACAGCACATGTGGGTGCCGGTCCAGCCCATTCCGTGCCTCTGTGCCCCCCTGCCCCCCACCAGTCTCAATGTGCTTTCTTCTTTACTTCTCCAGTTGTAAGACATCCATTCAGCCAGCTTTCAGGCAGTTCTGAGTGATGGTTGTTCTGTATTTTATTTGTAATTTTCATGTGGCTGTGGGAGGCAGCGAGCATAGGCAGTTACCTATGCCACCATCTTGGTTCTCTCAGTAGCACTTTCTTACAACCTGGTAAATGCATGTTGTTTCTTTACTTGCTTGTTGTTTTTTTCCATTAGAACATAATTTCCCGTCAAGGATAGGATTTCTGTTGGTTTTTCTGTTCACTGTGCACCCCACCCCCCAACCCCAGCTCTTAGACAGGCACCTGCCACAACACAGGTGCTTTAATGTTTTAATGTTTGTTGAATGAATGAGTGAACGAGTGAATGGTTCCTATGTGACTTCAAACTTCTGTAGATGTTGGGCCATATTTTACTCAGTTTTATATCCCAAAATTCTAGCAGTGCGATTAGTAAAATAAATGCGTATTGAAACGGAGCTGCTGTCTTGAGAGCATCCTTACAGAGGCTTAGGTCACCAGTGTCCTTTTCTCTGTGTTCCGAAAAGACCAGGTCAAAATCTGGGCTTGTACCAGAGTTCATGAGAGAAGGCCAGTCAGCGGTAAGAAGGGCCTATTACATGTGGTGCATCTCATGTCTTCACCATAAACTCCCTGGAGAACGGACTCCAAGACAGATAAAAGGGGAACCTGTTTTAGGAAATCGTTATTTATAAACCTGTTAAAAGTGAAGCAACTGCTTATCAGAAGCAATGCAAATGGAGACAGCTGGGAGCAAGAACAGTTGGACTCCGACGCTCCTTGCGAGCCACGTCTCTGTTTGGGAGACTCCCACTTCAGAGGGGTTTGTGATGAAAGCAGCCCATCGCTCTGGTCCCTTTGGCGGACAGGCATGCATCCAGGCATCCCAGACCCCCATCGGTCAAAACACAACTGGCTCTAAAAATAAGGAAGTAGGCCCTGGCCGGTGTGGCACCAAAGGTCACTGGTTCGTTTCCTGGTCAGGGCACTTGCCCAGGTTTGGGGTTTGGTCCCTGGTCAGGGTACGTGCAGGAGGCAATGGGTTGATGTTCCTCTCTCACATCAATGTTTCTCTCTCTGTCTCTCCTTTTCCCTTCTTCTCTCTCTAACATCAATAAAAACATATTTTTTAAAAAAGGAAGAAGAACGGGAAGGAGGGAGAACACACGTCTTCCATAACTCACTGGAAAGTCTTAGGACCTGCTCAAGACGCTCTTCTCTTTGACCCCAAATCTCATAGAAGTTTCAGGTTCATATAGGCACCAGCTACTGGCTATCTGACTGGAGAACCTGCCACTTAGCCTAAACATGTTCCCAAAGTCAAAAGCTCAGAACTCCAACCTCGAATAATCCAACCAGAGCTGCTCTCCAGCAGCCGTAACTGTGTCCCAGGCCCGTGATGGAAGGTCCAGAGCTGAGCAAGTTCTCTCTGAACAAGCCTGGTGGACTGGGTGAGGCGAGAGCTGGAAAGGGCGAGAGGTAAGATCTGGAGAGACAACTCAGCCCAAGCACAGGCGGACCCTGGACCGGTGGGCTGGCTTCTGGGCTGTGGTCTGGAGGGCAAAGAGGGTCATTATTGGCTCGGGGTCTGAGAGGGGCCACGCTTGGAAGGAACTTGGTTGGGAACAAACTGGTGGCAAACTTGAGCCCTAGGGAGAAGGCCCCGCCAGTGCACCTGCGAGCTGCTTCAGGGTGGACAAGCTTTAACAGCGGTCGTGGAGGGGCGGGGCCTCTCTGTGTGCAAGAGAGTGAACTGATGTAGCATCAGCAGCGCGTCCGTGAGGCTGCCTGGGGTCCAGCTGGCGGGCAGCGACACCGAGCCTCTGGCCACACCGTGGCAGCAGTAGTTCAAGCGCAGGGCGCGCTGGGGCAGCCCTGTGATGTGGCCCAGTCCCAGGGCATGTGCCCGGCCCACTGCGCTGAGGAGGCACGCTGCCTCCGGACCCTGTGGGACAAGCCAGAGCGACTTCGCTGGGTGTTCCATAGGCACCATGGGGCAGCAGCCTGGAGAAAAGCTGAACTCTTAAAGGCAGAACGTGCTAAGCTTTTCCACATGTTGGCACGCATGTAATAGCATGTGTACATAAACACGATGCTGCTCACTGCCAGAGAGCCGTCTCGGGAGCTCAGGCTGGTTCAAACCGCTTGGCTACCCCGGGGCGGAGGAGTTCCATCCTGAAGTTAACCCGTTCGGGGCGTAAGGAGCCCAGGGAATTATTTGTGCAGGGACAACTACAAAAAATCGGGACATTCACTGAGGCCTAGATTTTAAAATGTGTTTAAACCTGTTTTCAGAAATTTCATTTACTCTGGAGATCATCCCATTTCCTTAAAGGATGGTCAAGCAGTGTTCACAGCCCAGCCTCAGCCCTGTCCCTCTGCTTCCAGAGTGCAACCATCGCCAATGTTTACAAAGTGAGGGGGGTCTCCCCTCCTTAACACTCACCCTCTAGGCCCTGCTTAATAGCCAGACACAGCATTTTCCCGATGGAAAGAGCCCCCCACCATCGGAGTGATGGATCCATCTGTCGTTGAGAGACAACCTTCACGCTGGCCAGCTTCTCTTTGGTCCCCAAGATGAGGAAAGAGCTGGCAACTCCTCCTGTGACGTGTAAGGAGGAGAGTCACTATGGTGACAAGAGGGTAGGACAGTGAGTTTAGAAGGGGTGCCAATACTTTGGCTGCTAAGCTTCTGCGACACCTCCTTTCAGAGTCTCTGAGAAGGTTTTCCAGCCCTGCCTCCTGACCAGGGTCAAGGTCCAGGCCACCACGGAGCAGCCCTGCCCGCCCGTCACCACACTGTCTCCGGCAGAGTCTTGGCAGTTTGCCGGAACTCCAGCTGTAGGCCTGGGGTCAGGACAAGCCATTTGACAGAAACGCCCAATAGTGGAATGTTCAATAAGTAAAACTTTTCCAGCCAATCAAATATGCTGTCCTCACTGTGGGATTTATGGCCCTGAGGAGACTTAACCCTGGAGTTCGCCAAGTTTCCCCAGAGGAAGTTCTTGGGAGAGGGGCCGGGGGAGCGCTCCGGGGAGCCCGTTTTCACAGGAGGCCGAGGCGCAGGCCTCTTGTTTACCATGTAAACCCTCCGGGGCTCCCATCCTCAAAGCCCCGATTCTGGGCAAATAGTATAAAGATGAACATCAAAGAGGAAAAACAGAGAGGAGAGGAAGGAATATAGAGGCAGGGAAAGAAATTAAAGAGATGAAACCACCAACATCTCAAATGGGACCCGTGAGAGATTAAAAAGACAATAGATGAGATGGTCAGAGCTAATATTTCCAAATTCAAGAATAAAAATGTAAAATATTTTGGAAGGCGATTTTCCAGTATCTAATAGTATTTTAACAGTTCATACCCTTTGACTGAGAAACACGCTGCTTAGACTTTATCCTTCAGGTATTGTCACATAAGTGCATAAAGATGTGTGTTCACGGGAATCCAAAGCATAATTATATTTAAAAATGAAAAATTAGACACAACCTGAACTCCTCCAACCAATTAAGTCCCTGGCTCAGCCTCGGCTTTTCACCTCTGCCCCAGAGCCCGTCCCCTGTCGGGTTGTCAAGGACTTTGCTCCTACAGTCACCTCATCATAAATCACATTGTTCTCTCTCAACTGGACCAGCTGCATTAGTATGAAACATGATGTCATTGTCATTAAAAACACGAACAGAAAAACGAGGAAAGCTCTTCTTGACTTTGTCCAGTTGCTCCATCGTTTGCTCAGCTTCGAGAAAACCCCCATCCGTTTTCTCTTCCAGATGTTTCTATTCCCACGACTCCCATCTTCTCGTTAACACCCGACTCCAGTTTCTGTCCCCGCCACTCTCGGGGCCTAACCCTAACCCTAACCATTGACCTTCACCTCCTATAGCAGTTTTCGGTCCTCATCTCACTTTCTGTGTCCAAGTGTTGGGCTGGGTAGACCTTTTGGAGACCATTCCTGTTATTCCTGACGATGGCTCCTTCTTCACACTGTCCTGCCCTTTCCCACTGCTGAGAGTGGAAAGCCCTGGGGACCAAGGCCCTCTCCTCCTCGGAACTTGTATCCTCTTCCAAGTATCACCCCTCCCAAGGCTGTAAACACATCCACGTGTTGAAGACTTCTAAATCGTATGCCCAACCCTCTCGTCACCCCTGGGAGAACTCCACCACCTCACCATGTCCACGGTGATGTCTGATAGGTCACCCAAGCTGGCCATGTCTAAATCAGGGCTCTCCCTTTCCCCCACGTCTCCTCTCATCCCTATTAAAAACCTTTAGGGACTAAAAATATAAAAATAAATAAATACCTTTCGGGACTTTCCGCTGCCCCTAGAATAAGTCGTAGACCTCTCTGGCGCCTTAACATGCCAAGCTCACGTCCCATCCCTGGCCCTGAGCGCCAGCTCTTCCTCCCCTGAATGCCCTCCAGGGCACCCCTCATCCAAGCTTCTGAGAGTTTACTTACTTCCCGGTTCATTCTCTTGAGGAGGTTCGCTCGTGAACAACCAAGAATAAAACTTCTAGCCCTGCCCGCCCACCGGGTCTGTCTTCTTTGTGGCACTTACTACTCCCTTGCTTTCTTGTTTGCTTTCTTTATGCCCTTCTGCTTGTGAACAAGGACGCTGGGACACCATCTTCCACTGCTGCCTCTCCCACCCAGAGCAAAGCCTGCTGGGAAACAGGTGTTAGTGGTTTTTGAACAAACGCATGGATACTGGAAAACCTTCCAGACATATTTAACTGAAAAAATGACATATACAGGCAAGTCCCATTAAAGGTCATACTAATAAATACCTTAGTATATATTTATATTTGTGTTATATGCACTATTTGAATGAATGCATGGGGAAATCTTCAAGATATATTTTTTGATTGAGATACAATTGACATATACTCTTGTATAAGTTTGGTGATTTGATATTTATATATTGCCTGGGCTGTGGCCACCGCCAATGGCCCCGAGCGGTTTATCCCAGTCCCGCCAGGGACAGTGTGGGACACGAGATCTGGCGCGATGCGTGCAGGAGACAGGAGAGCTGTGTGCTATATCATGTCCCGATTGCTCAGCAGATAATCTGTTACTATTGAATTATGTGAAGAGAAGGAAAATGCTACTTTGATCAAGTTATGAATATAGCCTCGCAGCGTGGGACGCATAGAAACGGGCATGATGGCTCATCTTCAAAGCCATAAGCGAGGACGAACCGGAGAGGGGAAGCCGGACAGAGCGAACGAGGCTTCCATGCGAGCGGATAGCGCTCGGTGGCCCCGCATCGTGGCGCAGCCGCTGCAGGAGGGCTTCCCTTCTCACACGCTTTCCAGGCCCTCTCATCTCGGGGATCCCCCTGCAAAGACGGGGCAGCCCCCGGACAGTGGCAGGAGCCCATGGGCTTCTGGGACTCAGTTTCTCTCCCTGGTCTGAGGTTTAGTTTCCTGTGTCCTTGAGTGACAAGTGGTTCAGAGCTCCAGGTCAAAGGCACATTTCCTTCCACAGCTGCACACGTTCCGTGCACTTTAGCATCTGTCGGTGCAACCTGAACATTCCAGAACTGGCCATGGCAGCAATGAGTCAGGACCTCCCAAGGCCGAAGGTCCAAGGCCACATAGCCAGCTCAGCACCTGACTGGCAGCTCCAGCAAGGCAGTCCTCTCCTTTCCCCTGCCGCCCTTCTCCCGCCCTTCTCCCCCTCTCCCTCCCTTCTTCCTGTCCCTCCCCCCATCCCTCCCTCCTTCCAAATACGTCCTCATCCCGACTTCAGGAGCCAGAGTCCAGCCTGAGGAGCAGCCGCCTTGCCTTGGCAGTGACATCGCTGTCCCACACGGGGACCTGGCCACCTAAGTGTCTCATTCTGGCTCCTCCTGAATTAAAACAAACTCAAAGTGCTCGAAAGGGAGTGGAGACTGTGATCCCCTGTTTCTCACTAATGGAAACGGGGTTCTACTGTCTCCTGCTCCCCTCCCCGCGTACGTCCCCCCTCCCCGCGGCCTCTGCCTTTCCCCTCTCCTTCCCTGTCTTTCTCCAAGTTTCCTGTTCCTGAGGTTTACAGTTGCTGGAACCTCGAAACCCTGTGTTCCCTCCAGGTTTCCTCCCCACAGGATGTAAATAAACAGCACTAACATGTTCACTTAAAGCTGCTTTAAGGTCCGGAAAGCGAGCCATGAGCAGCGGGCATGTTTAAAGGCCGCCGCCAGCCGTCTGTGGGGCGCTGGTGTCTGTGTCCCTGGAACCTCCGAGCCAGTGAGGTGCATTTGCCTGGGCAGCAGCCACAGCCAGCGCTCACACTGCTTGAATTCCTGCGAGGAGACTTCACCTCCAAACCCTGCAGATCTAAAGCAAGGCTTCCACACTTCCAGGGCTCTCCGGAGTAACCGTGAATCCGACACCGTCCTCACTCTACTAGCAGGAATGGAGCACGCCAACTTCATTACAGAGGACCGCAAACAACCCAAACCAGTGCGGGCCTGACTGTGGGCGCAGTCCCCGCCGGCAGGTCTCTCACACGTACTGTTGCACTTTCGTCCTGTTGGTCTCGGAAATTCCCTCAGGGACAATGAATGGGGTCTTTGTTTACTTCTCTGTAATGACTGGTACATGCTAACTAGGTACTACATTTTTCTCAGTGGTGATCAGTTGGCTAATAGAATAAACATGGCTGCTGGAGCCAGACAGTGCACGGAATGAATTCACGCCCCCTCCCTGTTTATCAGATGTTGTCACCACAACCAGTAACAACCACGCCCTAACTGAAACACATCTGTTCCTCTCGGGGGCAGAATTGCTTCTGGGTACACAGCTGAGGGGGTTACTGTCGGATTAAGTCCCCTCATTTATTAAACAGGCACGTGGGTGGATGGAACGATGATTCCTCACAGATGTCCACGTCCTAACCGACACCTGAGCATGTATAAGGGAAAAGATAAGCATTTCAGCGCATAGGGAGAGGGCCTGGCCAGGGAGCTCAGTTGATTAGAGCATGGTCCAGCTATGCCAAGGTTGTGGGTTCAATCCCTGGCCAGGGCACATGCAAGAATCAGCCAATGCACTCGGCTGGTGTGGCTCAGTGGTTGAGCATCGACCTATGAGCCAGTAGGTCATGGTTCGATTCCTGGTCAGGGCACATGCCTGGGTTGCTGGCTTGATCCCCAGTAGGGGGTGGGAGTGGGGCATGCATACAGGAGGCAGCAAATCAATGATTCTCTCTCATCATTGATGTTTCTCTCTCTCCCTCTCCCTGGCTCTCTGGAATCAATAAAAAAATTAAAGCAAAAAAAAGAATCAACCAATGAGTGCATAAATAAGTGGAACAACAAATCAATCTTGCTCTCTTTCTCTTTCCTCCACCTCTTTCTCTCAAAAATCACTTTAAAAAAAGAGAGAGAACATAGGGAGAAAGACATAATTTATGGAGCTGGGTAGTTTACATAATGGTATGCCCGTGACAAGCTTGGGAGGTGGGCTCCCTCAACTCAGAGAGGTTAAGTAACCTGCCCACCATCACACAGCTAGATAGATGTTAAGTCCCGATTTAAATCCCTGTTTGTCTGACTTAAAAGCCCATGATTTTTCCAGCATTCCTTTAGACTTTATAATAGAAGGGGGAGTGACATTTCTATCTTGAAACACTCGTTTGGCTTAAGAAGACATCTTATACTGCTGTATCTTTATCATCAAATACTCTTTCTGTGTGAAATGCTGTCCACAGTTCACAGTGCAGTGACCCGGTGGCTGCCACTCTGCCGGTCCTGGTCTCTTTATTGTGTTTGTAAAGCACTTTTAAAAACGGCACCGTGACCCTTCCGGGGGGTCCAGAAGGCGGAGGCTGCTCCTCCTCCTTCCGCTGACAAGAGCTCTGAGCTCCCAGGCGGCGCTGCACAGCCCGTGTCTGACGACAGCAGAAAGCGGCTCCCGGCTCCGCATTTCACTCCAGGCCCATGACGCCGGTCTCTGGGAGTGTCCTTCCCATCGCGGCCAGAAATGTGATTTGCAAACGTCTTCCGGGGCAGGAACTGGGCTGTGGCCAGCCCTTCCCGAGCTGCAGGAGGCCCCGCGGAAGGCTTAGGGATGGCCTCCGCGGGTTCGGAGCCCCCTGCTGTGGCCGTTGTGTTCTGTGACCTGCCTACTCCTGCATCCTGTGTGCTAGCAAACACACAGGCTATGGAAGGCGCTGGCATTTTACTTTCAGTAGCAATGGTGTACAAAATACAAAATAACCGCATTTCTTTTTGAAGTTCTTTTGTATAAACACCGTAGTTTCTCTTCTCCCGCCAAGCAGGGTAGCCTGTGTTCATTTGTTTCCAGGAATTTTTCTTTACACAATATAAACTCGTTCCCGCAGCCGGGAGGTAAGTCCACAGCAGCCAGACCCTTCCTTTGGAATTAGGTACCGGCCCCCTGTCCTCCCCTGGGGACACCCACAATCAGTCAAGCAAACCCACTGAGCACCCCCTCACTGCTCACGTAAGTTTACATGGCTTTTCTAAAATGTGCACAAATTGTTCAGGGAACCCTGAATTTTTAATTTACTTGTTTATGATTTCAAGTGTTACTTTAAGGAAGGTCCCATCGATGTTTCTTGTATATTTACATCTTCATGTTTGTTTGTTTGTTTTTAAATATATTTTTATTGGTTTCAGAGAGGAAGGGAGAGGAAGAGAAAGAGGTAGAAACATCAATGATGAGAATCATTGATGGGCTGCCTCCTGCACGCCCCCTACTGGGGATCGAGCCCGCAACCCGGGCAGGTGCCCTTGACCTGAATCAACCCCAGGACCCTTCAGTCTTCAGGCCAACGCTCTATCCACTGAGCCAAACCAGCCAGGGCCATGATTTATTTTTAACCCACTATTTTGAAATGCAAAACTCAGTGAATTTCGTGCTTGGTTTTATTTTGAAAAACAAACAAACAAACAAAAAAAAACAACAACAACTCATATTTCTAGTCTCCTCCTCCCCTTCTACTTACCTGCTGTGCATTCACGAATATAAAGGCTCTGATTTTTGAGCATTTTCATTGCTTGAAATTTTGAATGAATTGGTGCTTAAAATGGTAGAATGAGACAAATGATTGTCTACTACACCCACACACATTTAGCCGGCCACAGTGAGAACACACTGTTAGTGGAGTATTTACAAGCAAGCGACTTACTTCGTTCTAAGAGACATTTTCCACATTTTACCATTTCTGAGATTGAGAAAGGCCTTACAGCCAGTGTGGTCAGAGCATTGATTCCCAGTGCTTTTCTTTCTTGGCGTCTGATAGAGACCGATGCTGCATCGTTAACATGGTAGCACCTTAGACTCGAGTGAATACAATACATACGAGGACTGTTCACATGTTGGGCAGATGACCTCGTGTAATCCTCCAAGCAATCCCATGACCTAGGTGCGATTATTCTCCGCATTTCACAGAACAAGGGCCTGGATGGAGGAAGTTGCCCCACTGCCTGTCGGCTCCACCACGGGCTGCGGCAGGCTGAGGACAACTAGCTGGGGTGTGAGGGGGGCTTCGATTCGTAACTTCCATGGTATAAAGACTCCGTGTGGCCAGCAGCAAGGCACCAACAGGAAGTCACTGAACATAGAATCGGGAAGAGAGGCACCAGCACGTGAAACACATCACCGGTTAGAAGTCACCCAGGAATACACGTGGCATAGGTCCCCCTCAGAAGACCCCGTTAGCGGCCTTTCCCTGCCTCAAACCATGCCCAAGCCCCATTAGCTTAATCTAGACCCAGTTACCCCTGAACTCTACCTCACACTTACTATTTCCACTTACCTGAACCAGTAATCCCCTTTTTTCCTTTAGTTCAAATTGAGTTTCTATCACTTAAAATTAAGAGTATTGATGAAACCCTGGCCAGTGTGGGCATTGTCCCGTGCACCGAAGGGTTGCCGGTTCGATTCCCCGTCAGAGGACATGCCCAAGTTGCAGATGGTCGATGTCTCTCTCTCCCTCCCTCTCTCTTCCTCTCTCTCTAAAATCAATTTAAAAAACATATATATATATATTTGTATTTATATTTATATTTAAAAAGAGTACTGATGAATACAGCAGAGACTTACAAGATGTGCTAAGAATTACTGTTTAAACTTTGAAAGTCCAGTGTAGTCACAAGCAAAAGATTTTAATCACGTGAATGATGTGGTCAGCGTATTTGACTTTCTCTGGCTGGTCCTGAGGTGGAAGCAGGATGAAAAATGAGGAAGCTGGTCATCGTTGCCCAAGTCCTGACGTCCTGGGCTGTTTGCCGCAGGGGCTGCGGTGGCCTCTTGGACTGGCGGTGGCTCAGGGTGTCTTGTCCTAAGTCGGCCTGGCCATCACCCATTTCTACGTTTAGTCTTTCGGGACCCTCTTGTGGCCGTTCTCTGACTTTTGAGAAGTTGACCAACTCAGGGGATGATTGAGATCTAGATCTTTGGTTCTCGGGGGTTGTCCAGCTGTCTCCATAGCCAAGTGTTGAGAGATCTCCTTGACTTCTTCTATGTCATCATGATGACCACCCAGCCGGAGCGGGACTGAGCAGATGCGTTTTAAACTGAGAGAATACAGTGCACCACATCATGGCCACTATGACAAAAACCGGAACGTCGGCCATCACCTGTACGGTGCTTCAAAACCAGGAACCCCACGGCCCAACCCAGGAAAGAAAATAAATCCCACAGGCCTGGGGGTTAGTTCAGCAAGCCAACTAGCTTCGTTCCTTCAGATGGGCATAGTCTCTTTATCTAGCCTACTTTCTTTCTTTCTTTTTGTCAAATATATTTTTATTGATTTCAGTCAGGATGAGAGAGAGAGAGAGAGAGAGAGAGAGAGAGAGAGAAACATTATTGATGGGAGAGAATCATTGATCATCTAGTCTGCTTTCTTGATCCAAGTTCAGCAAGAAGCATTAGCAGTGATCGAAATGCCCAGGACCACTGAGCAGGGACTCTGGAGCCACGCTGCTGTCTGTTCCTACCCGTGCCAAAGGGCTGTGGCTGATCTGTGTCCCATCGTGGGCAGAGTGGTTGGTGCTGCCGTAACGTCCGCCAGAGCTGGTGAAATGTTTGTCACAGCCATTTCATTTGTATGGATTTCCACATTGAACACATTGCTCTGGCTGTTCGGAGGAGGCAGCCATTCCGAGAGAGAGAGAGAGAGGGAGAGAGAGAGAGAGGCTGGATAACCGAGACAAGTTCGAGCTGCCAGCCTTGCTGCTTTATGGGCTTAGGAGGGTCTCTGCTCCAGAAAAGTCTTGAGTGGGCGACGCGCTGCTGTGCTCCCATGAGGCAAATGTTTGATCTTCAGCCTGGCCACCGGGAGGGCACTGCTGGGGGTAAGTTGGCAATGCCCATTGTGGGCTCTTCCTCAGTGAAGTGGGGCACTGTGCTAACTCATCCTCGGAGCAGTTTTGCTGTCAGGGCGTGGCAGACAGATCTCTAAGCAAGAAGGGAGCTCTCTGTGAGTTACAGCTCTGACACTTGAGATGTATGTGATTCTGAGTAAGTTTCTTACTATCTTGGTGTTTCAACTCCTCATTGGCAAGAAGCCATTCTGTTGCCCGAGGCTGTGGGGGAAGTCAGAGTATTAACGTACCCTCACATTGATTTTATCTTATTAAAAGTCCAGCATTGACTATAATGAAGTGTGAATCAGAGGAAATAGCTGGATTTGTTTTCCAGAGCAGCATTTAAAACGTAGAAAATGTCGAGAGCATAGGAGGTATTTTTCAGGCAGTTCACCCACAGGCCAGCAAGTGGACGCGTGAGTCCCGTGACTAGGGGACGCTCAGGCTTATTCGTGGCGACTGAAGAGATGTGTTTCTCTCCTGTGTCAGACACAGTAGCTCTGGTGGGTGGTTTCACATCCGCACTAATGGTCTACTTCAGGAGCCTCTGCTTCTTGAATTTTCCCTGGGGAGGAAGCCAGAGAAGATAAGTGAGGGAAGGAGATGCTCTTCAATGACCCATCATTTTCATTTTGGTACATTTGTGGAGGAAGGGCATTTACCCTGTTATGTATCTTGGGCTTTAGGACAGATCCATGAGCTGGCCCCTCACTCCCTCCCTTTCTCCCTCCCTCCCTCTCCTCCTCCTCCTCCTCCTCCTCCTCCTCCTTCTTCTTCTCTCTCTGTCTCTCAGAACTAGGCTTAAGAATAGCATGAGTGATATTTTCTTTGGAAAGACTTCAGTGGTAATGACATAGCATGTCATTCCAATGTCATCAGAAGTATTTGCCCCTTTGAGGAAGGTTCTGGGCCAAGGGCCTGTAATCTGGGCAGGGAAACATCTTTCTGAAACTCAATTTTCATTGGAAGG
The DNA here is from genome assembly GCF_963455305.1 of Plecotus auritus. NCBI lineage: Eukaryota > Metazoa > Chordata > Mammalia > Chiroptera > Vespertilionidae > Plecotus > Plecotus auritus. Next base: position 51,351,606 of record NC_137777.1, on the reverse strand, counting down.
TAGGTTTAGTTTTTATTTCCTTGCTTGACAGTTCTACTTTGATTCATAGTAATCCTATCTAATAAAAGAGTAATATGCAAATTGACCGTCACTCCAACACACAAAATGGCCGCCCCCATGTGGACACAAGATGGCCGACCCAAGATGGCCTGCAGGGGAGGGCAGTTGGGGGGGACCAGGCCTGCAAGGGAGGGCAGTTGGGGGCGATCAGGACTGCTGGGGAGGGCAGTTAGGGGTGACCAGGTTGGCAAGGGAGGGCAGTTAGGGGTGACCGGGCCGGCAGGGGAGGGCAGTTGGGGGCAATTGGGCTGGCAGGAGAGCAGTTAGGCGTCGATCAGGCTGGCAGGGGAGTGGTTAGGGGGTGATCAGGCTGGCAGGCAGAAGCAGTTAGGGGCAATCAGGCAGGCAGGCAGGCGAGTGGTTTGGAGCCAGCAGTCCTGGATCGTGAGAGGGATGTCCAACTGCCCGTTTAGGCCCGATCACACTGGGCAGTCGGACATCCCTAGAGGGGTCCCAGATTGGAGAGGATGCAGGCTGGGCTGAGGGACACGCCCCCCCCCCACCCCCGTGCATGAATTTTGTGCACCGGGCCTCTAGTAATTTATAATATAAGTAGAAAAGCCCAAGAAGTTTACAGAATGTGATTGAGAGAATGCTAAGCAGTACCACCCACTGAGCCCTGCAGGCCTGGGCTGTTGGCAGCTGATGGCTATCCGCTGTGTTCCCTTGGAGACTTGCCCGAAGTGGGAGCAAGCCACCTTGCCCAAAATTATTTCCTGACGGTAGCCTCCTTCTTAGGATGGGTCAGCATAGGGTATAAAGGCAGGGCCCCTTGCTTCAATCTGGTACAACTTTGGGGGGACACCCAGCCCCACAGCTGCTGGAGGGGTGGGGGAGTCTCTGTGTGACGGCACGGAAGGCCACGCCCAGCTTAATCTCGCTTCCTTCCCTCCCCACAGGTTTATTCCCAGAAAGTTTCCTGCACACAAACCTCCCTCCAGCTCACAGTTCATTTCCCAGGGAATCTAACTGTAACAATGACCAAAGTATTTTGCATAGGGGAACCATGTTATTCTACTTTTCTCATGCCCTTTCTCAGAATCAAACATTACTTTTCTTTTTAATCCTCACCAGAGGATGTGTTTAATTTATTTATAAATGTTTTTTATTTTTTATTTGAGAGAGAGGTGAGAGAGAAACATCAACTGGTTGCCTCCCATAAGCCATGACTGGAGATCGAACCCACAACCTGGGCATGTGCCTTAACTAAGAATCGAACCTGCGACCCTTCAGTGCACAGGACGACGCTCCAACCAACTGAGCCACCCGGCTAGGGCTAGACATTTCTTAAAATCATGTCCTCATTGTTACATGAAAACCCTTATTTCATTAAAGAAACTTTGAAGTTGTGTTCCATCAAGAGCTGCCTTCAGAACATGGCTTGTTAAGAGATTTTAAGCATTAGCATCTTCCTCAAACTTGTTCAGCTTCCATGATGTAATCTAATGGACACAGAATTCAAAGTGGCTTAAACACACACAGGAAGATGAAGTGGTGTATGGCTTGTTAACAAAATCAATGCTGTGAGCCGCTTCCTGTGATGGTTGCAGGATCTCCACGTCTGACTTGCATCAGCGCGAAGTGAGCTTCCCTGCCATACCTATCTTTACAGCTTTCCAGGTTGTTTATTTCACACCCACAGTCTTCAAAGCCGAGAGAATGCAAGGCTGTAATGTTTTCTTTAGCAATTAAATGCTAATGACCTGACGTTAAATCAGTACTTTTTCAAAACTGGCTTTGGTTTCTTGAACCTCCTAACTCTGGGTGATAACTTTTTCAAAATTGTGATATCATGTGCTCTTAGTTGTTTGACTAGACAGCCAGAACTGCCCGGTAGGGTGGCCAGTCAGCAAATGAAAACACAGGGACCCATTAAGAATTTGTATGTTGCAAATATTGCAGGGGCTATACTTACACTAAAAAATTATTTATTGTTCATCTAAAATTCAAATTGAACTGGGTGTCCTAGATGTTATCTGGCAACCCCAGACTCAGGCTCCTGGCCGCCCCTGGGCCGGGCCCAGGCTGTGGAATCTGCCCACCTGTGCCTCTCATCTGGGTGAGCAGTCCTCGGGGCCAAATGGACATGCCCACCCATTCCTACTCCCTCCTTATACCTTGCACTGGGAATCTGCAACTAATTCCCAAATCTCCCTCCTAAACTGCCCTGGATGTGTTTTCTGGACATTCGTTTTGGCCTTTTCCCCAGGACAGAGTTTTTTTGTTTTTTGTTTTTTTTTGTTAATTTTCACCCAAGGATACTTTTTTTTCATTGATTTTTAGAGAGAGTGAAAGGGGTGGGAGTGGGGCGGGGGAGAGAGAGAAACATCCATGTGAGAGAGACACATCAATCCAGGTCCATGCCCTTGACTGGGATTGAATCTTCGACCCTTCGGTGTGCAGGCTGCCGCTCTAACCACTGAGCATGCCAACCAGGGCTGTGTGTATGTTTTAAATGAAGGGAGTTCTTTTTATTTTTATCCTCACCCGAGGACACGTACCCGAGGACATGTTTAGAGGTAGGAAGACGTGTTAAGAGATAGGAGGAGAGAGAGACTGGAAGCGTCCTGAATGGGGATCAAACCCACAACCCAGGTATGTGCCTGGACCAGGAATGGAACCAGCAACCTTGAGGATTGCACAGGACAACCCTCAACCAACTGAGCCGAACCGGCTGGCCGGCCGGCATATTCTGTGTGTTTTCTGCTGGCTATCAGGGGGTGGGCCCAGTGAGGGCCGAGACAAGTTTCCACTTACAACGCACAGCTTCCATGTCCTTCCCCTTGAACATTTCCATTTGTTTCGATTCATCTGCTTTAGGGGGAATTTCCATGTAGACATTTTGCCAACAAATGGGTGTTTGTAAAAAGAAACTGTAAAAAGAACCCATGTCGCCATGAACAGCAAGGACACTGCAAAGTGAATCTAGTGTCTTAGGCCTTTGAGGGGGCGGCTCAGCTCTGCCCGGTGATGGGCGCAGTGCTGGCCGTTCTCCAGGGCCCTGTTGGTTTTTCGAAGGAACACAGCCCAGTTGTACGTGCAGTTTCTGGTTTGTCAGGGAAAAAAGAAAAGTAAGTAGAGGGAAGACCCAAGAGAAAAGCAGGCTTCGGTGGAAATTCCCTGCACGGGGCTGTTGGTGGTATGGACAGTGCTTACTTACCCTCACAGAAGGAGTAAGTTAATATTTACCTGTGGCTCGGGACTGCATGGGCACACCTGTGCTGGTACATAACAAGAAGGGATTTTTGAAAAATGGCTTGTTGTTTGTTAGGATTGCATTTGGCTCCATGTAACCGGAAGCCAACTAGAGCGGCTTCCAAACGTCAGGGGTCGCCCTGGCCCAGGGCTGGGTTCGTTGGAGTGTCGTCCTGATACATCAAGGTGGGGGACTCAGTCCCTGGTCAGGGCACGTACGAGAATCAACCACTGGATGCCTAAAGAAGTGGAATAACAAACCGATGTCCCTCTATTCCTCTCTCTCTCTCCTTCCCTCTCTCTCAAATCAATTAAAAAAACCCAAAATGCCAGGTGTTTATTTCCTCCCGATGCTCCTGAGGACCCAGCTTCTTTCTGCATGTCTCCTCTGCAGAGGGCTTTGCTTTCATCCTCTGCTAGCAAGTGGCCACTGGCCTTCTAGACAGGAAGGGGGAAGGTGAAGGGTAAAATAATGTTGCCAACTTTGTCTTCTTCTTAAATGATTTATTTTTTAAAAAAAATATTTTTTATTGATTTTTACAGAGAGGAAGGGAGAGGGAGAGAGAGTTAGAAACATCGATGAGAAACATTGATCAGCTGCTTCCTGCACACCTCCTACTGGGGATGTGCCCACAACCAAGGTACATGCCCTTGACCGGAATCGAACCTGGGATCCTTCAGTCTGCAGGCCGACGCTCTATCCACTGAGCCAAACCGCTTAGGGCTTAAATGATTTCTTGGAGGTTGTGACTAGCTAACTTTGCTCACCTCACACTGGCCTCTAATGTGTGAAAGAGCCAACCCCAGCTGCAAGGGAGGCTGAGCGGCCAGTGTTTCTGCTGGACGCTGCTCGCCCAAACAGTGTCTGGGATCTCTTAGAAAGGACAGTGGAAAGCAAGATACTGGGTAGGCCGTTAGCCTTCTCTGCCACTGGTGGACAGCAAACGCATTCTTTAAAAAAACAGGCATTTTTCCTTCCAACATACATAAGTCAAGCCCATTTCCACACAGCACATTAAATAGATATGAGTAGAATACATAATATTTCTAGCCCAGCTGACGTGGCTCAGTGATTGAGCGTCGACCTATGAACCAGGAGGTCACAGTTCAATTCCCATTTGGGGCATATGCCTGGGTTGCGGGCTCTATCCCCAGTGTGGAGCGTGCAGGAGGCAGCTGATCAGTGATTCTCTCTCATCATGGATGTTTCTATCTCTCTATCCCTCTCTCTTCCTCTCTGAAATCAATAAAAATATCTTTTAAAAGACAGTATTTCTAACCAACATTAGTGCTATTGATTTGTCCACAAGTTAGCCCATAGGCTGGGAGATAGTCTCTCCAGGTGTTGCTGCTATACGGTAGATCTGAGCAGCAGCCAGTCAAAACATCTTTACATAATGGAATTCCTGCCAATGCCAAAATTTACTGTACCATTACACTTCAAAAGTAAGTTTAAAAAGCAGAGTATTGTGCATCTTTGTTACAAACGCTGGGTTGTTAGCAGACACAATATACCTCATTTTAAAATGCAAACATGAAAGCTAAACTTACAGTATTTTCAATGCGTGCTCTAATAAAAGGCATGAAAACAAGGCCAACATGGCCCTTGACCCGCTGGAGCTTATCAGCTACGAGGCTATAACCTAGTAGGACGTTTGGCTGTAGCAGTGGCCTGATGGGTGCCAGGAGTGAGTGGCACCCGGCAGGAGGTGGGTGCAGTGGGCACAGGAATCAGAGGGAGGTCTCCTGCTTTTGCAGAGGGCAGCCCCATGGTCTTCAGCAGACTATGACAACTAAAAACACTGGAAGAGCCGCTATACCTGGAGAGCTATGCCAAGCTGCCGGCTGAAGGCCAAGGCCAAGGCCAAGGCGGAGCCTCCAGGTAACACCGGAAGAAGTTGCATCACCCGCAGGCTCAGCTGGCTTATGAAGCCGAGTTGCCACCTTAGAGTGACAGAACCGGAGTGCCTTCACGGAGGATGAGTAACCGCAGTTCTAATGGTAGTAACCACACATCCTGTTCCAGGCCCTTCAAAGTGTCCGCTTGGTCAGTGGACATCAAACCTCAAAGTGCATTTCCAACAGAGCCCTGCCGATAGTGCTGCCGGCTGGTTAATTTAATTCATTTAACCCTGCACTCAGAACAGTTCTTATTGCAGGAAAACCTTCCTAATTTGTCGCAGGAAAATGCGCGCTTTCTGTGAAAAGATGGGAGGACATGAAATTTGGAGATTCGGTGTCGTTTTCGCCTTCGGGACCTGCTGAAGTTGGCATGGGGATGATTTCCGTCCGAGGGGCCTATGGAGACGGCAGGGCAAAGGCATTTCTCAAGACCCTGCCGTGCGTCCTACTCTACCTGAGCGCAGGTGCCCGGGAGGCGGAGAAGGCAGCGCGGCCGCCTCGAAGGAAACGACGTAGAAATAACTCGCGGGTGGGACGCCACGCCTCCCGCGGCCCCGCCCTCCCGCCGCCTCCCGCGCGGCCCCGCCCTCCCACCGCCTCCCGCGCGGCCCCGCCCTCCCACCGCCTCCCGCGCGGCCCCGCCCTCCCGACCCGCTACGTGGCGGCGCACCGGGCGGCGGTCAGGTGGTTGGGAGGCGCCGGACGCCTCGGGGGGGCGGGGACTCGGCGTCAGTGGCAGCGGAGCGAGGAGGAGCCGGCGGCGTGGTCGGAGCGGGGCCGGCGGCGTGGGGAACGCGAGGTGGCGGCGATGGAGCGCGGCGAGCCAGGTGAGGGCGCGGGGCGAGGTGGGGGGCGCGGGCCCGGATGGGGGGCGCGGGCCCAGCAGGTGCACGGCGTCCTCGGCCCCGCCCGCACCGCCGGCGGCAGCTCCGGGTCCGATCGCGCTTCCTGCTGTGACCCGGCTGGAGGAGGGCGCTGGCGGCGGGAGGCACCGATGTAGAGAAGGTTCTAGGAGGCGGCGACCGGCCGAGCTGCGTTTTGGGGGAAGGCGGCGCGGAGCGAGTGCCGCACAGCTGGCTCTTGTAACGGCTGGAAACTGAGGACCGGGGACCGGGTCCTTTCGCCTCTCAGTGTGGCAGCAGGACCCCTCTCTGTCCTCTCCTGGTGGACGTGGGGTTTTGTTGGCGTTTGATCTCATGGCGATGCTTGGGACGCAGACTTTTAACATGCCAGGTGTGCGCAGCCGTGGGGTGTGTCTGTGGGTTTATTTGGGGGTGGGGGCAGGCGGCTTTCCATAGGAAGGGTCTTCTTTTACCAAACCTCAAGATGCCGCTCCACCACACAAAGCCCAGCCTGTTCCCACTGCCCAGGGCGCGCGTGGTTCCGAAAGCTGGGTGCGGCGCCAGTGCCTTGCGGGGGTCCTTGTTGAGGTGTGTGGCCTTGCAGGGCAGGTCCAGCTTTCAGGGCTGCTACCTCCTGGAGGAACTGTAACAGATGCGCAACACGCTTTTAAAAGATGCAGAAATGCTAAAAAACACAACCGAGAACAACCGGGCCATTTTAGAAAGTTGGGGTAGAAATGATAGTTGTTTTGAGCCTCAACACAACAGTTTTCATTTTTTGCTTATTACCCTCCAGTGTTTTCCTTCAGGCTTATGTGTTTTATGTAAATAAAACCATATTTCATTGATACAGTTTTGTACGTTACTTTTGAGAAGTTGTAAGATTCTCTCGAGCCTTCCAACCCTTACTTTCTCACCCATCTCTCAACTTACTCTCACACTGAGCACTTACAATATGTAATATGTATTTTACATATCTGTATATGTAAAATACATATGTATATATACACACGCACACATGTTGTCTATGTTTTTAACTTCTTGAGGGGAGAGGCATGTCCTTTATCTTTGTCCAGTGTTGGATAACATGGTGATTTGCACATAGTAGCCATTCATATGTTAGAGTCAGAAAACTCATCACCAGCCTGCTGTGTGTTGTGAGGAGGAGGCAGGGCCACCATGTAAGCCAGCAGCCCTAATTTTGAATGGGAACAGTTGGGGCGTCCAACCTCAGCATGCACATTTGTCCATGTCTTCCATTGCCATAGTTAACACGAAGTGTTTAGAACGACCATGCTTGGTACTTGTCAGTAGCTGAGTCCGACTTAGGTGAGTGGAGGGACTGACTTGATTGGATTTTGTGTTCTAGCTCCTCTGGTAAGAATCAGCCGTTGGTGCGATGCAGTATTCCAACTGGCTGCCGCACTCTGCTTCGCTTTTGTAGGACTAGTGTGTGTGTGTGTGTGTGTGTGTGTGTGTGTAAGACATAGTCGTGTTAGTCATTTTTTTTGTGTGTGTGTTTTTTTTTAAATATATTTTTATTGATCTCAGAGAGGAAGGGTGAGGGAGAGAGAGATAGAAACATCAATGATGAGAGAAAATTAATTGATCGGCTGCCTCCTACATGCTGGGGGTTGAGCCGGCAACCAGGGCATGTGCCCTGACCAGTAGTTGAACTGTGACCTCCTGGTTCATAGGTCGACCCTCAACCACTGAGCCACACTGTTAATCCTTGCTTTTAATCATTATTCCTCTTCAAGTGGAGGGTATGGAGACTGGTCTCAGAATAATAGGTGAGTCACCTGCTTGGGAAGGTCCCCTGTGCTGCTGTGCTGGGTGACGACCACGTAGCCTTGCCTTACACTGCTGGTTCCACCTGCCTGTCTCTTTTGCCTTTTTATCGTATGTTCCCACGGCGCACAGTAGGTGCTCAGAAATGTCTGGGGGTTACCTGCAATGGAGGGGAAAATGCAGGAGCCCCTTCCAGCTGTCAGAACCGCTGGTGACCTTCCAAGTTGGACTCTCAATTGCTCCTTCCTCCTGTCTCCTGCTCTTTTTTCCTCTGTAATTTTAAAGGAAGTGGAGCTCTGTGGTCAGGGGAGAAAGTTGCTGATGAGGCTGTGCAGGGCTTGGGGGAGGGGTGAGGTTTTGAGCTGGTGGAGTGGATGGCTCAATCTTCAGTGACTCAGGGAGATGCCTGGCTTAGCGTGGAGGCGGGGCCTAGGATTGTAAACCCTCCTGTTCACTAGCAAATAATGTTGGCTGAAGCAAGGCTTATCACACTCTGCTTGGCTCTTGAATTGCGATTATTTTGCATAGTTTTTAAAACCAAATCAGAACATTTTTACTGAATATGTGTGGACTTCCTTGCATTTATCTGTCCCTTTAAAAACACACCTCTAGATGCAAAATTAAATGCCCTGCCTCTTAAATGCATTTCTCTATTCAGAGTGCCTCCTTTACCTTCTTTCCTATATGAAGCTGTCAAAATGTATCCTTTGTGTTCTTCAGCAGAGCTGCAGAGTTTGGAAATGAACAGTTTTCTTTGTGCCTTCAGTGGCACATTCTAATACTCTACAGTGTCAGGCTCCGATTCTAATAGTTCTCACCGTCCTCCGTACCAAGACTTTGTATAAAATGCTCTGCTTAAATGGAGAGCTCAGCCAATGTCAAGTGATTTAAAATATACCGGAACCTGCTGATGCCTGTTGAGAATTTCAACGTGTTAAGCCCCGCACAGCACGTCTAATGTGTGTGGCATTTCCTGTTCTGTGCTAACTAGTGTAAACACGGTAAAAAACCTCCCTACTACTTTTTATGGGGCTGAATAAATATTTATGCTCACTACTTTGTTAGTAATAACCTCTAGTTTGGCACCATTATATGGAAGTGATAGTCAACTAGTCACTAAGCGTTTTTATGTTTGAATTACACACACACACACACACACACACACACACACACACACACTTTATTTTAAGGGGGGAAGGAAGGCCAAAGAAAATGGGGAGGAGGGAAGGCTGAAAGAAAACGGTGACACTGTGACTTCAGCATTGTAATTATGCCTGAGCGAGAACACAAATGTGAGATGTCGCTTACTTAAAAGTAAAACAATACGGAGACGCTGGGGAACAGGGAAGGTCTGCTCACGGATCTTTAGGTGTGAGCCACCCAGGGTCTCGGTTTCTTTGGCCAAGTCTCGCGTTCCATATGGTGCTGATGTCTTTGTTAGCTCACACTCACTTCCTGCATTTATTTTTGTGCGGAAGCCTGCCCTGGTCCCCAGGGAAAAGCTTAAGTGGTAGGAGGAGGGGTCATGAGTGGTTAGCAAGATCTCAACGCAGAATAATTCATGCACACAATCTAAACAGATAACTCCAGTTTGGAGCCAGAAGAACACCCAACCCCCTGACCTTCTGTGCTACTGAGTCTTTTGTTGTAGGTGCAGGTCGTTTTATTTTCCTTTTGGGGTTCATTATTTATGTTTTAATTGTTGGCTGCATTTAACCTCCCTCCGGAGACTCTGCCAAATGTTACTTAAACTGGGTGGGGACCAGCTGTACAGAAACCATAACCTTAGCGATGTATTTTTATTAGTAAATAGCCAAGGGATTTAATGTTTAGTGGAAGTTAAAAAATGTCTGAGTTAAAAGTACTTTTCTGGTGGTTGAGAATAGTTGTTCATTTTAGCGAAATCAGTAAATACAGATGGAGAAAAAGAAAAGAAAACCACTTGTAATCCTACTCTGAAAAGCCACTGAGAGCATATTGGTTCATAGCCATCCACCTATCTAAATTTCTCAACAACTCCCTAAGTAATCTCCTTTGAATTTTTCATTCTATTCCTTGCCTTAAAAAACAAAACTCACTATATTTTAAAGCACTTCTCCAGCATCATTTTGACTAGCATGGCCAGGTAATTAATGCACATGACACAAAATTCAAAATGACTAAAAGGTTGCAAAAGGTAAACCTCCCTGCCACTCCTGTCTCCTGGGCTATGTCCCTTGGATGGCAATGCCACCGCCGTTACCAGTGTTTTCTCTACTCACCCAGAGAGTCTGTGTATGTAGTTTCACATACACTTCTACTTAGATACATAATGCTGTATGCACTTGTGTGGCTATATGACATACACAAATTGTTTAGCGCCTACCTTCACGTAAATACAGTGTGCTTTATTTTTTTAATTTTTTTATTTTTTTGATCCTCACCCGAGGATATTTTCCCATTGATTTTCAGAGAGAGTGGAAGAGAGAGGGAAAGACAGAACTATTGATGTGAGAGAAACACATTGATTGGTTGCCTCCTGCATATGCCCCAACCAGGGTTGGGGATGGGGAGGAGCCTGCAACTGAGGTACGTGCCCTTGACTGGAATCAAACCCAGGACCCTTTGGTCCGCAGGCTGATGCTCTATCCACTGAGCAAAACTAGCTAGGGTGAATACAGTGTGTTTTAGAGGTCATTTGACTTGTAGAGTGGCTTCCTTTTAATGACTATTTATAGATGTGTATTTGTAGATGTACCATGTTATTGAGGGGAACCAAAGTTTTGCCACCCCAGATATGCTTTTTGGTTTATTGATTTTAAACTGGTTATTAAAAAACAAAAGACTCACACAGCCCAAGTGCCCATCAGTAGATGAGTGGATTAAAAAAACCACACCTCTGGTACGTTTATACAACGGAATACTATGCAGCTGGAGACAGCATGGAGGGACGTGGAGAGCATTATGCTAAGCGAAATAAGCCAGTAAGAGAAAGACAAATACCATATGATCTCGCTAATAGGTGGAATGTAATGAACCAAACAGAACCAGAAGCATATGGAGATACAGGGGACAGACTGACCGATGTCAGAGGGGAGGAGAGGAGGGAGGGTTGCATAAAGAAGGTGAAGGGATTAGCCAATAAACATATGCATAACCCATGGACACTGACAATAGTGTGGTGAAGGCCCTGGGGGGTAGAGGTGGATGTGGACAAAGGGGAGGGGATGGGGGAAGTCTGAAGTCATGTCAACATTAAAATGTTAAAATAAAAACAGTATGCAAAAAAAAAAAAAAAAAAAAGACTCTGAAAGAGCTCTGACCCTCCCCCACCTGCCTAAAGACAGTCAGGTAGAAAACCCGCTTAAAGGAGGGAGCATCTCCTAGCCCAGCCTGTTGGTTGAACTTCCTTCTAGGTCCCATTGTCTCTGGGTGGCCCAGAGAAAGTTTACTACTTGCTCTTTCTCGTCTACATGTGAATTACCTGCTTTCCTTTTGAAATCCCAGCCCCCTTCTCTTTTGTCCAAAGTGGTATACAAGCTGCAGCTGCCCAATGCAACATCTTTGGGTCCCATAGTCTTGTGGCACCCCACATGTACATCCGTCATAAACCTTGGACACTCTCCTGCTGATCTGTCTCATATAAATGTGATGATCAGCATGGCTAAAACTTGGAAGGTGGAAGGGAAGTGATTTTTTGTGTCCCCACATTATGTACCCTAATATTTAACTTGTTCCCTACTGGTGGAAGTTTAGGTTTCCCCTGGGCCTTGAAACAAAGCTGCAGCAAATAGATGTGTATCCACGCCATCCCATAAATGTGCGGTGTGCCTGTGGGAAGAGTTCTTAGAGGAATGTGACTGTTCAGTTTGATAGTGTGGAATCCTGCTCCGAAGAAGCGGTGCCAATTATATATCCCCAGCGACGTGCCAGCCACGGCTTCCTCCGCCTCCCCACAGAGTGTTGTCACACTTTGTCATCTGCTTATCTCATAGGGGAGCAGGTATATGTTTAATTATGTATTTTTCTTAAAGTGAAGGTGGTTGTATTTCATTTGATAGGCTTAAGACCTGTATTTCATTTTCTATGAAATGTCTGTTCATATACTTGGCCAATTTTACTATTGTGTTATTGGTCTTATTCTTCTTGATTTGTAAATGTTGCCCCTGTCCATGATATTAATTACTAATATATTTTTTCCTAGTTTGTTGCTCCTTTTTTGACTTTATAGTGTTTCCCCTTCTCCCCCAAAATACCAATTGATGGGTTTTTATCTTTAGCTTCTAGCTTTCGACTCATTCCCAGAAATGCCATCCTCACTTGGTATGTATGTTTTTATGGTTTTAGTTTTTACATTTAAATCTTTCATCCATCTGGAGTTAATATTTTAAAAAATATGTTTTTATTGATTTTAGAGAGAGAGATAAAACATCGATGAGAGAGGAACTGGATCGGCTGCCTCCTGCAGGTCCCTCACTGAGGACCAAGTCCGCAGCCTGGGCATGTGCCCCCTCTGGGAATCGAACCAGTGACCTCTTGGTGCATGGAATTAGGCTCAATCTGCTGAGCCACACTGGCCTGGCTGGAGTTCATTGTGATAAAAAGTGTGATGTGTCTGGAAGAGTTATATACGCTCTCCCTTTTTCTTTAAGAGGTGTTGTTCAGAAAAGCAGCAGGCTGTGGTAGCGCCATGGGAAGGGAGCGGTAGGGAGTGTGTTGACCAGAATGTGGCCGTGTGTCTGTCCTCGGGGGTCAGAACTAGATATACATGTTTAGGGCAAAGAATGCTAGGCTTGAAGTTAGGTCTGGGTGGAAAATTCAGCTTCATCATTTTCTGGTTATGAGATACTGGATACGTCACTAAACCTCTCTGAGGCTGACAACCTCATGATAACGTAAGAAACATTCAAACCTGTGAAGAATTTTTGTGAGTTGATTTGAGCCAAACTGTTGACAAATGCTGGGAAGCAGAACCTCAAGGGATTGAGATAATGCTCAGGAGAAGGGCAGTTTTGACCTTGTTTTATACATTACAATCAAAGGAGGAGACGCAAGTGGGTTACAGGAAGTCCATTGGTGATAGATGAGGGAGGCGGGAGAAAGCAAAGTGGGGAAACCTCTGGGATTGGATAAAAAGTAAAATGATAGACACACACTTCTTTTGCTTAGGTGGGTGTAGGATAGTTAACAGTCAGCAAGTAGCTCAGTAACAGTGAGGGGATTTGTGGTCTCTGTAGAGTGGTGCCTGTGAGGGGTCCGGAAAATTGTTTTGACGTTCCAGTGATATGTAATTGTAGATGCAAAAAGACAATAGACAGGCTCAGTCAGGGTAGAAATTGACCTTTGTCAGCGAGGTTCTGGCCTAGGACGTGACTTCCCACCATAAACTGTTTTTAGTTACAACGTTTTAATTTCAGACCATCCTTTGTGGTTCCTTTAGGTCTCTGAGTTTGCAAGGCTGCCTTCAGGCCTGCCTTGAGCTGGTCAGGTTAGCATGTGACCCCTTTTCGTCCACCCTCACATATTTTGGAAATTAAGGGAAAGTCTGTGACTAGCACTAGGACTATAACTAGAATATCCCAATATCTTATAACCAGATGATGATGAAGCTGAATTTTCTACTCAGACATTCAAGTCAGTACATACTTATTGTGAAACTGAAGATAAGCTATTTCTGTAAAATGCTAACCCAGTGGTTCCCATTTCAAATTAAACACTTCATTTCTTTAGCAGCAAGTGCAAGCGTACAACGAGGCTAGTACATTGAAATGGGTGTGTGTGGCTGCGTGACCGTGGCTGCTGAGGCAGTGGACAGTTAGTTCCTCTGTAAGGAACGTGGGTGATCTTTGAACTTGGACTTGAAGGCTAAGTAGGAAATCTTTATAAGAGAAAGAGGGCCATGGAAGGGAATTGGGGGTGAGATCTGGGGTGCGGGTCTGAGGACAAAGGGGTTGGAACTGGGATAGAATCTAGGAAAAGAAGAGCAGATGCAGGAGGGAGGGTCTGCGCTTGGGTGGGGTCTGTCCCATGGGGGCCTGGTCACCCAGAGTGCATAACAAACCGCCCCCCCACCTAGTGGTCTAAAATGGCAGCATGGATTGTGGTGACAGATCTGTAAGTTGTAAGGTGGCTGGGCTCGTCTGGGCCACTCACCCTAAGTTGGGACCACAGGCAGCCTGCGGCTGGGATCATCCAAACAACCACGCGAGGGCCGGTTGTTCTGGGAAGACACGGACGGCTGGGGGTCAGGCACCTGCTCTCCCCCGTGGTCTCCGGTCCGCACAGCCTGTTTGTTGAGGGCTGTTTGCTTGCCTGCGTTGAGTGTTTTCTCTGGAGACCATGCTGTTGGCCCAACAGCAGGCCGCTCAGGAAGTTAGCTCAAGGCTCCCCCGGGGGGAGTCCCAAGAGAGAGGCATGGGACAGCTGTGTGGCTTTTTATGACCTGTCTCGAAGTCACGTGGCGTCACTTTTCTCTCATTCTATTAGAAATGGTCACAAAGGGCCCAATTCAGGGAGGGGGGACTAGACCCCACTTTTGGTGGGAAGAGTGTCGACTGTGTGCATGTTTTATGGCCACCCCACGTCCTTGTGGCGCATGTGCCTGGGAGTGAAATCTGGGTCTAAGAGAGGAGTGGGCAGAATGTCATGGTGTGGGGACCTTAGCACAGGTGATGTTTGAAGCTATTAAGTTGCTGAGATGATTTCCAGGGAAAAGTGGAGCAAACAGGACATTTCAGGGAGGGGAGGGGAGAGGCCAAGCAGATTGAAGGGGAATGTAGCTGTTGGCCTTGGCGACAAGGACAGTCGGGATAATGCTGAGAGATGCAAGCCCCATAGATTGGGTGGGGGTGTGGAGAAGGAGGGAAGGCCTGGTGGATTTGGGGCCTGTGGAGTGGTAAAGGGAGGCAACGCAAAAGGCCAGACTGCTCTTTCCAGAAGCCCAGTGGTGTTCGAAAGGGACGTTTGGGGTAAGTGATGGTGATTTGCTTGCCTGTGCTTGACATTTGTGTATGTTTGTGAAATTAGCGAAGAAAGTGGAAGCGCGGGGGAGTAATGGGGCTTACTGTTCCTGTAGTATATGCCACTGATTTTAGCAAAGATGCGTTTAATGCCAAATGTATTTGAATAGTCATATCTAGGCTTTGACCTTCAAGCAGCTCAAGTCTCTAAGCAACAATTCACTTTAACATGCAAGAGCCTAGCAGACAGTAAGAGCTTGTTAAACATTAGTGGGTGAAAGTAGTATCCTGAGCCTGGGTGAGACGCAGGTGAGCTGAGAGGTGACATTTGAGCCAAATCCTGGGAACGCTGTGATGTTTTCCCTGCCGGTGGTTTCTCAGGGCGACGTGAGGTGGGCCGTGGGACTGACTTGTGCGTGATTATTTGTCCTGGCTTCTTGCACTTGTGAGTTTTCATTCCCAGTGGCAGCCCCAGACTGGCGAGTCAGTCAGCTATTTCCTCGGTCGTGGTTGAGAGAGAGGCAGACCTTCCGAGGCCTGTTCTGCTGATTGAGAAATGGTTGCGACTGCTCCATGCTTCTGGGCTGGAGGAGGATGACTTGACAGGTTCCTCCTGGTTTGGGGGCCTGTTTTCCCAGGTGACAGCCCCTTCCCCAGCTCACTTCCTCTGTCAGCCCTGGCAGGGGCTCAGGCCCGGGGTCCCTGCCGGCTGGCGGCCTCTGCTGTGCTGGGCTCCCTGCAGAAGGTCTGGTGGCGTTCCCTGGCGTATCCTGTGCGTCATGCGGCTGTGGATGTTACATCTGAAGGGCAGTGAGCGCTGGTGAGACAACCAACTTTGCCGAGAGCACTAGACAAGTGATGATCCCAACATCTGAGCCTTAGACCTGCAGCGGCACACCAGCCGGCTCTCTCCGTGGGCTCTCTCTGTGAGCTCTCTCTGGGGGCTCTCTCCGTGGGCTCTCTCCGTGGGCTCTCTCCGTGGGCTCTCTCCGTGGGCTCTCTCCGTGGGCTCTCTCCGGGGGCTCTCTCCGTGGGCTCTCTCCGTGGGCTCTCTCCGTGGGCTCTCTCCGTGGGCTCTCTCCGGGGGCTCTCTCCGGGGGCTCTCTCCGGGGGCTCTCTCCGTGGGCTCTCTCCGGGGGCTCTCTCCGGGGGCTCTCTCCGTGGGCTCTCTCCGTGGGCTCTCTCCGTGGGCTCTCTCCGGGGGCTCTCTCCGTGAGCTCTCTCCGTGGGCTCTCTCCGTGGGCTCTCTCCGTGGGCTCTCTCCGGGGGCTCTGTCGGCGGCCGCGCTTCTCCTTCCTCCCGGCTGCAGCCTCTCTCTCTTTTCCTGTCGTTTTTTTCCACTGAATTCCATTTTCTTTTTTCTCTTTTTATCTTTCCCCACTTGGGCCAGAAAGTTGTTTTTACTTTGCTTTTATTGAAGGGATTTCATGGACTCATTCAATATACTGTAATGTATGTTTCTTATTAGTATTAAAAATTTTTCCAGTAAGAATTTAAAAAAAAAGTCTGAAAATGGATTTCCTAGTTTTTTTCATTTATTATTAATTACATTGCTATTGCTAAGCTAATTTAGGTCTCTCTCTCTCTCTCTTTCTCATGGTGTGTGTGTGTGTGTGTGTGTGTGTATAATGACTCAAAGTTTAGAAAAATATTTCAATTTATTGGAAATTTCCAAAAACCATACTTTATCAGTTTAACTCTTTGGGTTTCTGTATAATTCTGGGCAGAGTAGAAACACTTGGAGGCCATATAACTTTTAGAAGCGTTAGGAGATGAAGAGGAAACCTGGTGTTTCTTTCGAATCCGGTGCCATGCCCTGTGGGACTGTCGCATTGTCCCTGCGGCTGACGCTGCTCCAGGTGCTGGCCCTCCCTGGCCCAGGGTCAGGCTGCTGGCCGCCCGTCCCTCGGCCTCGGACTCTCAGGACACTTGCCCACAGGTAAGAGCAGGGACCCAGGCCCACCCCCGGCTTCTGACCACGTGCCCATCTGCCAGTCCCCTCGTGCCTTTGGGGGATTTCTCATGGGGGCTTTTCCCGTTAACACCACCCGTCACACTCATGTTCTCGGAGCTGAACAAAAGGAAAACGTCATTGTGTCCTTCGCAGAGGACAGTCCTGCTCATCTTTCTGTGGAGGCTGGAGGGGTGAAGGCGGGAAGCAGCGGGGGCCGTGTGGCAGGTGTGGCCTTTCAGCTTTGAGGAGTGAAAGGTCCCTCGTTCTTTCCACCAGCGCGTGCGAAAAAGAAGGAATTTGCTGGTGACATCGCCCTTACCGACACCTCTTGGGTCCTGGCTGCAGCCACATGATTGTGGGCAGTGAACCCCTTATTTGGTCCCTGCACTCGGCAGCACCCCGAGCGGCCACCTCACTTTGGTGTTTGTTTTTTGGGGAAGCAACTGTGGCCGCCATTGAGCCCCTCCAAGTACTGGCCCGTGTAAAGCAGCTGTACTCATTGTATTTAGTATTTTTCTGTGGTTTGCAGTAATTATCTTTTTTTGCATAAGCTAAACGTAATCTGAGTGGAGAAACATGTATAAACACTTCTTTTTAATAAGAGCCTGGTGACCTCGGAATCGTAAGCACTCTTCCCCCATCTCCCCCTTGGTGTGTAAGCATCCGTCTCTTTGAATGTACGTGTTAATTAAGGGGCCAACACACTGATGGAAATATAACCTTGTTCGAATGAAAGTGAAAACCAAGGCAGGCTTGCTGTGTTTGCTCACTAGTGCTTGCCCCGCCCTCTTCATCCTCCCGAGCACCCCCATGAGTTAGTATCCAGGCTCTTAATCACAGCGCTGACTGGAGACACAGACCTCCCGGATCGGGTTTCCCTGTGCAGGGAACCGAGACCTGCCTGAAGCTGTCACAGAGGGAGAGGTCTCGGGAAAGCTGGTGCCAGCACAGCTGTGGACAGTGTGGGGCGCTGGGTTGAGTGTTGCGTAGGAGGGTGTAGGCCCAGCTGCGTCTCAGATCTGGTCTTGGTGACAGTGTCAATGACGGGGAGGGAGGCTGGCCTGGCTCCTGCAGGCTCCAGGATGGCGGAGGGCGTGGGGGCCCCTCCTCTCCAGCTCAGCCCTCTGCCTGTGGGTGGGGATCAGAGCGGGGGAGGGGGGGTGGAACTGGAGGTTCAGGGTTGACCTGCTCCTGTGGTGAGGGCCGTGGGGGAGGCACAGGCAGGTTCACTCTGCCTCCTTCCCTGGGGCATGGACAAATGTCAGCTCCAGCAGTGTCTCCAAGGCCCTGCCCAGCAAGGTGGCTTCCTAGGTTGCTCAGTCCCAGTGCAGGCTCTTGTTCATGTGGAAAGCTGCGTCTCAGGAAATGCTCAGACCTCTCTGGCGGATCTGCACATGAAACCAGTCCCGTCCGGTGTCTGCTTTGACTTAACTTGCGTCTAGTTCTCTTCGGAATAGATGCAGTACCAGGGTGGAGTACAGGATGGCCTTGTGACGTATCGCAGACTCCGCACGTGCTCAGTTAAGTCTGTTCCTTCAGAGGTGAGGGATAAAAGCCTCTATTCCTAATAATGGGATTAGCAGCTATACTTGATGTTCAGCTGAGGCTTGGCAGTAAGAGCTAATCTATTCATCTCCGTACCCTTGTTATACTCTCGATGTCAGGGCAGATCTTTTTTCCCTTTAATTGGATATTTCTGCTCTGTGAGGCTAGAATAACATTCTTGCTTCATCTTCTCTGGGTACAGGACCCAAACTTCTTAAACAGCTAGTCATCTGGTCTTGTTAAAGGGAGAAGCGAGTTGGCTGGGTGTGGGAGCCGAGGAGGGAGGCGTTCAGGTTAAGAGCAGCGGTGGTGTTTCTCTGCCCCGCGGTTGTACACAGCGGCTTCCTTGTCCCTCTCCAGTCACTTCAGCGTGGGTTCCGCTCGTATCAGAGACCAGCGGGCTGTGATGACCTCGAAATACCCAGGACAAGAAAGCCTGACACTGGAGTAGCGATGTCCCCGCACCCAGCCCCAGAGTGTCCTTGTATTCAGCCTTTTGTCTTCAGTGAAATTTGAAGAGTTCTTTTTATAAAGAGCGAAACTTCTACTTGATGGTTAATCGCAGAGTTGAGATAAGAATACCTAGGCCAGTGGTTCCCAACCTTTTTCTGGCCACGCCCCACCTAATCATCTCTAAAATCCTGATGTCCCCCCCACTCCGTGACATAGAATTCCTATTATTCAAAAAGTGAACTCCTATTCACGTGGAGGAAGCCTAAAAGGCCATTAACTTGGTCTAAACAAGCTTCCAAAGAACATGGCGTCCATGAAAGAGAAAAAATAAAAGAATGAAAGGACAGTTGAAGTCCTGAGGAAGAAATCACTAAGAAATTGTTTAAAAAATAATAATATGAAGTGATATGAAAAAATAGCAAAGTTTCAAAACATAATAGAGAACTGAAATGCATAAATATGTCAAAATATATATTTATATACTGTATATGAGACCCCTAGAACCATAAGAAATGCAAAAAAGTCACTGTTAATAACTCATTCTCGAATTGCCCCCCTTGAAAATCACATTGCGCCCTAACCGGTTTGGCTCAGTGGATAGAGCGTCAGCCTGCAGACTGAAAGGTCCCAGGTTCGATTCTGGTCAAGGGCATGTACCTTGGTTGCAGGCACATCCCCAGTTGGGGGTGTGCAGAAGGCAGCTGATTGATGTTTCTCTTTCATCGATGTTTTTAACTCTCTATCCCTCTCCCTTCCTCTCTGTAAAAAATCAATAAAATATATTTTTTTAAAAAATCACATTTGCCCCCCTGTGGGGCGTGTGCCCACGTTGGGAGCCCCTGTTCTAACCTGGGACTAAACCGGAGCTGCTAGGCATCTTGTAAAATGTGCCTTCTCGGCCCCGCACAAGCTCCACCGGATATGGGCTCGGGCTGCTGGCCAGGCCGTCTGCACTCCTGTACACACCCGGGAGCAGTGCTGTTCGGCTGTCTTCCCCTCTCGGACACCTGATTGATAAGAACGGCCCCCATAGCCATGGAGGCTGTGGGTCCAAAGTTCACTCTTGGGAAGTCATTATGAGAGTTCTTCAATCTGGACTTTGTTCCTCATGTCAGATTGAAGATTTATAACCAAATGCAGCCTTCCCGTGCCCTCCACCTCCTAAACCGGTTACTCCTCTTTTTCCGTTCTGTCCCCGCAGTGATCAGGTTAGGTGAGTCCACAGGTCTTAGGTAGCACAGGTGAGTTGTACGCATAAGTAAGTGGGTGTGACATCCTAGCACCACCATTCCTAGTATTTTGGATCTCACAGATTGGCAACATTAAAATTACGGAGTTGGCCCAGCCTGTGTGGGTCAGTGGTTGAGCATCGATCTACAAACCAGGAGGTCACAGTTCCATTCCTGATCAGGCCACATGCCTGGGTTTTGGGCTCAATCCCCAGTTGGGGGTGTGCAGGAGGCAGCCAATCACTGATTCTCTCTCATCGTTGATGTTTCTCTCTCCTCTCTCTCTCTTTCTCTCTCTCCCCTTTCCTCTCTGAAATCAATAAGAATATATTAAAAAAAAATAAAACTACGGGTTGTCATTTC
Source organism: Plecotus auritus (assembly GCF_963455305.1). Lineage (NCBI taxonomy): Eukaryota > Metazoa > Chordata > Mammalia > Chiroptera > Vespertilionidae > Plecotus > Plecotus auritus. The sequence goes on along the minus strand of NC_137777.1, from coordinate 51,331,334 downwards.
CTTGTTTTCCTGTCATTAAAAACAAAAAGCTAACATTTAAAAACATAAATATGAGATTTTTAACACCTCTTTACCCCCTCCAGAGTCAGGAAGAATATTATCTCAGAATAATGGGCATTGCTTCTGAGTTCAATTTTGGGGGGAAAAGTTATTTTTCTCCTTTTGCCTCAGACACTGAGTTAGTGTGGAGTTGTCCTAGTATGCCGACTGAGGAACCTGTCATTTCTTTTTTTTTTTTTTTTTTTAAATATTTTATTGATTTTTTACAGAGAGGAAGGAAGAGGGATAGAGAGTTAGAAACATCGATGAGAGAGAAACATCGATCAGCTGCCTCCTGCACACCTCCTACTGGGGATGTGCCCGCAACCAAGTTACGTGCCCTTGACCGGAATCGAACCTGGGACCTTTCAGTCCGCAGGCTGACGCTCTATCCACTGAGCCAAACCGGTTTTGGCTGAACCTGTCATTTCTTGAATAGAAACCTTGATGTCTGGATTGGTCTTTCCTGGCTTGTCATATCCCTCGAGGTGCTCCTAGGAGTGACATGCTGGGGTGGGGTGGTGTTTAACGTGCCCCCCTGAAGGAGGAGGAAGAATCTCAGGACCCCTCCAGCCACTCATTCCCACCCTTTGAGCGTCTGCCATGTGCTAGGCCCTGAACCAGGTCCTGGGTGAGAAGCAGAAGGGGTCCTTGTAGCTCAGCTCTCCCTGATCATGTGAAAACGGTCCAGACTTCGGTGGCACCGCTCAGAGATCACCTGCCTTCAAAGACCTTTACCCGTGGCCGTCATTCTGGCCACGAGCCCGGCTTAAACAAGGTCCCCGCTGTCCCTTTGAGCTTCTTGGGAGCACCTGCTTTTAAAGCAAAGATGCCCTTTCCATCATCAGGAAACCTGAGTACCGTTACCTCCTCCTGCTTTGGGACGTGAAAATGCCCTAATAAATGATGACGATTTGTGCTCATTCTAACAGCAGGGCTCCCCAGATTTAGAACGAACCCTCTAGGAGTACTGCAGCCTGAGACAGGCATGCATTTTGAACCCCATGTGGTGTGTGGAAACAAATTACAAAATAACCCACAGAGTAACTCATTGCAATGTGAATTCTTTCCAAGCGACCAAGGTCTAAGGGGCTTACTAGGCTTTAAAGAGGTAAAGTGCTTTATTAGATTTTTTTCTGTTACGATTGCTTGGATGTGGTGCTGAGGCGATTGGGATGACCTGAGAAATTGGAAGAGCCTTGGGTTCTGAATGGCATGTAAAGAAGCGGACACTGAGGCCTTGTGAAAGGGACAATCATCTGCCAGCCCCACGGGACCCCTCGCGGGCACTCCTTTTCTGGTTAATTCGGGAATCTAATTGAAAAGGGGCTTTTGCAGGGAGAGCAGGGGCCTCTGCGTTGTGTGCGCATCTAATGAACTCCCCTCAGGAGCACTGTTCTAGACCTAATACATATTTAATGTCGGGGAGGTAGCTGGCCTTCCTGGGCTGGAGGGCTTGCTGCGGTTGCTATGGAGAGGTGGCAGGCCTCAGCTGTGTGAGGACGCCTGGGCCTCAGGAGGAGAAAGGCCATTAGACCTCAGCCAGCTTGCAGAGCCCTGGGATGTGATGGTATAGACCAGTGGTCGGCAAACTCATTCGTCAACAGAGCCAAATATCAACAGTACAACGATTGAAATTTCTTTTGAGAGCCAAATTTTTTAAACTTAAACTTCTTCTAATGCCACTTCTTCAAAATAGACTCGCCCAGGCCATGGTATTTTGTGGAAGAGCCACACTCAAGGGGCCAAAGAGCCGCATGTGGCTTGCGAGCTGCAGTTTGCCGACCATGGGTATAGATCTTTCCCCATGTCCCCATAAGGAGGTGCCCACTGTTCAGCGTGCAAACCCCAGGGGAACCTCAGTGTGATTGCATTAGTTCTGCATTAGTTTAGTCACAAGTGGCTTCCTATTGCAAAATCCTAGCCGCGTATGTTGGGAAAATCAACATGTAGTTCATTTACTACGTGTTCGTAATATTATGAGATTCTTCATGGTAGATGAAAGAACAAAATATTACAATACCTGTTTGCCAGACAAGGATTACTTTCATTTGAAGAAGTATGAACGCCCAGGTTGAATTGGACTATATTTTGAACTTTTAAAAAAAGCTTATTATAGAATTTGTTACCTGTTATTTAAGTTTTGGAATTTCTTACATGGATTTCATCATATAGGTTAACCCAGTGGTCGACAAACTGCGGCTCGTGAGCCACATGCGGCTCTTTGGCCCCTTGAGTGTGGCTCTTCCACAAAATACCACGGCCTGGGCGAGTCTATTTTGAAGAAGTGGTGTTAGAAGAAGTTTAAGTTTAAAAAATTTGGCTCTCGAAATTTCAGTCGTTGTACTGTTGGTATTTGGCTCTGCTGACTAATGAGTTTGCCCACCACTGGCCTGGAGCATGCTGTGGGTGACCTCTTGCTAAGCTGTAATGAGTTTTGGTCCCAGAGCAAATGTTCCAAAAGATCCAGACTATTACATTGAGACTGGATGTAAGTCCAGAGGCGAATTTGAGGGCTTTCTTCCCAACCCTGGAGCCCCTTTTGGGATTTGTAGCAGCAAAGACAGAGAGCGATGCGCTAATGGAGCCTCCTGCTAGGGCCTGACCTGCCGGGGGCGCAGGTCTCTGTCTCCGGAAGCGGCTCGCGGGGCAGGAGGTGGGCAGATGAGGAGCACCTTCTGGGTGTCTCACAGAAACCTGTGGTGGGTCTCATGAGCCTGCTCAGCAGCCGCCTGGAGAGCGGTACGGTTCCCAGGTGGGGGATCCGAGTCCGGGGAGTGGGGCTTTCTTCCCGGTCGTGTGGTTCCTCTGTGTGGACTCAGGGCATACACCAGCCGGGCCTCACTCCCACGGTCACGCTCCCTGGCACTGCCTGCGGCTGCTGGAAGCCGCCCTGCCTTGAGGGTGCTGTTCATCCACCCCAGCAGTGCCTGCCCGCCCTCCCCCCCCCCCCCCCCGCCTCTCCTGGAGGTCATGGGGAGGTGGAGGAAGGGCAGGGTCCGTGCTGCCCAGTCTGATTTGGTCTCTGGCTGCCCCCATTTTCTGAATGTGGAGCTCAATGCAAGCAGGCTTCTCCGCAGTTAACCAAGTCTTTACTGCTGGGAACCAGCCCAACGCTAATGTCCGGCGGTTTCACTCCCTAGTTTTCTATACACAGGTGTGGGGCTGAGCAGGCCAGACCCTCAGCTCTCAGGTGTGGTCCCTGAGCAGGCCAGGCCCTCTGCCCTCAGGTGTGGTCCCTGAGCAGGCCAGGCCCGCTGCCCTCAGGTGTGGTCCCTGAGCAGGCCAGGCCCTCTGCCCTCAGGTGTGGTCCCTGAGCAGGCCAGGCCCTCTGCCCTCAGGTGTGGTCCCTGAGCAGGCCAGGCCCTCTGCCCTCAGGTGTGGTCCCTGAGCAGGCCAGGCCCGCTGCCCTCAGGTGTGGTCCCTGAGCAGGCCAGGCCCTCTGCCCTCAGGTGTGGTCCCTGAGCAGGCCAGGCCCGCTGCCCTCAGGTGTGGTCCCTGAGCAGGCCAGGCCCTCTGCCCTCAGGTGTGGTCCCTGAGCAGGCCAGGCCCTCTGCCCTCAGGTGTGGGGCTGAGCAGGCCGGGCCCGCTGCTCTCAGTGAGAAGCTGGAGAGCCGACCTGGCCAGTGTGGGATCAGGCCTCTGATCATTCACAGCGCAGGATAGAATAACCCCTGCTAATGAAAGAGTGACCTGTGAACTTGACTTCAGAGACAGGAGGCAGTAATCTGGTGATGGAGCGTCCAAAGCATTTTCATAAAAGAAAAGTCGTATGTAACCAATTCATACATAGAGTATGTGCTGGATTGTGTGTGTGTGTGTGTGTGTGTGTATGTGTGTGTATGTGTGTGTGTGTGTGTGGTGTAGACTCAGGTTGGCATCCCTGTGGGTGTTTTTTGCCACTGGGAGGCCTTAGCTGTTGTTACTCACAATGCTTACTTTCCAGAAACTCGTTCATCTCTTCCAGGCCGTTAAAGGCTCAGAGGCTGATGAGCACGCCAGTCAGTGCCCTGTGTCTGAGAGTCAGTGTTCCTGGGAAGCAGCGGCCATGGAGCCAGTGTGTGTGTCACAGGGGTACCAGGGCTGGGCAATCTCCAGGGCCTTGGCATACAACAAAGGCACGTTTTGTTGTGTTGAGAGCATAAATAGTCTTCTCTTCTTGTTTCCAGTTCGATATGACGTTGGCATTGCTGATGGTACACAGAGCCTGCTCTCGGAGCTGGCAGAGAGTGTGGGTCCAGGAAAAGGACCAGAGGCCGAGCTGGGCTGGGGGCCGACCTGGGGACTGTGGGGGACACTGGGAGGGTAGGAGAAAACCAGTCTGCTTTTTTTAAATTAAAAAATGTGTTTAATTGTTGACATTAGTACAGCTGTCTCCTATTCCCCCTCTTTACACCCCCGCCCCACCCAGGCTCCGCTCTCCTCTCCCTCTGGCCTCACCACAGTGTTGTGTGTCCACGGGCTGTCATATATGTCCTTTGGCTGTTCTCTTCACCTTCTTCCATCCGTCCGCCCGCCCACCTCCCCTCTGATGTCTGTCAGCCTGTGCCATGTCTCCATGTCTCTGGTTCTGTTCGTCCAAGTTTATTTTGTTCTGGTTGAGCGCATTTTGTTGGCCCGAGGCGCTGTCCGGATCCACGCTGCTCCTGCCTTGTTGTTTGCGGGGTATTGCTTTCCCCTAAGGGAGGGCTTATGCCCTTCCAGGTCTAGATCACACTGTGCATGTGTTTTATAATTTTAGATGTTCTAAAAGTTTGCAAGACTGAAACTCTGAAAAAAAAATACTTTTTTTTCCATAAAATCACTAGCCTAGATGCTGGTGGGCACGGAGTTTCTTTTGGGGGTGATGAAATGTTCTAAAATTAGGTCTTGGGGATGGTTTCCCAACTCTGTGAATAGACTAATAACCACTGAATTGTGCCCAGTATGTGAATTATGGCTCAGTAAAGCTGCTACTGTATTCAAAAACAAAACACTGTCCTAAATGTTATCTAGAAAAATCGCATCCTCCCCTCCTCCTCGCCGGTCTCTCGGACATGGCAGTGTTCAGTGCACACAGGCGAGGCGGCAGCACGTTGAGTAATGGAGTTGAAATAATCCAGGTAGCACGGGTAGCTGGCGGGGCCCAGGGCTGCAGTGTGGTGGGGTAAGCTCCAGGGGGCAGTGCCGCCGCAGGGTGGGCCGGCTGGGCCAGGAGGGGTCTTCTGGCAGGAGGGAGGGAGATAGTGGGTGTTGTCAGGGGGCCACACGTATTGCAGACCTGGGTGGGAGGGGCTGGGTGCAGGTCAGACGTGAGTCTTGTGTTTGAAAGTTGGGGATGCTAGTATTTTGTCCAAATTCTGGTTACCTTGGCCTTCTGGATCTGGAAGCCATGTGATGACAGAGTGGCTGGAGGCCTGATGATGGATGCTTTTGGGGGACTCTGGGGGGTGAGCCACAAGATCTTCATTTTCAGAGTGTCGGTGTCCTTGGTAGCCAGGCGAAGAGCCCGATCAGGTACCCAGACTGACGAAGGCCAAGAGGTGTGATGTGGCACGAAGGCAGAGCCAGGCCAGATCCCAGCAGCTACCGAAGATCTGGTTACAAGCTTTGCGGAGGGGGGGGGGGGTGTTGAGTGACTTTTTGGGGTTCATTTTCAGTTTTTTTCATTTGTGTATCCTTTTGTTTTTTTGTTTTTTTTTCATTTTTCTTTTTCAATTACAGTTTATGCTCAGTGTTATTTTGTGTGGGTTCCAGGTGAACAGCATTGTGGTTAGATACTTCTTTTGTTCCGGTCAGTGTCGACGCGGAGTATACTTTCATTTCCCGTCCGTGTTGGGTGCCGCCCCATACCTGCAGTCCAGAGCGTGGACCACTGAGTTTGGTTCCTGCGCCCGCAGGAGCGGCACCTGCAGAAGCAGAAGTCTGAACCTTACGAAACCACGCCTTCTTCCTCCCCACGGGCATGCAGGTTCTCTTCTGCAGGTGTTTATGCAGTGAGGTTTCAGGCTGAGGATTCTGTCACTTTTGGTATCTTGTTGCCAAAGAGTCACCTTTTTAGCATAGTCTACCGAACGAGGCCTCCCCCACCCGAAGGACAACGTTAACCCAAACTGGGAGGGGCCTGCTGTTGAGGGCTCCGACCAACTGATTTTCGTGCTTTTGAAAAATAATGCATGTCAAAGCAAAGGAGTTCAAGTGGTACAGAGGGGTGTACAGCTACAACCAAACGCTCACCCTCGGCCCGTTTCCCAGGCACAGCTGCCCTGTCCAAGCCCCGGTGTTCTTCTGGAAAAAAGGGTGGGGAACCTTTTTCCTGCCAAGGGCCATTTGGATATTTATAACATCATTCTCGGGCCATACAAAATTATCAACTTAAAAAATTAGCCTGCTATATTTGGTCAAACATTTAATTAACTCACCTCTAATGCCTTGGTAGGGCCAGACCAAATCATTTCAAGGGCATTATACAACCCGCAGGCTGGATGTTCCCCATCCCTGTTCTAGAAACATCCATGCAGGTCATGTGTATAGCTATTTTAAAAATCCAGATGGGAACGGATCCTACACACTGTTCTGCACACTGATTGTTTTAACTAACACGTACCTTCTTGGATGTTTTCCTTCTCTTACACGTGTGGATAGATCTTTTTAGAAAAGCAGCTTTATTGAGATATAATTTGCAATCAATAATTACCATGTAGTTTTCCTCAAAATCCACTCGTAAGTGTTTGACCCAGTGGTGGTTAGTGAAGCTGCAGAGCCCGGCCGCCGTCCCCAAGGCCCAGTGGTAGGCCGTGTCCATTAGCACCGTGTCTGTTTTCTGTCCTGCCACGTTCCCCCGGGCAGCCACGACTCCCCTTTCCGTCTCTATGAATTGATTTTACTCTTTTTACGGCACCAGTGGCTCATTTTGTGGAAGTACAAAGATGTGTTTCACTGGTCTCTAGTCAAGCAAAATTAGTGTTTTGCTGATTTTTATTTTGCTGCCTTCCTACTTCCTTTTTTAAAAATTGACAAGGTTGAAAATTTGCCTCTGAGCGAGAGACGGTAAAAGTGATAAGGGAATTTGAGTACGGGCTGTGGGCTGTTGGGTTTTCCAGTCCCTAGCTGTAGGACTGAGAGAACTGTTGGGCCTGGGTACTGAATTACCTACATTTGAAGAGAAACTGCCCGCGGTCCTCCATGATGAGGTGGAAGCCCAGGTATTAATGTGTTTTACGGATGTGCAGAGTGGAACTAAGTATCGACATGCTTGGCCGAGGGGAGTGTCTGATGCCGGCTTTTCCTTTCTCACCTTTGTCTCTAAGGAGGGCTTCAGGATTGCTGAGTGTTCCGGAGTGTGTCTTGGGGTTTATTTTTCAAACTGCATGTTGGGTTGTGGATTCTGACAAGCTGTTTTTTTTTTTTTTTTTAAATGAGGTGGAACAGAAGAATAGTAAATGTCTTACCTGTTGTCTTTGACTTAAAATTAAAAAGGCCAAAATGAGAGGCGATAAGCGTTTATTTGGGATCACAGAATTGCAGTTTGGGGAGCATAGATTCAAGCAGAAACCCAAACACTGAGGACGGGGTTTTTATGAGAAAGGGTAAGGGGCGATTACACGAGCAGAAGGAAGGCATTGCTCTGGGCGCTAACAAGCAGAGCCACACTTGCTGGGCCTGGCGGGTTACTCATGCTGTCCTCAGATGGAGCCATCTTCAGCAGTCCTCGTGGGCAGGACGGGCGGTCCTCCTGCTCTGCAAACAGCTGTTGGCAGGCACTGTTGGCTTGGCCCAGTCCAAAGGTTCAAGGAGCGAGTGGGGAAGGCAGCTCCTCGGGGTTGGCTCCACTGATGTCAGTTGTCACTGTAATGCTGAGCATCTAATGGTAGGGTGTGTGTGTGTGTGTGTGTGTGTGTGTGTGTGTGTGTGATGTAAGCATCTGCAGTGTTGAAAAGTGGGTGTCTTAGTGGTTACAGTTTCTCAATTTCAGTCCAGGGAACAAATGGTACATTCAGGCTTCCTGTATCTGAGCTGTTTAGAACCCTCCCAGGTGAGAAGACAGGACTGGGCGTCCATTGGCTCGGAGATCAGCTGGGAAAGTGAGCCAACTTGTCTGCGAGAGTGGGAGCTGGAAAAGAAAATGCTCAGGCAAAACTCTTGTGTGAGCCCATTTCTCTATCAAAATAATGCTATTTCCAAAGTTCTAAAGAGGAACCTTTGTGTGGATGTTAGTGTATCAGCTATTCAACTCTGGATTTTTTACTATAACGAGATCTACATCTAGACTAGGGAGGTCTTCAGAGCATTTAATCTCATCATATCTTGTAGTTGGAAGTACCAGGAATTGTACTGTGACCTCCTGGCTCATAGGTTAATGCTCAACCACTGAGCAACATCAGCTGGGCTTGAATTTTTTTTTTTTGAGAGAGTTTTTGTTCTGAGACAAGCTGATGTGAGTAGAGGAACAACCAAGAGCTTTTCATTGTTAATAAACCCATGGACATTTAATGTAAATGAGGAGGTGATGAGAATGAGCTGGGATCTTGCTTATACATTTAAAATCTTGAAAATAAGTGAAGGGACATATCAACCCAAATTTACCTTCAAGTTACAAGACATTCAAGCCAACCTCATAGTTTAAAGTTTTAAATGATCCTATAATTCATATTTTTACTAGAGGCCCAATGCATGAAATTCGTGTTAAGAGTAGGCCTTTGCAGCGCGCTGCCTGGATCCCTCCCTCACAGCTGCGGTGGCTGCCTCGATCCCGCAGCTGCAGCCCCGGAAGGACATCTGGAAGGACATCCGGTCTAATTAGCATATTGCACTTTCATTATTCTAGATGGTTGGACTATGTGGGTACCCTGTCCAGAGCACACCGATGTTCAAGGCCAATCTGAGCAAGGACACAGCAGTTGTACTGTACACACTGTGCAGGCATACCTTCCTTTAACCCAAATATTGATGGCACTATTTGGCAGGAAGCCTCTTTTGTCTAAGTTGGTATAAGGATGTGTTACTGACCAGCTGGCACACGGCTGCTTTACTAGCTCCTATGTTTGCTGGACTGTTTTATGTGACGGCTTTGTTTGCGGCTGCCTTGTGAGGCCACTGTGAAGAACTGTTTTGTCAGATGGCTCCTTGCTAGCAGTGGCTACTTGGTCTGCAGTAAAGCCTCTCTTACATGTCTTCTCCGTCCACTACCCGGCATCCACAGTCCCTGGCAGAGAAGGACCCCTGCTCCCACAGACTGTAACACTCCCCAGGATGCAGTCATTCTGGTATATTCCATCCTCCCTCACCCTCCAAAAAATCCAGATGGAAAATGATCTGGAGAAATTTGGAAAACATGAAAAAAATGAAGAAGTGAATGTTTTAAAAATTATTGCAAATTTTGATGGAAATGGTCAAACTTTCATTGATAAATTATTAACACTTCCTGTAAGATAGGTAGATGGAAGGATGTGTACCTGAAATTCAGTCAAATATTTCACTTATTGCAAATGGAATACATAAGGCATCTTGATATGTCTTTTCCTCCTATGCATAAAGTATGTTAGAATAAATGCTAAAGGTAAAATTTTATTTTATTTTATAAATTCTTAATCTAATATATACAAAATGGACAAATTCCAGGTGAAATAATAAAGGCTGACACATTGTGTAGGACATTATAAATGAGATAGTTATTTCTTCTTTTTATTCAGTAAGAGGGTAAGATCGTCTATAGTACAATGGACAGCGGGCAATTTGTGTAAGATAACCTTTGACATTTTTCAGCAGCTTTCTGATTTTTATGAATTCCTTTTTAGTAAATTTATTTAAAAAAATTAAACAGCACAGGGAAGTATTAACTGAAAAGCAGAAGCATCCTTACCTACTTCCCTGATCACCTGGTCCCATTTCTGAGATAACAGCTGCTAATGGCTTCATATTTATCTTTATTTTGCTTTATGATATATCAACGTGTGTGTGTGTATGTGTGTATGCGTGTGTGTGTATGTGTGTATGTATGTATGTGTGTTTGTATGTGTGTGTGTATGTGTGCATGTGTGTGTGTGTGTGTGTGTGTGTGTGTGTGTGTGTGTGTGTAGAAATTACAAATGGGCCTGTATTTGTCAGGTTACAGGTCACAGGTAACTCCTGTAACAAATCAGCATTTCAGTGGCTCCACGTAATAAAAGTTTAGCTCGCACTCACACTGTGGACCAGTGTGTGGTGCTGTTCACGGGTGTCGCTCCTTGGCGGCTTTGTGTGAAGGAGAAACTGGTGACGCAGGCTTCTCCTATCTGCTGGCTGTATTCCCGCTTGTGGAGATGTGAGAAGAGAACATTAGAAGTCACAAGGGAGGTTTCCATGGGCTGAGCCCGAGAGTATCAGGGCCCCATTTGCACCTGGGTTGCAATAAAGACAGCCCTATCCCACTGTGAAGGCCTGATCACTAGTTCTCACGAGAGAGCTGTCATGAGGTTTTAGCCAAATTAAATCATTTGCGTGGTTTCCAGTTTTCTCAGCTATAAAATGGTAATGATAAAACCTCATCACCCATCGTGATTTTTTTCTGAAGGCCTAAATGCGATAGTATATTCAAAGGGCAGGGGAATCTGTAGGGTAGAAATAATAATGAAAAACATAATTCTTTTCATCTTAATTATATAGTGACTGTGTCTTATTACCCATAGCTCAGCTGGAAATCAGTGGAAATATTCCAAATGAATAAAGAAAAGGATAAATAAACTCAGACAGACCGGAGGCCTGTCTGTAGACCAGGCTGCCTGCTTGAAAGGTGAATAAGGTGATCGATCACCCAGTGCAGATTTGGGGTCTTGCAGGCAACCTGGCTGGGTCTGGGCTTGGTGTGCTTTGGGACTAATTTCGGGCATTTGTATTGAGAATATAATCCCAGTAGGAAGTCCCTGTACAGATGCACGGGTTCAGGGGCAGATACTGATAGTACATGTTCCAAGTGGCCCCGAGGCTTCCGAGGCTGAGTTTGGCTGGTCTGCTTGGGGTGGTGTACTTTGTGTTTTAATATATTCTTATTTATTTCAGAGAAGAAGGGTGAGGGAGAGAGAGACAGAAACATCAATGATGAGAGAGAACCCAGGAATGTGCCCTGACCAGGAATCTAACTGCGACCTCCTGGTTCATAAGTTGACGCTCAACCACTGAGCAGCACTGGGCAGGCCGGGGTGGTCTACTTTCATACGGTGTTTTTGTTAGTTTTGTGACATGGTGTCATGAGGATTCGGGAATGGCTGCATTGAGAAGGAACAAGGACTCAGAGCTCATTTGAGGAGCATTCAATCAAAATGTGTGACCCTTGTCTCTTGGTTGAATTGAATAAGGTGGCCTCTTACCTTGCACCCAGAGAAGGGTCCCGCCACCTTGTCGTGTTTGGGGTTCCTGTCACATCTTGCCTTTTCTGGGGCTGTGAAGGGTGGAGTTGTGCTGTGTTCACCTTAAATAACATCTTGTTTTAAACAGGTTATTTGTTCTTGGTGAGAAATGGTAGTGTTGACTTTTGGTAACGATCTTGGTAACGATCTTGTACCTAGATGACTATATTCACACATTTTGTGGGGGTAGAGGAAGAGAAACCCAACATAAATAAATTTGAATGTTTACTTTAGTGCAGATTTTTTGGCATTAAGTACCACCTGAGTACTATCTGTAGAACATAAGACATATGGTCATTAAATAAACCCTGCTTACTGAGAAATATTTGTCTTTGTTGTGGGTGTTTTTTTTTTTTTTTTTTTTTGGCTGAAATAATTATAAGAATTATAACTGTTTTTTTATTTTTAAAAATATTTTTATTGATTTCAGAGTGGAAGGGAGAGGGATAGAGAAATAGAACCATCAATGAGAGAGAAACATCATTGATCAGCTGCCTCCTGCACATCCCACACTGGGGATCGAGCCCACAACCCAGGCATGTGCCCTGACCAGAAATCGAACTGGTGACCTCTTGGTTCATGGGTCAACACTCAGCCAGTGAGCCACAGTGGCCAGGCAACTTTTGGGTTTTGTATCTTAGAGCAGTCATCAGTTAAATTTTGAAAATAACCTCCTGTAGGTTTTCTGACATTTTTATTGGGTATATTTACTAATGTTTATCTATAGCTTTTTATTCCATCTGGAATTTCTGTCCTGAGTTAAGGACGGGTTTATCTTTGCTGATATTAACACTTGTCATATATAAACACTTGTCATATATAAATTTCTTTGTGTACAGGGATCTGTTTCCACTTCAGTAGGTTTTATTGATCTGCATATCTCTTCTTTCTTAAAAACTTTTTTTTTATCCTCACCAGAGGATATGTCTAAAAATTTTTTTAAATTGATTTTAGAGAGAGGAATGGAGAGAGAGAGAGAGAAATCGATCTGCTGCCTCCCATAGGCTCCCCGACCCGACCAGGGATCGAACCCGCAACCTGGATATATGTCCTGACCAGGAATCGAGCCCACACCTGTGGCCTTTCAGTGCACAGGATGATGCTCCAACCCGCTGAGCCACATGGCCAGATCTGTGTGTCTCTTCTTATGCCTGTACTGTGTGGTTTTAATTACCACACAGAGCTCTTATTCTTTTAATTTTTTTAAAAAAACTTATTTTACATAGTGTAAAACAAATTTTAAGTGAATATCAAGGAATAAAATAAAAATTGAAATTCCTCTTTCTTTTTTAAAATACATTTTTATTGATTTCAGAGAGGAAGGGGGAGAGAGAGAAAGAGAGAGAGAGAGAGAAATATCAATGATGAGAAAATCATTGATTGGTTGCCTCCTGCATGCCATGCCCCCCACCAGGGATCGAGTCCACAACCTGGGCATATGTATCCTTGACCAGAATCAAACCTGGGACCCTTTAGTCTACAGGCAGACACTCTATCCACTGAGCCAAACTGGCTAGGGCTGAAATTCCTCTTTCTTTAATCCATTCTCTATAGTCTCTCCCTTCCCAGTTTCAGTTACTGTTAAATTTCTTAATTTTCCCCCCCAAAATTTTTATCTGTGTTCTAGCACACACACTTACCCATGGGCAAAAGTGTATTAAAATGGGACCATGATCTATATACTGTATACAGTATTATCCTTTACCTTGCTTTAAAAAACAGTTTTATTGAGGTAAAATTCTCATACCATTCAACTCACCCAACTACAATGAGATACCACCTCACAACTGTTAGAGTGACCGTTATCCCCAAGATAAGCAATGACAGGTGTTGAAGAGGTTGTGGGGAAAAGGGAACCCTCATCCACTGCTGGTGGGAATGTAGACTTAGTACAACCACAATGGAAAGCAATCTAGCGATTCCTCAAAGAATTGAGAATAGAGCTACCATACGACCGAGCCACTCCTCTCCTGGGTATATGCCTGAAAACCTCAAAATCATGTATTTGCAAAGATGTATGCACCCACCCCAATGTTCATTGCAGCATTACTCACAGTGACCAAGACATGGAAACAACCAAAGTGTCCCGCGATGGAGGGCTGATAAAGAAGATGTTGTACATACACACAATGGAATACTATCAGCCATAAGAAAGGATGAAATAGCGCCATAGGCAACAACATGGATGCACCTTGAGAACATGGTGCTGACTGAAATAAGTCAATCAGAAAAAGCTAAGAACCAAATGATTTCACTCACATGTGGGATATAAAACTAAAACTCATAGACACAAACAGCAGTGTGGTGGTTGCTAGAGGGAAGGGGGTGGGGGGACAAGAGGGTCCTAATATATGGTGACAGGAGAAGACTTAACTTCGGGTGATGGGCACACAGTGCAATACACAGATCTTGTAAGATAGAAACCCACACCTGAAACCTATATGTTCATGTTGACTAATGTCACTCCAATAAAATTTAATAAAAAACAAAGCACACCAAACTATTGATTTTAAATGGAAGTGTTGAAGGCATCCACCATCTTCCTGCTTCTCTTCCTGTGTTTAATCTTAATTTACAGAGCAAATGCTATAAGAAGGCAGTTTCTGTTTTTGTTTAAAAGTTAAAAGGGACCAGTTTAAAGCATTTGTCTTCGTATTCAGCTTATCATGATCACCAGGGTCTCTGGCACCTTCAGAGCTGGCGTCCCTGTTGTCCGCCCTCTACGGTTCTTGTCCTCTGATTTTCACATCTCAAAATTTGGAGGCCAGATTTGCCCAGGGGATTATCTTTCTAAATCAAATAAAGGGGAAAAAAAGACTTGAAGGATCAAGTGTAGGCCTTAAACATGGTGTCCTACTTCTGTATTGAATAGATGCCTGTTTCTGTTTTAGAAAGATGTTAGACCCCTCGCCTGTGGGGGAACATTCTTTGAAGATGATAATGCTCCTCCATAAATTTAATGATACTCTTCATTTAGCTAGGAAGCAGACATCCGATTGATTTTTTAAGAAAAATTTTTTAGAAAGTGGGAGAGAGGGAAAGACAGAAACATCGATGTGAGAGAAACACATTGATTGGTTGCCTCCTACATGTACCCCAACCGGGGCCTTGGCTGGGGAGGAGCCTGCAACCAAGGAGCCCTTGATCAGAATCAAACCCGGGACCCTTCAGTCCACAGGCTGATGCTCTATCCACTGAGTCAAACCGGCTAGGGCAGAAGCAGACATTCGAACCACTACACTATTTTTTAAAATGCACTGGAGGAATTTAACCAGATCTGCCCGGCTGGGGGTCTCCTTGGCATTAACAATGGAGTTTGATAATTTAGTCATCCTTTCTTTAACATGCTCTCAGACCTGCCCTGGAAGCTGTACTTGACGATGCTCTCTGTAACCGCTCAGGTACTCATGGCTGGTAATAGCCCAGCAGGTGAGTCTCAGCGCCCTGGGGATTTCCCCAGGTAGAGTCCGGACTGGGTGACATTTAAAAAAAAATTAATAGATTTTTTTTAGAGCAGTTGTAGGTTTACAGAAATTGAATAGATAGTATTGAGAATTCCCATATCCACCCCTCCACCCAGTTTGCCCTATTAATGTAGTACATATGTTATAATTGATTAACCAATATCGATACATTATTATTAACTAAAGTGCATACTCTTACCTAATAATAGACAAACATGTAAATTGACCGTACCTCCGCTACACCCACAGCCAATCAGAGTGAATATGCAAATTAGAAGGCCAAAGATGGCAGCCGCCCAGCTGCTCCAGGTGCAGAGTGGCCAGGTGGGGCAGGACACCTGCTATGAGAGGGAGGGCGGGGGGAGGGGAGGAGGGGGCAAAGGGATCTACAGGAGCGGCACTCCGGAGTCTGCAGCAAAGACAAAGATGGCAGACTCCGGCCGGAGCGAAGGCCTGGGTCCCGGATGCTGGAGGAAAACTGGTGCTGGAAGCCAAGGGAAGAAAGAAAGGCCTATTGCATGAATCTCTTCATGCACCGGGCCTCCAGTTTACATATAAAAGTCTAACCACTGTGCTGTACACCTAAAACTAATATAATATTAAATGTCAACTGTAACTGGAAAAATGTAGGAAGAGTAATAAATCAGTTTGGTGATTGGTTAGTATTCTTAACCATCTGATGTACACTGATGAAACGGTATACCTAGTTCTTTACTTTCATCTTTCCTAGATGGGGTGACCGGAATTGCGTGATTTCAGGGTTCTGGGTACTTTCCAGGAATGCATTTCTCTACTCCCTGCTCCTCCCATGCTGCATCTTCCGTTACCCTGTCCTTCCCCGCGGAAAGAGCTTCCGGGAATAAATACCATTATATGCTCGTTTGATAAATACCTTTTTGGCAGTGATGTTTGATAAAATGGAGAAAAGTCTGTGAGGAGCGCTCACAACCACAAATCCAGGTGTCGTTAGTCAGATGTGTAGTGTTGGGTTCTCAGCCGCAGGCCAGGAGCCAGGCTGCCTGCAGCCTCTCAGCCATGGATTTGGTTTCGAGGAGATGTGTGGCATGGCATTTGACCTTTAAAAGGAAATATGGGAAAAAATTGTGTTAAAAAGGGAAAGGATGGGAAATGTGTCATTAGAAATGGCATTTCTTAACCAAAGTCACAGGTTCAGATAGAAATGTTCTACGTTTTATTATGACACTCTTTCTTAATAAAATTTAGGATAAAATGGGCAATATTTGTGCTGTGTATTTTTTTAATGGCTGCATGGGAGAGGCCTAACTAAGTTATTAGGGTTTAAAGCCCAGCGGCCTCCATGTCTAACTTGCCGGTGGAGTGTTTGGAGTATGTTGGTTATGCCTCAGCTTGCGGATGATGGAAGCTCATGGCCAGATGTAAACATTAAGTAAGAGCCTGCTGGTTGGAGCAGTCCCGCACACCCCGACCCTCTGGCTGCTGTGTGCGTGTGGGAGCTTTTCCTAATAAAAATCTGCTCCCCAGTTTGTGTATTCCCTTTAGGCTCTGACATTGGGTGTGTTTATGCCCCCTCCTTACAGCCAGTCAGCAAAGTGGACACATTTGGCTTGAAAGAAACCCCTTGACCTCCCCATAAGCTCACCGCAGAGCTCCTGTGCTCTGTCTTAAATAGATTACCTCTCGTAGATGGAGTAGCCTGCTCCCACCGCTTCCTCCTGGGCCATCTTCCAGACTGTGTGTATGGCTGTCCGTCCAGACTTAAGTAATCCCTGCTGGAGAGGCCAGGCAGGCGTGTGCCCTGTCGTGACATAGCCAGTTCTGTGTCCTGGTCTAAACTTCCCCGCTTTGTGGCCCGTCAGGATGGCAGGAAAAAAGAAGCACACCACCCAGAAGCAAAAACTCTTTGGCCACAAAATCTGTGTCTTATTTTTAAAGAGATACCTATTTAGGAAGTGCTAAGACCACGTGAGACCCAGTGCTAAGGTCTTGAGAGCTTGCTCAGGCTTTATCCTAAGGCAGACGCCGCTGCCACTGTCTAAACCAGGCCTCAGCAGTCTCGCGCCCCCCACCTGTACAGTGGGGAGGGACCCGTCCTTCAGCACTGTCCCCAGGTGGTCTGTGAACATGTGAAAGTGGGAGAACTTGGCTCTGAGCCTGTCGTCATGGAAACCACCAGGGTGAGGAGGGACCTGAAAACTGAAACAGTTCTGTTTAAAAATGAAAAATATGGATGTTGCAGTTAGTGACCTGGTACCTAAGGAATAGTGAGCTCTTGCTATGATTTCCTGTTGTGCTAACGAAACTGCCGTCAGAGCAGGAATGCGGCCTGTGCAGAAGGGCGACCTTGTGGGCTAGTGAGGCCTCTTTGTACTTTTGGGATCCAGCCTCCAACTCCCTCCTGATGGAGAATTCGGGCATTTTTTGACATTTGTCAGCAGGCCCTGGTTTTCCCCGTTAAAGGCTCACCTGGAAAATATGTTTGAAAATAGGTTGAGGGGGAATAAAGTCTTGTTCTCATTATAACTCCTGCTCTTCAATATTCCAAAAATCATTTTAAAGGGACAAAAAGGCCCCTGGCCTGTCTGTGGGACACAGGCTCGATTTCAGTTATTTTGGGAGGACAGAAAAGCATCCCACTAGGAGGTTGGAGTGCCTGCCAGGTGAGACTTTCCTTGCAAGTCAGTCGGTCAGGCAGTGTTTAACCTTGTAATTGGGCAGTCAGATGGACACAAAATTAACCATTCCATATGGGCCCTTTGGTTCCTGTTTTCAATGATGTATAACTTTTCTGTCCTTAATTAGGTTGGTGGTTAAATGGTCCTGTATTTGTCCAGCTGTAACCCCTTCCTGCTGGCTGCCGTGGTAACTCGTCCCAGTGTCTGATATCAGTGCCTGCCTCTCCAGCTGGGTAATGGCATTGTCCGTCTATGTGCACTTTGAGGCCCCCCCCAACAGAATTTTTGTACCTGTCATAGCTTTTACATCAGACCATCCCTTAAGTATCTTTCAAAATCAGGGAGAACCTATCCAGACCTATTTGAGTAATGTGTTAGTGGGCAGGTGGAAACTCAATATTCTTTATAGTTGGTTGTGCTTCCTACATTTCCATCTGCAACAGCATGAGTCATCTAATGGGTTGTTGCTCTGTAGTGTGCACTTTGCTGGCCAGACCGAAGACTGAGCTGCCCGGGGGCGCCCTCTGCTGGCACTGCCGATCATAGGTACTTTCCTGGGGTTGTGTGACATCGATTTCTCCCGACAGTTTCTTTCTTTTGGCTAGTTGGTCTCTTTCTCTCCAATTATTACACATTTATAGATCACACAGAACAAAGAGTTTTAGAACCTTCTTTGTTTATGGACTGTCTCAAGAATATCTTTCCCTGTAAAGCATATACATGTCCTCACCATCATGTTAATGTTTGTGTAATTTTCTATTATATGGTTGTTCTATTTAGCATTTAAACCATCACCTTTAGCAGGAACATGTGCTGTTTTTCCTCCACTTCAGGTAGCACTAGAACAGGGGTGGGCAAACTTTTTGACTCGAGGGCCACAGTGGGTTCTTAAACTGGACCGGAGGGCCGGAACAAAAGCATGGATGGAGTGTTTGTGTGAACTAATATAAATTCAAAGTAAACATCATTACATAAAAGGGTACGGTCTTTTTATTTATTTATTTCAATAGTTTTATTCATTTCAAACATTTTAACAAGAAGAATGTAAACACTAATTATTATAATTTGAAACTTCAAAAAATGGAGGAATCATAGCACAATAACATACCTTATATTGAAGATGGCAAAGGCAAAATAAAATTGCCTAACAAAGGAAAGGTACAAAAGCCTTTCAAATTAAACTTAAATATAATAAAATAATTTAAAACAAATAGAAAAGAACAAAATGTGTAAACAGTAAATTAAACATTTTCTTTAGTGCAACTTCCAAATTATTCCCGGGACGTAGATGTAGATGGCAATGTAGACTGGGTTGAAAGGTTTTTGGTCTTTAAAACATCAACTTCAGTGGGAACAGTGTTGTTGGTCTCCTTTTTAGCTAATGCTCTGATACTGTGCTCTCCAGGGGCGTGTCTCCCTACATCACCACGATAACGTGTCTACGCATTCCCAGGGTGATGTCGGGGGACGCGTCCGTGGGCATTAAAAGGAGCCTCTGGAAGATTGAGAGGTTGTTCCTTCTACTGAATGGGCGGATATCAATCCGCCCACTCAGAAGAAGGAGCTGTGGCCGTGTTTCCCGACGTTGCCATGTTAACACTGCTGCTGGTGAAGGAGCGGAGGGGAGAGCAAGAGAACTCTCTGCTCTTTCTGCTCCGTGGGCCGGATACCGAACGGGCTGGATCCGGCCCGTGGGCCGTAGTTTGCCCACGGCTGCACTAGAATGACCATCCCTTGTGCACATACCATTCATAGGTGACTTGTTAAGTTGAGCTGGATGAGTGGGTAGGAATTTGACAGGTAGAAATACAGGGAAAAGAGGTCCCAGTTTGAGAAAATTGTCTTGACCGAGTTCAAAATGTGTCTGAGAAACAGGAATACCAAGTTTGGCTGAAACGTGATTGAGGTAATAGTGGGAAGTGGTTGGAAGATAGGACTTTTTCTACTGAAATGATAGAATCCAACCTGAACCATAAGTGGAGTTGCATAGAAATGTATCCATATATATATATAAAAGGGTAATATGCAAAGTGTCTCCACAGGAGTTTGACCTGGAGACCAGGAGTTCTATCGCTTGTTATGACATGCGCTGACCATCAGGGGGTGGTGTAGAACGAAGGAAGGCCCCAGTCGGCAGCCGGGGGAGGGAGGCCCCAGCCGGCAGCCAGAAGGCCCTGATTGGCCACGATCGCCGGCCAGGCCTAGGGACCCCACCTGTGCATGAATTTTGTGCATCGGGTCTCTAGTTTGTTTATAACTGGGAAGCCAGGACAGCTGGCTGGAGTGGCCCAGATGCGGCTGCGCATTCCCTGACCTGTCTCTGTGTCTTCTCTGCCCCTTCCCAGTCTCAGCATGGGTTTGTCTGCTGCCTGTTCACCTGGCAGAGCAAGCGCCTCCTGACCTCTCCAAATGGAGTCCCTTTCTTTCATTACTCCTCCCGGGAACATCAGGGGAGGCCTGGAGGTGGCGCTGTTTGGGTCAGATGTCTGCCCTTAGGGCAGTCCCTGTGAGCAGGGGACGGGGAGCTTGCAGGGGCTGGATCTGAAGCACAGCCCACACCTGGAACCAGGGCACAGGTGGGGACTGTGGGGTGCTCGCCCGCACGGAGCAGGTGAGGTGGAATTCCTCGAGGAAAGGAGGGTGCTGGGTAGACACACAGCAGGCTTCTGTCCCATCACAGATGTGGGCAGGTCTCTACTTAAACACTCCAGGTCAGCTGAATGTGGCCAGTGTCCCAGAGAGGAGGGGCACGAAGGACATGGAGTGCAGGTTGGGTAGCAGGTCTGGTGGCGCCCCATAGAGCGGGGGAAGACCTGGGGACCTGGCCGTAGGAACATTGCGAGGGAACCCTGTAAACTCAGTCTGGTCCCTGTAGATACTGAAGTACCTTTGGAACGCCCACGCGACAAAGTCCCGCAGGACAGGACTAAATCTTTCCTGGTGTTTCCTCCTTTGGGCCCACGGCAGACACGGAAAGAGCTGCCACCAAACCAGAGGCTTCTCCCTGGAGCCCGACTGCAGCGGTAGGCGTCCCCGAGTCCCCCCCTTAGCCTGTTTCTACCTACGGTGCAGCCTACGCACCATCTCCAGACTGACCTTTATGAAACTCTTCACCCTGTCTCTGCCTGGCTCAGACACCTCCAGTGGCTTTTTGCACACTGTGGTCTGTCCCCAAGCTACGTTCCTATTTTCTGTATCTTACAACTCCCTTCTCCTTGGTATGGGACCTTGAGTCAGCTGGGTTTCTGCCAGTCCATTGACATGCCCCATGCCGTCCCACCTCCGGCCTCTGTCCACTCTCCTCACCTGCTGGAATGACTGGGTGAAGACCTGACCGAAGAGGGATAGCCAAGAGGCAGGGTGTGATATATCCGTCCTGAGATTATACTTAAGCAGGTGGAGTAGTAATTTCAGATATCACTTAAATTCTAAATCCTCATATTTATATACTGTGGAGATTGGCTACAGCGTTTGAACAGGTTCAAGCCTCGGACTAATCAGAGGGCACAGTCCTCTCATATGGCAAAGTCACGTTCAGGTACCAGCTTGGAGGGCAAAGCCCTCCCAGCACAATTATAGCCAAAGGCTATAGTTGTAAGCTTGACCTTATGGTCCGAACCTGTGGTCCCAGCTGGCTAAGTGATATAGGCTGCGGGAGGTGCAGCAAGTGCTGCCAAAACAGAGCAGGTGCATGTAATTGAGTAGATTCGAAACCTGCGAGAACATTGTAAACATCTTGACCACGCCCTTACTTTGCCTCATGAAATCTGGCTATAAAATAAAGACTCGGCGTGCAGGCTGTGGCACTGTCTCTCCATCCGAGAGCAGCGTCCCACCTAGCCCCAGCTTTATTCTCATCTGTCTTCTTTAATCCTTCACCGCGCCCCCACCCCCCTCAGGTTCACCCCTGGCCATGCTAAGCGCAGCACAATACACAAGACCTTCTTCATTCACATTGATCAGCCAGACCTTCAGGGCAGGTACCACAACGGAGAATCAGTGCCCCTGCCAAGGAGGACGAAGGCTCAGGGAGCAGGAGCATGTCCCGTGCTGCGTGTTGCTGCTGTGGACGAGGGAGCTGGGAGGGGAGCGGGCTTCCTGGAAGAGGTGGCATTTCTGCCTGGGTCTTGAAAGATGAATGACTTTCGAAGGAGAAAAAAAGGTGGCACTTTAGACAGAGGATGTCGTGTGGCCTTCACGACTGCAGATTAAGGGCTGGGGGTTTGGAGGGACGGTGACAAGTGTGGAGGTGGCTGTGCTTACGCTGTCTGTCAGTATTGCTGTCTCTGTCTTAGCTCAGGCTGCTCTAATAAGTGAGCATGGGCTGGATGGCTGATGACAGTGACACTCATTTCAGTTCTGGAGGTGGCAAGTCCAAGGTCAGGGTGAACTGATTCCTGGTTGGCAGATGGCTGTTGTCTATTGTGTCCTCCATGGTCAGAGAGACTTGCAACACTGTGGCTCTAGGAGGGAGAGTGGGTCTGGAGAAACACTTTTTTCTACCAGTTAGAGACTAGTGCATGGGGTGCTCAGAGGACGGGAACCCCATTAAACATACTCTGGTCCAGGGACAGTCCTGTGGTGCCTGTCCTATCGCATAGGAGGTCCTGTGGCTCTCAAGAAACCAGACAATTCATTCTTTCAAATAGTAGTAAAAATTATTCTATGTCTAAATATGGAATGAACAGCCTCTATAGTTGTCCACATTTGGGTGTCTTTTAGGAGAAAAATATAGATTGCTTGTTGCTAAAATTCAACTTTTTAAAAACTTAAGATAAAGACTTGCCCAAAATAGAGTACAACATGAGAATAAAAATAAAATAAAAAATAGAATATGGCCCAGCCAGTGTGGCTCAGTGGTTGAGCATCCATCCATGAACCAAGGGGTCACTGATTAAATTCCCAGTCAGGGCACATGCCCCAGTTGTGTGCTTGACCCCCAGTAAGGGGCGTGCAGGAGGCAGCCAATTTATGTCTCATTGATGTTTCTATCTCTCCATCCCTCTCCCTTCCTTTTTCTCTAAAAAATCAATAAAAACATTAAAAAAAATGGAATATGAATCATGAATTGGGACAAATATAGACTGTCTTGGTGCATATATAGTGTATACTCTAGACACGGTCTTTTTCTTTTTAGTGCTTCAGATATTTTAGGTTTTCTGTTTGCTTCCAGTCGAGGGAGAATATATTGCGTTCCCTTTTTGTCTGGTAGATTTGAAAAGGTAGGGTGGCTTTCTTGTTCTGCAGTGACAGACCATGCCCACCTAAGGGGTGGCCCTTCTCTTTACTCCTCAATAGCAAGTGAGCCATGCGGCGGAAGCATGCGGTGGGTTCCTGGGGCGAAGGCCCCAGTCCCTGGGTGTAAAGAAAAGAAACTGGTGTAAAGGAAATGAATCTGGTGACGTAGATATTTAGTCTGAGGGGCGGACCGGGTGCACTTTTCCTGCACCTCTGCCCACAGGTTTGTTGTGCCTGCAGAGGCGTGGCCTGAGTTCAACAAAGGAGGTGCAGGCACACTGGGAGTTGATTCTTCTCTGCAGGACATGTGACCAAAACAGGGTCTTTCAAGAAGAGGAGGGGGTGGGGGAGGGCAGGCAGGTCAGACTGAGGTTTTGTTGTACCCGGTCAGACTTAGATAAAATGATAGTGGAAATACAGCTTTAATTCTGTACCAGGTTGTACTTAGAAAGCTGATCGCGAACGCAGGAAGCGTGGCCTTAGAAGTGCGCTCTGATCCGTGGAGAGATGCTGGCCCAGATGGAGTGGCGGGATTACTGCCTGGTAATCCTTCCTTGTCCTGGAGGATTAAGTCTGCTGGGGTCCATTTTGGTCAGCTGACTGGTTAAAAACACAAAATAAACCTGGTTGTTTCTCGAGCCAGTGTGGCGTTGCTGGAACTGTTGGGCACCTGTGGGCGGATCACAGGCTGGCCCTCCTTTGTTGACCCAAGAGAGCTGCTCCCCTGCTGGTTCCTGGTTCTGTTGTCCCCCACCCCCACCCCCAGCAGCAGCTGGCGGGGGCAGCGCCTCCTGGGCTGCTGGGTGAAGTCGTTTATTGAACGCCTGTGCCAGACGTCGGCTGTGAGGCTCCGGGAAGGAGGCCCCTGGCCAGGAGGCCCCTCTGTAAACCCGTGGCCTCTTCGGCAGGTGGGGGCGTGGCCCGCAGCTGAAGGACACTGGTGGTGGCCAAGCCATGCTCTCCGCATTCTGGAATGGACCTGGGGGCGATGGAGCCCGAAGAGGACTACCAGTCCCCCTTTGATTTTGCTGCCGGAGTGAACAAAGAGTACCTGTACCTGTCTCCCAGGGGGCACCTGTCGCCGCCCGGGTCACCTGTGCCGCAGAGACTTGGTAACCACGAGTGTCCCGAGTTCACTTGGCTGTACTGAAACCTCGGCCCACGTGGGGTTGGCCTGGTTTTGAAATGATCTGTGTGAGGAGGGACTGGGTGTTGCTGTGTAGAAGCCTGTGGACAGAGCTGTTGCAGATCCAGGGCTAGTGCATGCATAGTGTGTGCATGTAAGTGCAGAATTGTGCGTGGGCTTTCGATTTCGCTGCTTACATGAGTGTGAGAGCTCTTCTGGTCACTCGGAATTCATGTGCTGACAAGCAATCTAAAAGGAAGGTTCAGGCCTTTGTTCCCAGTCGCCTGTACAGTTTCTAAAGACATCTATCCCCGGGTTTTGTCTTCCCTAAGATGACAGCATTCCGGGTCCTACTTATGCCGGAGGTGGTCCTGGATTTTGTCCTGGAACAAAACATGAAGAGCAACATTCGGAAACACCCGGCAAGAGGTCTTTTTAAATAGGAAAAGTCAAAGCGGCTGTTCTTTTGGCTATTCCTGCATCGGCTTGCACCAGAGTATTCTGAGGCCAGGGTTGCCGTTGGGTCGGGTTCGAGTGTCCTGAGGGCCAGGCTGCGTCGGGGTCAGGGTTTGAGGGTCCTGAGGGCTGGGCTGCCGTCGGGGCTTCGGGCGCAGGAGCACGGGGCTGCACAGAGCGGGGGCAGCCTGAGCACCACAGGGCCGTTCCCTCGTGTCACAGCTGATGATTGGCCACGGGGAAATGACCTCATCTGTAACTTACCAGAGAAGGAAGCTGATTTTCCTAGAAGTTCATTTTCTCCTTAATTTGCTCTTCGTAAGCTGAAAAAGGGGGTGATCTAGGAAAAAATGGACAAGTGTGCAGTGTGAAACCCAGTTGTCCGTCCGTGTTCAGGTTTGCAGCCTTCTCTGAGGGATTGGTGGCAACCTGTAGCCCCCGTGGGGTGTGGTCTGGGTGTGCAGGGAGGGAAATGTGGAGGGTGCAGCTAGAGCTGGTCTCTGGAGTTGGGAGCTGGTAGGCAGCAGCCTGGTGCCGCCGGGCCACCTCGGACCTGTCGCAAAGGGGTGCCTTCCCTATGCCTGGCGCCTAAGGATGGGCCATCCATGCTGACCTCTAGCCCTGTGTGCAGGGGCTGTCCCAGAGCAGCCCGCGGAGGGAGGGGGAGTTCGTGGTCGGGGACAGAGTGAAACGGGCGCAGTACCTGACTTCAGGTTGAGCTTGGGGTCCACGGGGCCCCAGGAGGATTCGTGGTGCTGGTCTTAGTCCTCAGGGTCTGTCTCAGCCCCTTTCACTTCCCGTTGACACAGTTGCTGTCTGTTGGGTGTTTTCTGTTAGAACAAAAGCAGTCGGTAGGGTTGGGCACCTTGCCAACGATTAGTATTTCAGTTCCCAGGAGCAGCCTGTGGGGGTGTGGGCTCCCAGGGTTAAACACAAAATTATAAACAGCAAAGTGACCAACAGAAACCAAACTCAGGTGCCTCTGGGGCTCAGATGTAGAGGTTTGCTTCAGTTGGAAAAAGGAGGGGAGAGAGCTTTAAAACAAACGAAAGTCACCATAGCCTCCCTCTAGTAAGAACAGCTTGATTCTCAAACTCGCAAACGGAGGGGCCTGGCTTGGTCCTCCCAGTCGGTCCCGGCCCCTCAGGGCGCAGGTGGCCGCGTCTGTTTGAACATCGGTTGATGCAGGGGCCTGGGTGGAGTGGCTCCTGGGTCTTCCTGTGCAGGTTCTCGTGGCTCCTGTGTAGGAATGCTCAGGCTGGTGGACCACCCATCCATTTACCAGCTCCTGTGGCTTTTAGCCACTGTGCATTTTCTTAACCCGCAGATGAGAAGTGCTCAGAAAAGGACTGGCGTTCAAAGGGATCCTAATCGGAAAGGTTGGGAACATGGATCTGAAACACATATTCTTTGATATTTATCCAAAATGCCATCACGGGGCCAATGAGGAAATGATGAGATTTAATCTGTGGGCAGAGTGTTCCTGAGAAGCAGTCTGCGTTCAGGGTAGGATGAGGGCCGGTGGCTGGAGCAGAAAGAGGTCTTTATCGGGCTGGGCCGGCTGGCCCCTGTTCAGAAGTGCCTTAGGCTTCTTGACCCCCAGTCCTCATCAGTGCACATGTCAGTGGCTGGAGCAGAACTTATTCTTCCCATGTGTGTTGAACTCTGAGATTTTAAACTGTTCCATCGATTCTTTTGAAAATGGGTTTCACAACCCATAGTGTGAAAAACATTGATTTCTAGTAAGTTTCAAAATCTGGAATATAAGCTCCATTAGATGCCAGTCTTCCCCAGCACCTGGAATAGTGCTTGACATCTGTGGCTCAACACATATTTGCTGAATGAATGAATGACTGGATGGATGGACGCATGAATGAATGGATGAAATTGGCAAGGGCTAGTTCACACTCTGGTCCATTTTACAGATGTGAACATTGAGGCCAAGAGAGGTGTTGTGAACTCGCCACATCACAGAGCTCAATTCTTTTTTTTTTTTTTTTTAATATATTTTATTGATATTTCACAGAGAGGAAGGGAGAGGGATAGAGAGCCAGAAACATCGATGAGAGAGAAACATCGATCAGCTGCCTCCTGCACACCTCCCACTGAGGATGTGCCCGCAACCAAGGTACATGCCCTTGACCGGAATCGAACCTGGGACCTTTCAGTCCGCAGGCCGACGCTCTATCCACTGAGCCAAACCGGTTTCGGCTGAGAGCTCAATTCTTAAGCCAGTGTTTGATTTGTTGTTTTTTTCTTTAGTTCCCACTAGTTTGGTCTCCATGGTGAGGATATTATAGAACAGGTTACTCACTCCAGGGGTAACCTGTCCTTTGATGAGGGTTACTGGACTAGTTGATTCTTGTGCCTTGTGCACCTGGACACTGTCATCTGCAGTGGCCGATCACAGGCTGATTTCTCTTTCCTTCTGTGATCACCTACAAGGATAATCTCCCAAATGACATTTACATCAGATCTCTGCCTCTTAAGGATTTTCCAGTGTCCAGGAGGTTGCAGTCCCGGTTTATTAAAAAGCAAACTTGGGTTGTTTCTCGTGATTTCAGGAAATAGGATACATTAAAAGACCTGACACACTTAATGCAGTCATATTAAACCTAAAAGCACGGGACAAAACCCACGGAGCGGAAATTCCTTAGCTCGGAGGCCTCCTTGCTGCTGTTTCACTTCCCTTGTGATTCCTGTCTGGGTCGCGCTCTTCCTTTTAGGAAGCGGTGAGCACATCTGGGAAGTTTTCCTGACGGCAGAGGTCTTGGTCAGCAACCTTGTTGACGGTACACTGAGTAAAAATCAGTGCAGCACTGGAGAAACGTAGACCCCCCTTTTTCCTGGAGAGGAAACTTAAGGGTGGAATTGACTTCCTCTCTGGGAACCCCCCAATCTCTTCATCACTGACCTTTCTCTCTTTTGTGGGGTGCCCCATTGTGAGTCTTGCATTTGGTTAGGGTTGTGGGGGATGATGGCTCCGAAGGCATTGCCTGAAGATTTTTATTTATTTTTTTAAGATGAAGGAGATTGCCCTAACCAGTTTGGCTCAGTGGATAGAGCGTCGGCCTGCGGACTGAAGGGTCCCAGGTTCGATTCTGGTCAAGGGCATGTACCTTGGTTGCGGGCACATCCCTGGTGGAGGGTGTGCAGGAGGCAGCTGATCGATATTTCTCTCTCATCGATGTTTCTAACTCTCTCTTTCTCTCTGTAAAAAATCAATAGAATATATTAAAAAAAAAAAGATGGAGATTTAAGGGTCCGTTTCAGAATACCTGGAGGAGCCCTGGCCAGTGATGCTCAGTGATTAGAGAGTTGGCCTGAGCACCCAAGGAGGCGGGTTCGATTCCTGGTCAAGGGCATGTCCCTGGGTTGCAGGTTCAGTCCCCTGCCCCGGTCAGGGTACTTGCCAGAGGGAACCAATCCATGTGTCTCACGTAGGTGTTTCCCTCCCTTCGTTTCTCCCTCCCTCCCTTTCACTTTCTAAAAAGCAGTGGAAAAACCATCATCGGATAAGGATGACAACAACAATTGTTTAAGGCAGTGGTCGGCAAACTGCGGCTCGCGAGCCACATGCGGCTCTTTGGCCCCTTGAGTGTGGCTCTTCCACAAAATACCACGTGCAGGTGCGCACGTACAGTGCGATTGAAACTTCGTGGCCCATGCGCAGAAGTCGGTTTTCAGCTCTCAAAAGAAATTTCAATCGTTGTGCTGTTGATACTTGGCTCTGTTGACTAACGAGTTTGCCGACCACTGGTTTAAGGAGTGAATTAAAAAAAAGAACACCTGGAGGAGGCAAGTCAGGCATTTGGAAATACGTGCTCTGCCTTTGCCATCTCTCCTTCCTCCACGCCCCCCCCCCTCCAACTGACTCTGGCGGGGGGGTTGTGAAGTGAGGATTTGGAGGGTGACCTTTTCCGGTGGGGGGGAGGGAGCTGGTCTTGGGAGCAGGGCTGGCCTCCAGCCCCCTTTCCCTCTGTGCTTTAGTGCCGTGTGCCCTCCTCAGCCCTGACCCCGCCCAGGGCATCTCCTGGGTTCTTGGGTCTTTCTCAGATGGGGTGGCACAGGCTTCCTGGCTCCCTGTTCCTGCTGCCTGCTCTGTGGTGGCGTTTCCCCCTCTGCGGTTTTACTGACCTCACCATGGACACACGTGGGAAATGACAGCCTCAGGAACTGAAAGTTTCCATGGCTTGTGCTACCGAATCTCTTTCTTCCACAGAGAATCGGTGTCGAGCAGGAGGTATCAGATGCCCCTTCACCATAAGTCCCTGGGTTTCACCTGGGCAAGTGGGTCGCCACCCCCCTTTGGGCATTTGGCCACTTCAGGAGCTGATGCTGAGATTTGGCTGTTATAGCTGGGCGCGGGGAGAGACTGCTACTGGCATCAAGAAAGCAGATGCCACGCGGGTGAGGCACGGATAGCTCCACCCCACGGGCTCACCTGGCTCAGGATGTCCATCAGGCTGTGGCTGAGCAGCCCTGCCTTAAGTGGGTCCTTAGTATGTGGGGCCTTTGGAGAGGACCGCTGTGTGGGGCCCTCTGAATATCCCCCTGCGCCTCCTGGGATTCTGTTACATCCGGAAACAAAGACCAAGGCCCAAGAATGGGGCCCCAAGCACAGACCTATAAAGGGAAAAATACCTTTACCTTGTGAGCTTTCTGGATGTGACCACCAGAGGTAGTTGGACCACAAGTGTTACCTCTTTTTGTGTCTCTTGGTTTAAAAAAGGGGGTGCATATTTTCCTCTTGTTTGTGCTTAAATAACACAATCCGTAGACACTGGAGTTTCTTATTCCTACTCTGGTCTTAAAACATTGTTGCCTCTTTAAGACTAGGAGGTGGATGCGATTTTGTTGACAGAAATTTCTGGGGCTTGATTATAACTCTAACCAGTTAGAGATGTCCCCGTTGGGGTGGCTGAATTCATGTAACGTCATGGGTACCCCGCCCAGACGGCCGCGGCACACGTGGCTCTGACGTGAAGGTAGGGCCTGCTCCACATGTAACTCCTTTGATGGGTTATGAGGCAGAAGTTGTATTTTTTTCTTAGAAAAGTGACATTTTTAATAGTTTAAACAGAAAAACCTTGGTAGTTTTCACCACTGAGAATGAAATGTATAAAATAAAAAGCTCGAGATGTAAGGCAGAGAAGGAGGAAGACTGAGTTCTTATCTTGGCCCTCACTCACCGTGGCCCTTCCTGCAGTTCATGTTCAGGGATTGTCGCTGGTGGCAGGGTGCCAGGCCCTGGCAGGCGGTGCCACACGGCCGAGGAGGCGGGTGGGACTCAGTGCTGGGCCCCGCGTCGCCCAGCCTCGCGGGCTGGTCCTAAGAGCAGTAGCTGGTACTCATGGGGCGTTACACCCAGAGCAGGGCCTGGGTCACAGGGACGGGAAATCCTGTAAGGGCAGGGGACACCTCAAACAGACTAATTAAATGAGACGAGGAGGGGTGTCAGGAGTGGAAAACACGTGCAAAGACGTAAAAAAGGGAGTGTGCTTTGGAAAGAGATGGTGGAGCTGGTTGTACAACACTCTGAATGTAACTAATGCCGCCCCCCCCCCCCCCCCGAATTGTACGCTTAAAAATGGTGAAAATGGCCAATTTAAAAACATTAAATGGCAGAAAGTATGTGACGTAGTTATGTTATTTTACCTTTTGAGTTAATATATTCCTTACAAAAACCAAAGCAGGGCTGCGGGGAGTAGCACGAGACGGAGTGGGAGTGGGTGGGCTCCCGTGTCTGGAGCCGCAGCTCCACCAGCAGGTGGGGCCATGGGAGGAGTTAAGGGGAGGGGGTGCCAGGTCAAAGTCAGACTCGTTGAGGGCAAGTGGTCAGTGTGCTGGAGGGGACAGAGAGCATCAGGGAGCTTTGGGGCAAGAGTCTGAGCAAGAAGCAGTGAGCCTGAGCGGAGGCAGACGGTCGGTCGGGCTGGAGGTGAACCGTATCCCGGGGAGGGCAGGAGACCCAGGGAGGCGGTGGGAACCCCAGGAGCGGAGAGGGCAGACGGAGGCTCAGAGCTGGATGCCTCGGAGATGTCCCATGTGACCCTGCCCTGCCCGAGAGCTGTTCCTGGTTGAAGGGGCCGAGGAAGGCCAGATGCCAGGTTGCAGGGGGAGGAGAAGAGATGGGAAGCGAGGAAGTGAGCTGAAAGCCCAGCTTCATGGCGGAGCGGAGGAAGGGGAGAGGGAGTCTGGGGTGACTTGTGGACGTGGAGAGGCGGGGACGACAAATCCTTGGGCACCATTAGCATGTGCCTCCTCTTCATGTTCATTTCCTTTACAGCATTCTTATGCAGACCCAGAGAGAGAGGTGGCGTTGCCCTTTGTTTTTCTCTTACAGGTAATGGGGTTAGGGCTCAATTTCTTAGGGCGGTTGCAACATACTAAGTGGCTTAAAATAACAGAAATTTCTTGTTATTTTATATTTTTAAAAATAGTTTTTCAATTATAGTTTATGTATAATATTATATTAGCTTCAAGTATACAACCGGTGATTAGACATTTATAGAACTTGTGAAATGATCAGCCGGTAAGTCTAGTACCCATCTGACACCAGGCGTAATTATTGCAGTGTTACTGACGTCGTCCCTATCTGTACTTGACCTCCCTTGACTGCCTTGTAATTACCAGTTTGTGCTTCATCCCTCACCTCTCTCACGCATCTCCCACTCACCTGGCAGCCAGCAGTCTGCTCTGTATCTCAGGCTGTTTCTGTTCTGCTTGTTCATTTAGTTGTTACTTTAGATTCCACATGTAAGTGAAATCATATGGATTTGTCTTCCTCTGACATCTCACTCTGCATTCTATCCTCCAGGCCCTCCCTGTTCTTGCAGATGCAAGGTTTCATTCTTCTTTATGGCTGCGTCACAGTCCATTGTATCTGCCCCACTTCAGCCATTTATCCATTGATGGGCACTGGGTTGCTTCCGTATCGTGGCTATTGTAAATAATGCTGCCATGAACATATGGGTGCATATGTCTTTTCAGTTTAGCATAAAACAACAGAAATTTCTCATATCTCAGGTCTGGAGGCTGGAAATCCAAAATCAAGGTGTCGGCAGGGCGACACTCCACGGCACCTGAAGCCTCCTTGGACTCATTCCAGGTCCTGGTGGCCGCCGCAGTCCTGGGCATTCCTGGCTGTGGCTGCATCACTCCAGTCTCCGCTCCATCTCCACAGTGTCCCCCCGTCTCCACTCCATCACCACACAGTGTCCCCCCGTCTCCGCTCCATCACCACACAGTGTCCCCCCGTCTCTGCTCCATCACCACACAGTGCTCCCCCCGTCTCCGCTCCATCACCACACAGTGCTCCCCAGTCTCCGCTCCATCACCACAGTGTCCCCCAGTCTCCGCTCCATCACCACAGTGTCCCCCCGTCTCTGCTCCATCACCACACAGTGCTCCCCCTGTCTCCGCTCCATCACCACACAGTGATCCCCAGTCTCCGCTCCATCACCACAGTGTCCCCCAGTCTCCGCTCCATC
The DNA here is from genome assembly GCF_963455305.1 of Plecotus auritus. Lineage (NCBI taxonomy): Eukaryota > Metazoa > Chordata > Mammalia > Chiroptera > Vespertilionidae > Plecotus > Plecotus auritus. The sequence continues at coordinate 51,299,501 of NC_137777.1, read as the reverse complement.
ACCACAGTGTTCCCCCGTCTCCGCTCCATCACCACACAGTGCTCCCCAGTCTCCGCTCCATCACCACAGTGTCCCCCCATCTCCGCTCCATCACCACACAGTGTCCCCCCGTCTCTGCTCCATCTCCACAGTGTCCCCCCGTCTCTGCTCCATCACCACACAGTGTCCCCCCGTCTCCGCTCCATCACCACACAGTGTCCCCCGTCTCTGCTCCATCTCCACAGTGTCCCCCCGTCTCTGCTCCATCACCACACAGTGTCCCCCCGTCTCCGCTCCATCACCACACAGTGTCCCCCCGTCTCTGCTCCATCACCACATAGTGCTCCCCCCGTCTCCGCTCCATCACCACACAGTGCTCCCCAGTCTCTGCTCCATCACCACAGTGTCCCCCCGTCTCTGCTCCATCACCACACAGTGCTCCCCAGTCTCCACTCCATCACCACGCAGTGCTCCCCCGTCTCTGCTCCATCACCACACAGTGTCCCCCCGTCTCCGCTCCATCACCACACAGTGCTCCCCAATCTCCGCTCCATCACCACACAGTGCTCCCCCGTCTCCGCTCCATCACCATGGAGTGTCCCCAGTCTCCGCTCCATCACCACACAGTGCTCCCAGTCTCCGCTCCATCACCACGCAGTGTCCCCAGTCTCTGCTCCATCACCACACAGTGCTCCCCCGTCTCTGCTCCATCACCACGCAGTGTCCCCCATTCTCTGCTCCATCACCACACAGTGTCCCCCCGTCTCTGCTCCATCACCACGCAGTGTTCTCCGTGTCTCTGTATCTTCTACATGATGTTCTCCTCTCTGGATCTCTGAGTCCAAATGTCCTTCTTCATATAAGGACACCAGTCTTGATGAGGGCCCACCCCAATCTAATATGATGTCATCTTCACTTGGTTACACCTGCAAAGACCCTGTTTGCAGGTACTGGGGCTCAGGCAGTCTAGTGATCCCTTTTTGGAGGACACAACGCAACCCAACACCATCTAATTTCAAAGTTCATGCTTGTCTGTTTCTATTCTTTAAAAAAAATCTCTGTCCCCAGTTTCTTTTTCTCTGTGTAGTTTGAACTCAATGATGCAAGATTCTGTTCAGATCTAAAATTGTCTGACAATGGCTGAAAAGGTTTTTTTCTAAAATGTTTTTTTATTGACTTCAGAGAGAGGAGCGAGAGGGAGAGATATACAAACATCAATGATGAGAGAGAATCATCCATCGGCTGCCTCCTACACACCCCACACTGGGGATTGAGCCGGCAACCCAGCATGCCCTCACTGGGAATCAAACCGTGACCTGGTCAACCACTGAGCCATGCCGGCCGGGCACAGCTGGAACAGTTTTCATTGATGGGCACAGAAAGTCTTGAAGGAGCAGTTGGTCTTAATTGGGTGAAAAGTCAAGGACTGTTGGGGTGGCTGCTCCCACATGGGGGGCCTGGGCTGCAGGAGGTGCTCACTAGACTCCCCATTATGGCTTCATGGTAATTGTAGGTTCGAAATTTGTATGAAAAGGCTTTGTTTCCTTCCCTGGCTGACGTTTTGGGGAGTATGGGGGAGGACGTGGCTGTCCGTGGGAACGTACAGAGAAACTTCATTTGAATAAACCCATCAGCCGGTTCCCATAGAACATCTGTGAGCATCGGACCGGCTCTGATCCAGGCCCTGACTGAGGAAGAAGACGCGTTCAGACGGGAATCTTCCCCTTCCTCATTCTCCCCAGCTTTCCTTGCGCATCACTCACATTCTCACTGAAGCCTGAAGAACTTCCTTCTCCTCAGATGACTAACGAGTTCCTCGAAGTCGGAAGCATCGTATTTCAGCACAGCTAAGGCACCGCGGGAATTTTTTGCCCTTCTTTTAAATCTTAAAGAATTTATTGTCTTACAGTTCCCATGAGTGGGTAGTTGGAAGACCCCACAGATTTCAAGAGGAACCATTGTTTTATGTTCCATTTAAGGGGGAAAAATTGCTTTAAGTTAAACTGGAAAAAAAAGTTTATTTTTAATTAAGATTTTAATTTTATGCTCATGTACATCCTTTCAGATTTGTTCAGACACATACATTGCTCATAACCCTCCTGTGCATCCTTTTTAAAGAAAAATAAGTGGAAGTTTTCCAGAAACATACCCATGTGCCCTAACTTACCGGAATTACTTGTCAACTAGGAGTAATCCGTGTTTGTTTTGTTTACTGAATGAATGGGAAAACGCCTGTGACGTAGCCTTTCCTAAGAGAGCGGTCTCCATGGTCTGAGCCACTCCCACCTGCTTTGTAAATTTTGAGTAGGTGTTTGAGCAGGTGATAAAACGGCTCTGCTCCTCGGACTGCTTACCTGGCAGGTTGTACAGTGCACCTCAAGTTCACAGCTGTGAAAGGCAGAACTGTGCCTTAGGTTTTTTAAAAAATATATATTTTATTGATTTTTTACAGAGAGGAAGGAAGAGGGATAGAGTGTTAGAAACATCGATGAGAGAGAACCATCCATCAGCTGCCTCCTGCACGCCCCCTACTGGGGATGTGCCTGCAACCAAGATACATGCCCTTGACCGGAGTCAACCCAGGACCCTTGAGTCTGCAGGCCGACACTCTATCCACTGAGCCAAACCGGTTAGGGCTGTGCCTTAGGTTTGATGGGGACGAAACTCTGGTCTCTGTCCACCTTCTCCATCGCCCCCTGTTGGTGGGCTTACCTGGCCCCAGCAGCCTGTCTGTGGACTCCAGGCTCCCCCGCCCCAAACTCTCCAAGGGGACCTCATGGGTGAAATTGAAGACAGGCAGACAGTCTGCACAACTAGAAGAAGAATTGAGGAAGTGGCTAAAATGTTAATAACCTGGTGGAACAAATTATCGCCAATATTCAGTCACTTGGGCTCGATCGTGGTACCTGTGACTTTCAAGCCAGGGATCCCCGTGCATCCCCACACCCTGTGGGGAAAGCCTGGCCCTCTGCGTCCACCCTCCCTCTGGACTTGGCCTTGGACCCCCTGCTCATTGGACTCTCTCTAAGAATAAGAGGAAGAGGTTAGTCAGAGAGCCTGCATTTGAATGTCACCTCTGTGCGCAATTTGCTGGTCTCGGAGGGCCTCAACTTCCTGACGGAAATAAATACCCACTCCGGTGCCGGTGGGTCGGTCTTTTGTTTTTATTTATTTTTTATGAGATAACATGGAAATCTCCCTCGTGGCGTGTTAGACCTCAGTAAATATTCGTCGTATTTCATCCTCCTTCTCCGAGTCTTAAAAGCAGCTTTCCATCATATTTTGAGGGGGAACATTAAAGTTAATATCCAAGTAAGAATTTTTCCGATTACTTGTAGTTTTGAGTAATGGGTATATACAGTAAAACGTTTCCATTTCCCAACTTTCATGTTGCGAGTGAGAAATTAGTATCTTTTCTCCCCAAAGCCAGATTTCATCGCTACAGTAAATACTGCTCTCCCACTGAGCCTAGGGGAAACGGGGCCGTGTTAGCTAGAAAATCCCCTAAGGCAGCAGTCAGCAACCTTGGGCCAGCGGTTGGCGACGCTGCTCTAAGGCCCCGTTGGGACCCGCAGGTGTGGGAAACGGCCTGTTTGGACCTGATGGAGCAGTTGCTTCTGATCTCATGTGCCAGGTTCTTGTACTTTGTCAGGGTCTTATTTATTATTGCTTCTAGACGCTTCCCAAGTCTGACCTCTTAGCCCTGACTCTTCATTTGCATTTTGGAAATCAGTGATTTGAAGCGTGTGCTTTCGAATCAAACCATCGAGGTCCCACACCCTAACTGCACCGTGTTTTCCGATGTGACCATGGGCAGGTTAACTTCCGTGAGATTCAGGTGCCTCGCCTGCAAGTGGCAGGTGACCCCGCCTCGCAGACATGCTGCCTGTGAACGGTGGAACCCTCGGACCGCTCCGCTCGGGGAGTATGGGGGAGGATGTGGCTGGGGAGTGCAGCCTGCGCTCCATGGTGGCTGTGGTGGTGATAGTGCTCCCAGGCCACGCCTGTCTGCGGTGCTGGTGATCTCAACAGCCCCCCGCCTGTTCTCCACCGCGTCCTCTACTTCTGAGTTCCCTCTCGTGGAAACCTCGCCTTTAAAGAATAATGCTGATAATTTGCTGCCACCTGCAGGCTAATATGGGGAAAGCAGGACATGTAATGTGCTAACTTTCTTCGATTCTGATTATAAAATCTCAAGGTCATCTTGGAGGCCCCAAGGCCAACTGGGGGCAACCCCATGACCCCATTTTCTGAGATATTCTTTTTCCCTGGTACTCTAACTAAATACAGGAATGATACTCGAATCCCTTTAGATTCTTTCTGGAATTGGGCAGCTATGCATAAAGCACTGTTAGTAATCAGATACTGAAGTTTCCTGCTTAAGTAGATTTGCAAAAGGCTGCTGATGAAAAAGTATGAGTCTTTGTTATTTAAGCCATGGTTTAGCATCTGAGTTTTGGGGTCTTGGTGTTTAGCATCTGAGTTTTGGGGGAGGGGGGTGTCTTGTTCTAGTTGGCGAAGTTGAAAGGTCTGAGGAAAACATTAAAAGTAAATATGTTGCCCTGGCTGGTGTGGCTCAGTTGGTTGGGTGTCATGTTTGATTCCTGGTCAGGGAATATACCCGGGTTTGGGGCTTGATCCCCGGTAGGGGGTGTGCAGGAGGCAGCCAATCAATGTTTTGCTCTCACATCAATGTTTTCTCTTTCTCCCTCTTCCTCTCTCTCTAAAATCAATAAAAAAAATAAATAACGTTTATAAGGAACTCTCATCTGGTTCCTCTGTGGTGCCTGTGTGATTGCTACCTGTATGCTTGTCTTCCATTTTCAGCCTCACACGCCTTTGTAAGGTAACCTGTGTCGGGATGCATTTGCAAGCACACGTGGCCCTGCATGGTTTCTCACAGCACCTTGCAGCGCCTTGCCCGCAGTTTGAATCTCCCGCAGTTGGAGTCCGCGCTGTGTCACTGCCGAATAGCAGGGGGCGGGCCCAGTAAGGCCTTGGTGCTGAACTGCAGGGTGAATTTGTCCTGAAAACCAGAGGGGACGACTGAAAGGTTTTAGCCTGGGGAGTGACGTGATCAGATTTCTATCCTAGAAAATAGCGCCCAGGCACCCTGTTCACAGCTGCTTCGGGGGAACCTGTGGAAGCAGTTATTCTTCGAGCCTCGCCACCCCTGACTGCCCCTCCCTCCCTGGTGGTGTCTGCAGGAGAGGGCTCGCCCTGGTCTGTTGGCCCCTCCACTTGGTGGCTTCAGTAGTTTCCTGTGTATTACTGTGATCCTTTAGTGATTCTGTGAACGCCTTTCAGTAGGCACTGTTGTGACATTGTTATGCTAGTGATTGATGTCACAATAATTACTAGCTACCATTGTGCAGGTAACATACAATAATAGGCTGTGTGGCCAGTGTCCTTGTACCTTTTACCGGATGTACACGCAGGTGTGTCACTGGCTCGCCCTCCACGTAGCCTGGCTGCTCGCTGGCGCCTGTTGAACGGTGTGGTGTTCTTCCCTCTTCCTGTCCACCTGGCAGCCAGGCTGTCATCGGCTGTGGGCCCCTTGCTCTGGGCGGTGCCACATGGCTGCCGTGGCTGAGCTGGCATTTCCCAGGGATGATGTGGGGTGGGGTGGGGAACAGCCATGGTGTCTGTGCTCACTGGTCCCCCACGTAAAAGCACCTGCTGCTGTGGGAGACTGAGCACATGCACCTGTGACATGGAGGCACCTGTGACAGGGGGTAACGGTGACAGGGGCACTGTGACAGGGGGCACCTGTGACATGGGGGTACCTGTGACATGGCACCTGTGACAGGGGGTAACGGTGACAGGGGCACTGTGACAGGGGGTAACTGTGACATGGGGGTACCTGTGACAGGGGGTAATGGTGACAGGGGCACTGTGACAGGGGGCACCTGTGACACGGGGGCACCTGTGACATGGGGGGTAACTGTGACAGGGGGCACCTGTGACATGGGGGGTAACTGTGACAGGGGGCACCTGTGACATGGGGGTACCTGTGACAGGGGGTAACGGTGACAAGGGCACTGTGACAGGGGGCACCTGTGACACGGGGGCACCTGTGATATGGGGGGTAACTGTGACAGGGGGGCACCTGTGACAGGGGGGTGCCTGTGACAGGGGGCACCTGTGACATGGGGGGGTAACTGTGATAGGGGGGCGCCTGTGACAGGGGCGCCTGTGACAGGGGGGTAACTGTGACATGCGGGCACCTGTGGCATGGGGGCACCTAGACATGGGGGTACCTGTGACATGGGGGGTAACTGTGACAGGGGGATAACTGTGACAGGGGGGTAACTGTGACAGGGGGGCACCTATGACAGGGGGGTAACTGTGACAGGGGGGCGCCTGTGACATGGGGGGCACCTGTGACATGGGGGTACCTGTGACAGGGGGGCACCTGTGACAGGGGGGTAACTGTGACAGGGGGGCACCTGTGACAGGGGGGTAACTGTGACAGGGGGGCGCCTGTGACATGGGGGGCACCTGTGACATGGGGGTACCTGTGACAGGGGGGCACCTGTGACAGGGGGGTAACTGTGACAGGGGGGCACCTGTGACAGGGGGGTAACTGTGACAGGGGGGCACCTGTGACAGGGGGGTAACTGTGACAGGGGGGCACCTGTGACAGGGGGGTAACTGTGACAGGGGGGCACCTGTGACAGGGGGGTAACTGTGACAGGGGGTTAACTGTGACAGGGGGGCACCTGTGACGGGGTAACTGTGACAGGGGGGTACCTGTGACAGGGGGGTACCTGTGACAGGGGGGCACCTGTGACAGGGGGGTAACTGTGACAGGGGGGCACCTGTGACAGGGGGGTAACTGTGACAGGGGGGCACCTGTGACATGGGGGGTAACTGTGACAGGGGGGTACCTGTGACAGGGGGTAACTGTGACAAGGGGTAACTGTGACAGGGGGGTACCTGTGACAGGGGGTAACTGTGACAGGGGGTAACTGTGACAAGGGCACCTGTGACATGGGGCACCTATGACGGGGGCACCTGTGACAGGGGGAGGGACGGGCGGGCTGTGACACAGTAGTAGGATGTAAGGGGCACGAGGAGCTCGGTAGCAAGATAAATAATATGTCGACGTGGTGCTTTAAAGACTTAAGGTGAAGAAGCCACGATGAGCAGCGTACTAACGTCTTAACAAAGACAAGAGCAGCGGTGCTGTGCAGAGCTGTTTGTATGTGGCACAGTGTGGGTGTTGGCTTCATCGTGGATTCTTTGAATTAGCTTTGATTTTTACAAATGCTCACATTAAAGCGTTAAAGTTACTCATAGTGAGATTTCTGGTGCCCCCTTAAATTTTGCACCGATGGTGTGGGGGCTCCCTGGGTGGTGGGTGGAGGCGAGGACAGAGGTGCTGCCTCCTGGTCTTGTGCAGGAATGCTGGGACTGTGGGCTCTTCCTGCAGGACGAGCAGGCCCGCTCTGCCCCAGGGCAGCGGGCGCCGCTGCGACTGGTCTTGAAGAATGTGGAGAGTTCACATGGGTGCTGGTCTTTTCTCTGAATATACACGTTAGGGATTGCTAAGGCGACCTGGATAATACACACACACACACACACACACACGTATATATATGTATATGTACAGGGTGGGGCAAAAGTAGGTTTACAGTTGTGAGTATGCAAAACACAGTTTATTCTTATATTATTTAACTAGAGGCCCGGTGCACGAAATTTGTGCATGGGCAGGGTCCCTAGGCCAGGCCGGCGATCAGGGCCAATCTGTGGGGCGCCTGGCGGGGTGATTAGAGCCTCCACTCTCACCTGCCTTGGCTGGCCTGGTGCTGCCTGCTCATCAGCCCTGCCCCCCACTGCTGCTGCCAGTCTCCTCCTTCTGTGGGGCAGCCAGCGGGGCAATTGGGGGCCCCCGCTGGCACCCACCTTGGCTGGTGGCCTGGCGCCACCCACTCGTGGGCTCCACTCCTTGCTGCCGCGGTCGGGGCCTGAGGGCTGGGGGCAGCTCCTGCATTGAGTGTCTGCCCCCCTGTTGGTCAGTGCACGTCATAGCGATTGGTCGTTCCACCGTTTGGTTGATTTGCATACTAGGGTTTTATTGTATAGGATTATTGTATTATTTTCCATACAAACAACTGTAAACCTACTTTTGCCCCACCCTGTATATGAGCACGCGCCACACACACACACACACACACACACACACACACACACACACACAAAAGCTACGAGAAGGTGTTTCCTACACCCACTCCCTCGTGGAAGGAAACAGGCTGCGTACTCAGCGGTTCCCCCTCGCCGCGGGTGCAGTGTGGTTCACAGCCAGAGGAAGCTAGTGGTGCGAGTCACTAGTTTAGAACTGCAAGCCTCGCCAAGATTTCATTCCTGGCCTTGTCACTCCTCTGCTTATCATGACTGAGGACATGAGCAGAAACTGAGCAAATGCTGTTTTCTAAATTCCAACTTTGGCAGAGTTGAAGCTGGTGTTTTTTAGTGGTTAGTGCCAAGTCTCCTGTGGCCCTTTCTGGGCAAACTAGGTTGGTTCAAGGGGCAGACAGATGATGCGTGGGTCCACCCTCATTGGCTTGATTCTGGCTTGGGTCGGGGGTCGGACATAAAGGAAGACTATGCTTAGCTTGCATGTCTTACAGCCTTTCTTTGTAACCCCGACAAGGTCTGCTGAGAACAGACCCAGTACCCGAGGCTGGAGAGGATGCTGCTGCCACGATCAGTGTCACGGAGACCCTGTCCGAGGAGGAGCAAGAAGAGCTGAGGAGCGAGCTCGCAAAGGTACAGGAGCATTCCTCCGGAGCTTGCTGCTCTGCACTTAGAATAAAGCGCCGTCTGGTTTTCCGAAGCACTGGGTAACATCTTACAGTCAGTTCCAAGGGAGAGAAAGCAGCGTGTGTTCGCTTGTCCTAGAGCGGGAAGAGCAGGTAGGAGAGAGCGAATCACTTGTTTTTGCACGAGTGAAGGTCTATATGGGTAAAGTGTGTCTGGGAAGGAGGGTGATGAGGAAATGGAGGAGACGGGTCTTCCTACGTTTAATACCCTTGGCTTTTTGTCTGCATCCATGACTTTGTTCTACCCTGGGCTGTGGTTTGGATATAAGCACCTTTGAACCTGCTCTCTTTCTCTCTCTCAAAATTAACCATTTATAGTGTACAGTTCAGTGGTGTTTAGCACAGTCATAATGTTGTGCAACTGCCACGTCTGCCTAGTTCCAAGCATTTCCAGCACCCCCAGAGGAGACCCACATTCATTAAGCGGGCACCCCCCAGGGTCCCCCTCAGCCCCTGCTAATCTGTTTCTGTGGATTAACCTGTTCTGGATATTTCATAGAAATAGAATTTTTCGACCCCTGACCTCGTCCCTGGTTTCTTTCGTTCAGCATGTTGGTGGGCGTCGTCCTCCTGTTGCATGTGTTGGTCTTCACTGCTCTTCATGACGAATGGTAGTCCATCATCTGAGTCTACCGTATTTTGCTTATCCATTCATCCATCCATGGACATTGGGGTGTTTCCACCTTTTGACTCACAGATACTGAGGAACACTTGTGTAAAAGGACTTGTTTGCGTGCCTAATTTCAGTGCCTTTAGCTATAAGCTTGGAGATGCTGTGTCATATGGTTATTCCATAGGACTCTTTGGGGAGCCATCAAAACTGTTTTCCGCAGCAGGGACACCATTTCACATGCCCATCAGTACATCCTTGTGGCCAGTGTTTGCCATTTTCTGTCTTTTTTATTATAACCGTCCTAGTGAGTATTAAGTGATACCTCGTTGTGGTTTTGATGCTGTTTACTAGTGACCAATGCTATTGAGCATCTTTTTTTAAAAAAATATATTTTATTGATTTTTCACAGAGAGGAAGGGAGAGGGATAGAGAGTTAGATACATCGATGGGAGAGAAACATCAATCAGCTGCCTCCTGCACACCCCCTATTGGGGATGTGCCCACAACCAAGGTACATGCTCCTGACTGGAATCGAACCTGGGACCCTTGAGTCCGCAGGCTGACACTTTATCCACTGAGCCAAACTGGCCAGGGCGAGCATCTTTTCTTGTGCTTATTAGCCATTTGCATATATTCTTTAGAGAATTGTATATTCTAATCCTTTGCCCAGTTTTTCAAAAACTTTTTTTGGTCTTTTTGTTGTTGAGATAAGAGCTCTGTATGAGATTTGCAAGTAAGTGTGTGATTTTCAGATATTTTCTCCCCTTCTATATGTTGCCTTTTCTTTCTCTTCATTGTGTCTTATTGCACAAAAGTTCCACATTGTGATGAAGTCCAGCTTATTTTCTCTTTAATTGCTTGTGCTTCTGGTGTTATCTAAGAACTTATTTCCAAAACTCCTGTGTTTTCTTCTACGACTCTCAGAGTGTATATTTCAGCCTCCAATCTATTTTGAGTTAATTTCTGTTTATGGTTTGTTGGCGTACAATTGCTCGTAGTACTATTCTCTTTTAACCTGTAAGGTCAGTAGTGATGTTGCCACTTTCATTTCTGATTTTAGTTATTTGTGACTTCACTTTCATTCTTTGTCATTCAGCTAAAGGCTTGTCAGTTTGGTTGATCTCTTCAAAGAACCAGTGGGTTCCTTGGTCTTCTCTGTTGTTTGTCTGTTCTCTGTTTCTTTTACCTTCACTCTTTTTTTTTTTTTTTTTTAATATATTTTATTGATATTTTACAGAGAGGAAGGGAGAGGGATAGAGAGCTAGAAACATCGATGAGAGAGAAACATCGATCAGCTGCCTCCTGCACACCTCCCACTGGGGATGTGCCCGCAACCAAGGTACATGCCCTTGACCGGAATCGAACCCGGGACCCCTCAGTCCGCAGGCTGACGCTCTATCCACTGAGCCAAACCGGTTTCGGCTTACCTTCACTCTTTAACACTCCCTTCCTTCTGTGAGCTCTGGGTTGAGTTTTATTTTCTTTTTCTAGTTCCTTAAGGTATGCTATCACATTGATTTGAGATCTTGCTGTTTCCTAAATGTAGGCCTTTAGAGCTGTCAGGTTCCCTCAGCGCACCCCTTTCACTGTGCCCCTTAAGTTTTGTGTTGTCCATCTGAACCTAGATAAGATGGACAAGTTCCTAAAAACACATAAATGATCATAACTGATCCTCCAAAAAATAGAAAATCTGAACAGACCCACAACATGTAAAGAGATTGTATCAGTAATCAAAAACCTCCCAAAAAAGTACAAGACCAGATGGTTTTACTGGTGGAGTTTACCAAACATTTGAAGAATGAATCCTCACTCATTCTAAAAGGCCGGGATTAGCCTGATCCAAAAATCAGACACCTGTCAGCCTCATCCTGTCCTGCCTGTGCTCAGGGCTTCTTCACCGAAGTCTTTCCAGCTCTGCTCCCAGGGTGTTTCAGTGCCTGAAGCCAGATACTTGTGAGAGGCCTCGATGAGTCAAGCACTTCCTCACACCAGGCACCTCACTGGTTGTTGGCCCCACGGGGCGGGGGGACGGGGAGGGAAGGGCGGTGGCTGTCCTTGGAGCCGGGCCCACTTCCCACCACCTCCCTAAGGCAGGTCAGTCAGCACCAGGTCCACAGGGACTTCCATGGGGACCGGCCACTCAGGGAGACAGTTAGATTTCTTTATCGCCATGGCTTTGGCAGGCACTGGGGCTGATGTTTCCGATACAAACGCAGATGGTGTATGCAGAGAGATTGGATTTTGTGCATGTTTTGGTGGGAACTGGAGATTAGCTTGAGTTGAGTATGCAAATACCGTGTTTTATGGGCATTCGAGTAGAAATGTCCAGCAAGACATGTGGGCCAGAGGTCAGGCGAGGGATGTTAGAATGATGTGAATATTACCTGTGTAGAGGTTTGAGTCCTGAACCTGTGAGACAGCTGAGTAAGGACGTACAGGGACAGGGGAGAGGGTGCAGGACAGCTGAGGACACTGCCACATGGAAATAGTCGGAGCGGAAAGAGAAGCCTCACCGGAGAGATGAGCACGTCACCAGTTTATTTAACAGCATGTCCTCTGTTATCTAGAAAGAGACAGCTACAATGGATCAAACAGCGTTTCAGAATGACTTGAGAATTTTGAGCATAGTTTTGTACTAACAACCTTAACTCATCGAATGACCTTGCTGTGTTCTCACCCCAACCTCTTGCTGGCAGGTGGAAGAGGAGATCCAGACTCTGTCTCAGGTGTTGGCCGCGAAGGAGAAGCACCTGGCGGAGATCAAGCGGAAGCTCGGCATCAGTTCCCTCCAGGAGCTCAGGCAGAACATTGCCAAAGGGTGGCAGGACGTGACGGCGACGCCTGCGTAGGTCCCCTGGACCACACGCTGGTCTAGAGAGCTAAAGGGTGCCTTTGCTCCTTTAGTCTGGGGAGGAACTAGAAAGGCAATGAGGACGATTCTGCGGTTTTCTTTGTACTAAGCAGGGCACTTTCCCCTAACTCTCAAGCGTACCTCACTCTCCTGTGACTGGCCTTCCAGGCTGTTGAAGGGACTAGAAAGAAAACCAGCCTCAGCATGAGCCGAGGAAATACCATTTAAGTTCCAAAAGTGTTCTGTATGGACTTGCCAGATCCGCACACGTTTAGTTCTCAGAGTAACGGGATAGAGGGGTGGTGAGAGAACCCGAGACCAGGAGATGGGATCAGGGCAGTCGTGAGTCACATACCTGTCAGAAAGGGGGAGGCAGGATCCTTCTGCCCTCCTCTCTGCTTCCCAGGAGACTTTCGGGTCACCACCTCTGACACGTGCTGGCGGCAGAGGCCCACCCCTTAATCTTTCAGTCATTTCGAGCACGTGATGCGTTTTGTTTCCCACACGAGGAGAAGCACAAGTCTAGCAATAGATTCCGAGCTGTGCTCTCTGTCACCTGCATTCAGTCCCATCTGCTGAGCTGGGGACCCGCAGCAGCAAGGCCCACTGATCTGACATGACTGCACCGGGTGCCCACCCTCGGGGCCCCCTTTCTACCCAGACTTGGTGGCAGTGGGTAGACACGCAGGAAACAGTGACACTGCGTTTGTTTTTCATATTGATCGCGAAAGGCTCGTTCTTTCCTATAATGTGGGTTCTGGACCCCTTTGCCGTGGGTCCCGTATCCTTTTGTTTTGTTGGTGTTTTCCCCTTTGCAAATCCCTGGGGAGATGAGAGAGGGAGGCGGTGAGTCATACCTTCGTGTCCCCGCAAACAGCACAGGCAGGTGTCACGGTTATTCTAAATATCAGACCTGGAGGTTCTCTGTGGAGCGTCCACCAGCCCTTATCTGGTGGCTCTGCAGATGTGCAGTGTTCCAGTATTCTTTATGCTCATTCGGTGCATTTGGGTGATGAAGTGCACGTGGGCCAGCCTTGCTTCGGCCCCTTTGTTGGGAGGAACTTGTAGAAGGTGTGTGAGGAACTTGACTTCATCTTTGTTTTGTTTGGCTTACCTGGCAAAGGCGAGGAGGGTGAGAGGTGTCCTTTCTTCCAGGCTCTGGCTCGTTGTCATTGTTGCTCCGGGACTACTTTTGGCCCTCGCCCTGACTGATGGCCCTTCCCAGGCCTCTGTCCTCTGGTTGTCTGGGCAACGCAGAAGGCTGTGTCCGCAGTGATGGTTAAGGATTTGGATGCCGTGATGAGGACGACCCGGTGGTTAGGAAGGATTTTAGATGTCCTAGAAATAAAGGTTAGCTTCCTTTTCTTTGATCTGTTCTGTTCTAATTCCATACAGATACAAAAAGACATCTGAAACCTTGTCTCAAGCCGGACAGAAGGCATCGGCTGCTTTTGCATCGGTGGGATCGGTCATCACCAAGAAGCTGGAAGACGTAAAGTAGGTCCTGTTTTTTCTGGCTCGTTCTGTGGCTGAGGCAGATGGCAGTGTGCTGTGGTTGCCTCAGTGCCCCGGCTCTGGTTCCTGGTGACCCTGGATTCCGTGCCAGGGCAGCAGCATGCCTACAAACCAGGGCCTGCAGGTCCCCCAGGCCTGGCCCCCTAACCATTAGGTATAGTGTTCACAGTAATCTCCTTATGAATTCACTTAAGGTTCTTGAACAATTCTGGTTGTGAACTTTTGTCCTTTGAGTCCTTCCTGATCAGATGGAGTTAGTATGCCCCTTGTATGCAAGTTGTAGTCGTGGGCCGAGCCTGGTGTCTCCCTGGGGGTGAGTCCAGGAGCACCAGAGCGCATGTGTGGCCTGAGACCTGCCTTGCCTCTCCATGGTGTGTTTTCACACAGCGGTGACACGGCACCACACTCACTTGTGCATTGCTGTGCACTCATTTATAAGCCGTATCTGTGTTCCTGCTTATGCCCAAACCTTGATTTTGCACTGTTGCTTTTTGTTTTGCATTTCTGTTTTAGTTGAGTCTGCAGAATTTCCCTGGCCATGTTGATAAACCCGCTCCCCGTGTGTGCCCCCACCACGTGGATTAGGGTAGCACTGGAAAGGATGGATGTGGCTTGAATTGGCTGCACTTCTGTAGGCATAAAAGATTTGTTTTAAACACAAAACCCTTAGATTGCATGACTCTGTGCTTTTCATTTGTGGGGACAGATTTTACAACCAGAATTTTGTTGGCTGAACAACTTTGGCAATCCGGGTATTAGCCTTTGTACGCAGAACGCCAAAGAACTCGCTCTTCGTATCTGTTCTGCCGTTGTCCTGAGCATAAGGTGGTGAGCGCAGCGTCCTTGAACCTGCTCACGATGTCAGACCCCTCTCACGCTCTCGGCTCCTGTCGTGCTGACTCAGCTGGGTGGCGTTTCAGAATCCAGCTCAAACCTGACTTTGGAGAAGGGGGTGATTTCATTGTTTTAGATTTACCCGAACTTCCTTTCTTTTTTAATGCTGGCTCTGGCTTCTTGCAGATTGCAAGCCTTTTCCCACTCCTTTAGGTAAGGAGCGTCCGCGCCGTCAGCGGCTCAGCGGTCGTCTGACGCGTGTGCTTCCTTAGGTTGTGGTGCCGAGTTGGATGGTCGTGTTCGTCCGCTGCCTGACTTTCTTGCGTTTGGAATACTTTTCTCTCTGGTGCTGTTCCTGTCTTTAAGGGAGGGTTTCTTGTAGACCATGGGTAACGAGTAAATGAAGTGTTGGACATTGTGGTTCCAGGGCTGTGCATATGATTTTGACATTTCTTTTTCACTTTCATTTTTGTAAAGAAACATCTCTGCCATGGCGTGCAGAATCCCTCCCTTCTAACGTCTGACTTGGTTTGTGTGGTGCTTTCATTCCTTTGGTGCCCTCGTGAGGATGTGTCTGCCTGTTCCCACGTGCACTCATGCCGGCCCGGCTCACACTGGCAGTCTCTGTCTCCTACAGCGTACCCGAGTGTCTTTTACGTATGTGGCAAAATATACATACGATAAAATGTGTGTATGGTAAAACACACATGAGATAAAATATACTAATACTCTGCACTTTTTAGTACCTGTTTTACTAGCTTAAAGTTTTTACTATTTATTATTTCTTTTCCGTCGTTATATTTTTTAACAGTGCACTCAGGGACGTTTCCCGGGCGTTAAAGGGAAAATAAAGTCTATTGGGCCAAAAGGGAAAGCCCATCAAAAAGACGTCAGGCCAGACGGTGCTTTCCAGAAGGAGCCACCACGATGCTGAGGGCACCGCTCGCCTTCCCGTATAGATGGCTGAGCGTTAGGCAGGAGGCCAGGGTGGAGGGGTCCCCAGAGAGCAGGCGGAAGGCTGAGTGGTCGCCATCTCTGTCCTGCCATGTGAACGGTCTTCTCGATCACTCGCTATCCAGCTGTTTGTCTCCTTAAGCAAACGGGGACTTAGGGCTGAGGCCCTTCTCTCCTAGGGACACAGCCCTGCAGGTCAGAGTAAAAGACAGGGATAAATGAAGTCTAAATATTGAACCATCCAAATCTAAAATTGTGCTTTAAAAAAGCAAGAAGTCAGTGATAGGAGGGGATTCTGTATCTTCAGTGTTCAATTAAAAATGGTCTAAGTGATAGAGACTAAAAAAAAAAAAATACAAAAAGTCAATGAAACCAAGAATTGGTTCTTTGAAAGGATAAACAAGATTGATGAACCATTAGCCAGACTCACCAAGAAACAGAGAGAGAGGACACAAATAAATAAAATCAGAAACGGAAGTGGAGAAGTAACCACTGACACCACAGAAATACAAAGGATTGTAAGAAAATACTATGAACCATATATGCCAACAAACTGGACAATGTGGATGAAATGGAAAAATTCCTAGAAAAATACAATTTTCCAAAACTCAATCAGGAAAAATCAGAAAACCTGAATAGGCCAGTCACAACTGATGAAATAGAAGCAGTAATCAAAAAACTCTCAGCAATAAAAGCCCGGTCTGGATGGCTTCACAGGGGAGTTTTACCAAACATTCAAAGAAGAGCAAACACCTGTCCTCAAACTATTCCAAAAAATCCAAAAGGAAGGAACACTTCTAAGCTCTTTTTATGAGGCCAGCATTATCCTAATTCTAAAACCAGATAAAGACACTACACAATAAGAGAATACAGGCCAATATCCCTGATGAACATAGGTACTAAAATCCTCAACACAGTTTTAACAAATTGGGTCCAGCATTGCATTAAAAAGATCATGCACCATGACCAGTGGGATTTATTCCAGAGATGCAAGGCTGGTGCAATACCCACAAATCAATAAACATGATACATCACATAAACATATGGAAAGACAGAAGTCACATGATCATATCAAAAGATGCAGAAAAAGCATTTGACAAAATCCAATACCCATTTTTGATAAAAACTCTCAGCAAAGTGGGAATAGAGGAAGTATATCTTAACATGATAAAGGCCATATATGACAGACCTACAGCCAACATCACACTGAATGGGCAAAAATTAAAACCATTTCCCCTCAAAACAGGAGCAAGACAGGGATGTCCACTTTCACCAGTCCTGTTCTACATAGCACTGGAAGTCCTAGCCACAGAGATCAGATAAGAAGAAGAAATAAAATGCATCCAAATTGGAAAGGAGGAAGTAAAACTCAGTATTCTCAGTTGACATGATATTGTACATAGAAAACCCTAAAGACTCCATAAAAAAAAACTACTAGACTTAAAGAATTTGGCAACGTAGCAGAATACAAAATTAACACCCAAAAATCGATGGCTTTTTTTATATACCAATAATGAATTCTCAGAGAAACTAAACAAACAATCCCTTTTACCATTGCAACAAAAAAATTAAGATACTTAGGAATAAACTTAACCAAGGAGGTAAAAGACTTGTACTTGGAAAACTATAGGACATTGAAAAAAGAGATAGAGGGAGATATAAACAAGTAGAAGAGTATACTTTGTTCATGGATTGGTTGAATTAACATAATTAAAATGTCCATACTATGCAAGGCAATCTATAGATTCAATGCAATCCCTATTAAAATACCAACAGCATATTTCAGAAATCTAGAACAAATATTCCAAAAATTTATATGGAACCAAAAACAAAACAAACATAAAAAACCAACAAACCCTGAATAGCTGCAGCAATCTTGAGAAAGAAGAACAAAGTTGGAGGAATCACAATACCAGATAGCAAGTTATACTGCAAAGCCACTGTAATCAAAACAGCCTGGTACTGGCACAAGAACAGGAATATAGATCAATGGAACAGAGCAGAGAAGACCCCAGAAATTGACCCAAACCATTACACTCAATATTTGACAAAGGAGGCAAGAGCATACAATGGAGTCAAGACAGTATCTTCAGTAAATGGTGTTGGGAAAATTGTACAGCTACATGTAAAAAATAAAACTAGACCACCAACTTACACCATACACAAGAATAAACTCAAAATGGATAAAATACTTAAACATAAGATGGGAAACCATAAAAATCTTAGATACCAGACATATCTTGTAGCAATATATTTACTGATACAGTTCCTAGGACATTGGAAACTAAGGAGAAAATAAACAAATGAGACTACATCAAAATAAAAAGCTTCTGCACAGCAAAAGAAACCATCAACAAAACAAGAAAGCCCACTGCATGGGAGAACATACACTGAGTGGCCAGATTATTATGATCTCTGAACACATAATAATCTGGCCACTCAGTGTATGTATGTATACACACACACACACACACACACACACACATTAGAGGCCTGGTGCCTGAATTCGTACGTGGGTGGGGTCCGGCCAGCCTGGCCAGGGGGAGGGGACATGGGCGGTTGGCTGGCCTGCCTGCTGGTCGAACTCCTGGTCGAGGGGACAATTTGCATATTAGCCTTTTATTACATAGGATATACACTGAGTGGCCAGATTATTATGCATTCAGAGATCATAATAATCTGGCCACTCAGTGTATTTGCCAATGTTACATCCGATAAGGGTTTAATTTCCAAAATTTATAGGGAACTCATACAATTTAACAAAAGGAAGATACACAGTCCAATCAAAAAAATGGGCAAAGGACCTAAATCGACACTTCTTGAAAGTGGACATACAGATGGCCAAGAGACATATGAAAACATGCTCAAAGTCACTGATACATCAGAGAGATGCAAATCAAAATGACAACGAGGTACCATCTCACACCTCAGAATGGCTATCATCAACAAATCAACAAACGACAAGTGCTGGTGAGGATGCGGAGAAAAAGGACATACAGATGGCCAAGAGACATGAAAAAATGCTCCAAGTTACTGATGTATGCAGTAGTGAAAAAGAAGACTCTCTTACCCTTTGAGACAGCATGGAGAGACCTGGAGAGAATCATGCTAAGTGAAACAAGTCAGAGAAAGACAAGTATCTCATGATCTCACTCATATGTGGAATCTAAGTAACAAACCGGTGAAGGGAGTGGAGCCAGAGACATGGAAGCATGGAGCAGAGAGCGGAATCTCCGAGGGAAGGTGGGGAGGGAGGGTGGGTGGGTGAGTAATCAACCAAAGACCTTGTATGCATTTATGCATAAACAATGGACACAGACCATAGCGTGGTGAAGGCCTGGGGGCGTGAGCTGGGTTGGGGGGAGGCTGGAGGGTGTCAATGGAGAGGACATGTGTAATACTTCCAATAATAAAGATTTTTAAAAAATGGTCTAAGTGCTCCAGGTAGCTGTTTCGACAGTTTTATCTAAAGCTATGTGAGTCCTAATACATATTCAGTCCCATCATCCATCCTGCAAACATCCAAGTGGCTGTTGGGGGCAGGTCCAAAGCACAACCACTCACCCATCGTGGTTCCTTTGGGGAAGACACCAACATCTTGGGTGGGTGGAGCCGGGAGGAGGGTGGGGCCTGGCAAGGAGCTGGGAATGGAGAGCTCTGTTCCTACCTGGTTACCAAACAGTGTCTGGTGTGATCAGAACACAGACCTGAAAGCATGTGGCTCTGGAGAAATGACGTCTCGTCAGGAGGAGCACTGCTTTTGCTCTCCCTTGGGAAGAGCCAGCAAATGCACGCAGGCGCAGCCCCGTGCCGCCTCGGCGCGTCATGGAAAGGCACCGAGCGTCGCTGCTCCTCTCCAGCGCCATGCGCAACCCCTTCTTTCATCTTTCAGAAAATGTTACTGAACGATGTGCTCCTCCATTGCCAGCCCTGTTTTTAATAACCTATTGCATGCCAGTATGTGCGAGTTAGAGTAAGGCTTTTGGTTAAAACTTGGAACTGAGAGAAATAAGATTATCTTTTGAAAGCTAAATTTGATGATTCTTACAGATTAAAACTTGGGGAAAGTTATTTAAAAAATAATTTCTAGTCCAAGAAATCCTGATTGTAATCAGATTTAATGTGTTTTCTATAATAGAAAACATACCTAACAGGAAACATATGTAAAGAAAACCACATCTTTTATTTATTTTATTTTTTAAATATGTTTTTATTGATTTCAGAGAGGGAGAGGGAGAGAGATAGAAACATCAACGATGAGAGAGAATCATTGATCGGCTGCCTCCTGCACGCCCCCTACTGGGGATCGAGTTTGCAACCCAGACCTGCACCCTTGACCGAAATCGAACCCAGGACCCTTTGGTCTGCAGGCCAGTGCTTTGCCCACTGAGCCAAACGGTTAGGGCAAAACCACATCTTTTAAATCAATGAGTCGCAGAGGCAAATACAGGCCATGTGCCCCGAGGACCTGCAGGGAGAGGGAGCTGGGATAGTTTCACTCGCAGCAGCAGGCGTTTTCTGGACGTAGGCGCCCTGGGAGAGGCCGGTTAATCCTGTTAAGTCCCCTTTGTTCTGGCTCACCCAGAGGACAGTGGCAGGCATCTCAGTCTGGAGGAATTGTGGGTATTCTGCCGAATGGAATTGTTAGGCTCAGCAGCAGTTTTTATTTTATGTTGTCAATCAATAAATTAGCACTTGGGATTTGGATATCTGTCTTAAGCCTCGAGCGGGTGTGTGAGGAGGGGGGGAGTGCGGGGGCGGGGGGGAGGCGGAAGGAGTGTTAGCCTGGAGGCCCTCTGGGGACAGCCAGCTTTCCCCGGTGGCATGTTCAGATCCAGCCTCTCGTTTGTTTACCTTCTACATATATGTGCTCAGCACTGACTCTTGCTTTAATGTTTTGAGAAAAAAAAAACATTAAACCACCCCTTGGTAATTTGTCTTTATTTCCAAAGGAGATTTTCTTTTTAACATGTGTTTCTTTATATAAACCTGTAGCTATTTTTTACTTGTTTTGGGCTCCTCTGCATTCTTGCAGCTGGCACCTGGTCCCCAAAATGTCTTCCTGGACATTTGAGCTCAGGTATCTACCACTGACCGACAGCAGCTGAGTGTCCTGACCACAGCCTCTCCGGACAAGAATCCCAGTCGTCTGAGCTCTTTTTTTCCCATTCAGTCCAAACAGTTCGTAGATCATCAGGAGGTTAGCTGTGGTCCAGGTGTCATGTGACGCTGGCCAAAGTGCCAGTGGCAGTGTGGCTGTAGGTAGCTTTTTTAGGGTCGCAGGAAGGGCCAGTAACATCTGGAGTCCTTGTACTGTGTTGATTTTTATTAATTTTCATCCTTCAAATATAGATCCAACATCAAGCAGGCAAAGGATTAGCAGATTTCTCTCAGAATAGATTCCCACCATTCTAGGACAGAGAGAATGCTGAGCTGTGTGCATCTTTTCCTGTGTTATGAAGACATTAAATCTGAAGATGTCCACGTGGTTAGTTTACTCATTATCTTGACTACACCAGCTGCCAGCATATCTTGATTTATATCAAGATCGTACTTCATATTATTACATATTAATGCAAAGCTAGATCTGGGGAGCTGCACTGGAAACACGTTGTCAGTTGTAACAGCTGAGTCTTTGAGAAAATTAAATCACACACACACGAAAATTTTAAAAAGAATAGAGAATTAATACCTTAAATTGTCCAATTTACCCAAAGGAAATTATTGACCAAAAATGCTGTCAGAGTGTTTGTTCTAAGCCGAGTAACAGCATCCACAGGATTTAGCGACCAGGAAAGGCCATCTTGTGAGGTAGCCTCTGTGGGAGGCGGCTGAGAGGAGGCGACCTTGACCCTGAGCCGTCAGTGAACGCATTGCCCTTGAGTAAGAAGTTGGTCCTAGTCAAACAGGGGCCGAATGTTATTTGAATGGCCATAAAGAACATTTCATTTAATTGATATGAAGTACAGTGTCTCTTACTGGAAAACTGATATGACTGCTACCAAGGAGGCATGTGTACATCACTTAACATCACCAAATAGGTGATTCGCTTTGAACTTTCCTGTTCTGGTGACAAATATGTAGGAGAAAGATGGTCGAGGAGCCCTCCCTGGCCTGGCTTGTATGTGTGTATACCTGTATGTGTGCGCACTGATTTTTGAGGGGAGGTGGTGAACATTAAATTGGGAGTCCCAAAGACCTGGGTTCCATTTTTTTAAAAAAATACATTTTTATTGATTTCAGAAAGGAAGGGAGAGAGAGATAGAAACATCAATGATGAGAGAGAATCATTGTTCGGCTGTCTTCTGCACGCTCTCTACTAGGGATCGCTCCTGCAATTGGGCATGTGCCCTGACCGGGAATCCAACTATGACCTCCCTGTTCATAGGTCAACGCTCAACCACTGAGCCAAACCGACTGGGCGATCTGGGTTTCATTCTTGATTCCGCTGTAACCTTTGGTGAATCATTTACTTCTGAGCCGGGTGCTTGATGCCTAACAGATCCAGGTGGAAACAATTTCCACGTGCTGTAAACATGCAAGATTGAATTGTTGGCTGTTAACTACTGGCTCAGGAATAGAAGTACATATTAGAGTAACTTTGACCCCCTCCACCTCAAAAAGTAGATAATTCTTCACAGTGCCACAGGAACATGCTTCTAAGAGCCGACTTCTGTTTATTTTATCATGTCTCATCACCGGTGTACTAACTTCATTTTTCTCTTTTTAATGCTGCCTTAGTATTCGCTCCATTCAGCATTCAATTAGCATGCCCGCCATGAGGTAAAGTATATTTTTACAAAGTGTTGTTGGTCTCCTGCTTTCTTAGTCTTTGTTGAGATGATCACCAGGAACTTTCTGAAGTAGAAGCCAGAGGTCTCCCTAAACAAGCCGCTGCTTTAGGCTCTGGATCAGTTTTCAGCTGCTCCTCCTATCACGATAGGATGGGTATGAGAGCTCCATTAAATGCTGTGATTTATTTAAAAAAAGTTATTTGTTTTATTTTGTAAATCTATTGTTTTATATCTGAAATCTGTTTCATTGAAAATATGACCACGACTCATCAAATAAACCCTTTCTTCTCACGAATGCCGGTGCCGGACCTCTGTCCACCGTAGCTTAGTCACACTCCCCTTTCTCCACCCTCCGTTTCCAAGTCCCTCGTCCCACGGGGACATTTGGAGCCACCCGTGACTTAATTCTGTCCTCTCATCAGGATGCCCTTGCAAATCCTACATGTTAGGGCCTCACCTGCCTCCCTAGAGAGGCAGGTGGAGGGTCTCCAGCAACCTCTTTGGCTTAACCGTCCGTGGGCAGCAGAACCACCTGGAGGGCTCTTGAAGGGCCCCTGCTTGCCACCCCCCTAGAGTTTCTGGTTTTGTCAACCTGAGAAGCCGCATTGTGAACAGGTTGCCTGAAGCTACTGATGCAGCTGGTCTGGGACCACACTTTGGGACTGGCCCCCCATTGCCACTGTGGAAGGAGGAAGGCCCCGTCCCCTCCCTCACCTTCATCTTGGTCACAGGAAGGATATTCAAGGTTGGGTGGATAGTAAACTGCCGTCATCCCGATGGGAGCGACCAAGGCACTGCGACCCCCCCGGATGAATGTGGATGGGCATGAAGGCGTGGGAGGGGCTTTGCGTGGGCACAGAGCTTCTGCCACCGGAGCAGCTTTGTGAAGAGGCCGAGCCAGGTTTCTGGGCTCCTTCCCCGTCTATTATGAAGGCCCCTGGGAAGCTGATTCCTCTTACGGGACCGCCTCCGGTTGGCCTGTCCTGCTTGATGATGTGGATTCACACAGGAGTCGTGCCAGGCAACGTGTGGATTTAAACACGAGTTCTAGAGCGTGGTGCCTTAGCCAGACTAAACTGGCCTGGCAGGGACACGTGGGTGGGGGAGTGACAGAGTTGGTGTGTTACCTGACTTGTTTTGTTGTCGCACGTGCACGTGACTATATCTCCATTTGTGTGTCTTAGACCGGCTTTGTCCTGGGCCGAAGGCATCACTGTAGAAATCTTAGAATAGAAGTGGACAGTTTTCCACCTGTGTGTGCGCCTGCACACCTGTGGGGTCGACAGAGATATCTGTTCTTTCGC
This sequence comes from Plecotus auritus, assembly GCF_963455305.1. Lineage (NCBI taxonomy): Eukaryota > Metazoa > Chordata > Mammalia > Chiroptera > Vespertilionidae > Plecotus > Plecotus auritus. The sequence goes on along the minus strand of NC_137777.1, from coordinate 51,275,832 downwards.
TGAGAGTAATGGCAAGAGGAGGACAGTCAACTAATGATGTTTTCAAAATTTGTGGCTTTCTTTTTTTACTATATATATATTTTCTCTCCATAGAAACTCCCCAACTTTCAAATCATTTGAAGAGAAGGTTGAAAACTTAAAGGCAAGTAGAGAGGTGAACATGGTTTTTTTGTTATCTTGTTTGCTGTCTGAACTCTCTTTGGTGTGGGTAGATTACTATTTTTTAAAATATTTAAAGAACTTTAATAACTTTATTATTTACATGATTAATATATTTAAGGTGATCAGTTTTAATCAGTGTTCTGAATGTTTTGAGTGTATGTTGTAGCATGGTAGCATCCTAAATGCTGAAAAGAAATGTGTAATTTCTTAGAGTCAGCTAAGTTTGTGTTTCATGATATCTCTTCCTTTTTGAACTTCTTAAAAAGTCTAAAGTAGGGGGGCCCAAGCCTGCCGGAGGGGATTTTGGAGACGTCTTGAATTCGACTGCCAGTGCTAGTGCCACGGCCACGGAGCCTCTTCCAGAGCAGACACGGGCGGGCCCGTGAGGTCCTGCCTGTCCCCACCACTGCCAGATGCTGCCAGCGAGACCCAAGCACATCTTGTCAGCGTTCATCACCGTGAATTCCCACCCCACGTGCTTTCGTTTAGCCTTATGTATTCCTTTGACTAAATAGTCTGTGGGTTAAACAAAATAAAAATATCTTCACCTCTGCCCCTGGGAAACACCCTTCACTGTGCCTTTCAGGCCCTTGACGTAGGAAGCACCGTTACACAAACACAGGTGGTACCGGGCCCTCGCTAGGATGATTGGAGAAGAGGCAGGCTGTCAGCACGGCTTTCCTGCTTTCCCAAATCGCTCTGCATCTGGGGTGCCAGTTTGGTCTTTGTCTTCTATATGATTTTCTTTTCCTCCTTTTTCAAGCCTCTGTATGTTTGATTTCTAACTAAAACTGCTCCTTTAAGTTTTCTGAATCCTGGTTATTAAAAGTCTTGGCATAATTTCCTTCACCTCCAAGGGAAGAAATACCAGCTGCAGACATTGTGGAGTAGACATTGTTTGGGTGTGAGGTTATCTTATATCTTGGGTGTCTGAAGACAGAAGACTAAGTACATCAGCTCTACATCCCACTAGTTATCTATATATAGAAAAGCCTAAGCAACCGTTAGGACAGAATGACCAGTCGACTAGTCACTGTGACGCGCACTGACAACCAGGGGGCAGACACTCAACGCAAGAGCTGCCCCCTGGTGGTCAGTGTGCTCCCACAGCCAACCTCCCACGTCCGGCCAACCTCCCATGGTCCCTCTCTGTGGCTGGCCAACCTCCTGCGGTCCCTCCCCCTATCTCTACCCCCGGCCAGCAAGCCCCGATGGGTCTGGCCCTGATTGGGACTGGGCAAGATGGCCTCGATCGGCCATGATTGCCGGCCAGGCCTAGGGACCCCACCCATGCGTGAATTCGTGCACCGGGCCTCTAGTAGTTTTATAAGTGACAATATGTACAGTAATTCCATCTCCTTAGTGACTAGAGAGTGGGACCCCCACATCCTTGTCACCATTTGTGACAGTAGTCATTTCAGTGCCCTGGTTCTTAGGCCACTTACATCACCCCGTTTGTCACTGGATTAAAGTTGTGTTTCACAGTGTGCAGGACAACATTCTGAATCAAGCATATTGTATTATCAGTAGGTTGATATAGGAACACTCTCATCAAACAACAATTCAAAAGCCAGAAGTTTTTTAGACCTAGTTACAGGTAAATATGCTAAAATCAGTCACATTAGGGAAATCATTCCTGTCTTCATTTAATTCATTTCCCACCATTTAAAAATAAGAAGCACACAGAGTTATCTAATATAATTTGAACAGATTTTATACTAAGGGGTTGGTGATAACTCCACAGGATTTAATGCATTAATAAAAATCAACTCACCATTTTCTACTGACATGTTTTCAGTGTGTTAGAAATTATTACATGATTCTGCAGACGCGTGCCCTGCTTCAAACACTGTGTGTCAGGACTGAGTGCACCAAATACTCTGGAAGGAACTGCATGGAGGCATGTGCTCTGTTAATTGTAACAGCTACTGATTCATCACCACTACCTTTTCCTTCTGCTGTGTATGGTTATGGCTTACAATGTTGTATTTGTTATTTATCAAGTTGTGATAGTTTTATTATTGTTTATGCCCGATGTTAATTGCCAAGCTTGGCGTGACCTACAGCGTTTTTAAAAAGCATGGCTAGATTTACTTTGACAGAAATTACCTTAGGAAACCACATTTGAAAATACACAAGTGTTGACTGTTCTAAAGTTACATGCTGCCCGTCTTGATTATCAGAGTTTGTTAGCACTTAAGATGCAATAGGAACCCTGTGCTATTACGTGTAAAAAGCTTAATAAATTCTGTGTGCCAATAGTGTAGGTCTCGATATTACTATGAGACCAATGGTCTGCAAACAGCTTGTTGTATTAAATCATTAATGGGTGTCTCTGCTTTAAATCATTGCTTAACGGGATCAGGCTAACATAAATTATTTCCTTATAGAGGATTTAAGGCGAAGGTCATTGCAGCATTGTCCCAGAGGAGTAGATCTGTAGAAATATGTTTCTTCTTTAAATAGAAATATTGTGGCTACTTGGCATAACTGTTAAGTTATATTTTTCTACCAACTATGTCATCTTTAAGTTTTTTATCACAATATCTTTTCATCATGTTGTTTCTTGAGCATCCTGCCATTACTGTCTTTTCAACAAGGCAAAATGGAGTCAGATGGCAATTTTTTTAGTTACGTGAAATATCCTCAAGTCTCTTTAGCTTATGCAGAGAAGGGATAGAAATGGGGGTAGAAATGGGCTGGGTGTGTGGGGGTATAGGCAATGGCTGTGAAAGGAGAAATCAGAGAATCACTACACTTAATCTAAAATCGATTTAATCTGCATAGTAAGTTGCCTCTTAAACGAAGTAGTCAAAAATAGGGGGAGGGTGAATTTAGAAAAAGAGAGATGGATTTAGAAATATTATTCAAAGTGGTCTTTGTGAGGATTCCACGTTATGAACGCACAGTTCCTCTGTTGTGTTTTGTGTTTGACACTAAGAAAACAGCAACTTGAGAGCAAACTCTCAGATATTCAAGGATTCAAGAAGCTTCGGAGAAGAAAATCACCTCTGAAGTGTCCCCTTCTTGCAAAGGAACTGTCCTTGGTTTATGGAGTTTGTGGGAATAAACCAAGAATTCTTACGCTGATGAAGCCAAAGTAATCACTGGAAGAGAGAACTCACTGGATTATCATCTTGGTAACTCAAACTACTGAAATAGAGAAAAAAGCATGTTTAATTTGGGATCACCATTTCTGGATCTGTTAATCAAGAAATGCACACTGTCTATTTTTCTTTTGTATAGCATTTGAAAACAATAAAAATTCTATACTTTGGGTTTGGGTCTTTTTGTATGTATCTCCTGAAAGGTGGGACAGCTTCTCTCCAGTCCCTCCACATCCTGGACATGGAGAAGCACAAGCAGCTACCAAACAAAACTAAATCAGTGAGTCCAACTGGAGGCTGCGTGCTGTCCACCCAGAGCCTTCGCAGGTGGACGTGTTGTGTATGTGCCAGAGGGCGTGCTGGGAAGGCCCTGTCAGGATCACATCTAGTTCTCTTTTAAAATAATTTTATTGAGGTATAATTGACATACCAAAATGGCTCAAATTTAAATGTACAGCTTAATGTTTCAACACACACATACATTCACCAATTCACCAATTCACCACCACAATCGAAACAATGAGCAATATCCATTGTCCCCCTCACCAGTTTCCTATGCCCTTTCATTACCTCTCCCTCCTGCCCCTCTTCTCCTTAGCCCATCTCCAGCCAGCCCTTGATCTGCTTTTTGTCACTCGTTTGTTTTCTAGAATTCTTTATATATTGGATCATATTATACACATTTCTTTATAGCTCTGAAAACCCAGATGAGAAACCATAATTTTGCCCTGAGGAGACATTTGGCCACTAACTAGTGATTGTCCCATTGTGATTTGATTAATTATAGGGACTATGTTAGGTTACAGTGAATATAAAGCAGTATCACTTAAAAAAATTTTTTTATTGATTTCAGAGAGGAAGGGAGAGAGAGAAACATCAATGATGAGAATCATCGATCAGCTGCTCCTGCATGCCCCCTACTGGGGATTGTTCCCTTGACCGGAATTGAATCCAGGACCCTTCAATCCATAGGCCGACACTCTATCCACTGAGCCAAACCAACTAGGGCAAGCAGTATCACTTTTAAGTAAACCTGCAACCTTAGGTTTCACAATTTTCATACTGTCATTCTGAAATCCAGATGAACCAAAATAAGGTAAAATAACTCACTGAATTGGTAAGCCACCCGAGAGGGTCTGCATATGCCTGTCACCTGCCAGGATTTCATATTTAGAGAAATGGCTATAAGGCAACTAAAATTCTTGCCAACTCTCACGTAATTTTGATGTTACTTAGGTTGGCTGGTAGTGGTTATTTTAATGTGGTTTTCCTAGAATATAGCAAAAACCAATTTTGTTGTTTGAATATTTTTAAGTGGGTAATATTTTAACACTCCATTTCAACGTGCTTTAAAGTCCCCCCTTGGTTTCTAGGCTTGAACCTCTGTTCTTTTCAGTTTGCTTATTTCCCAGTATTCCCTTTTTCCAACTCCTTAAATGTTATACCTATCCCCACTCATCTACATGAACTCCCTAACAATCTTATTCATCTCTGGCTGAAGAGACTCTTGAGATACTAATATCTCCCCATTGTATGGCTAGCCCTATCCTTTTTTTCCAGGTTTTCATGCAAGCTTAAGAGGCATGCATCTCTAATCCCCTCCTTATCAGCCACTAGTAGTCACTCTACTGAGCTTCCACTAAGTGTTGGGCATTGTATGCTCATTTCCCTTAATATTTTACTCAAGGATGTGGCAGCATCACCTTTTCATAGATGAGATCACAGCCAGGGGATGTGGAGCCAGGACTTGAACTATTTTCTATTCACTTTCCTTGCCATCGGCCATGTCTAATGTTTTTACAAAGCATACCAACTACTTGCAAGCGATAGGGGGGAAAGGCCTATATAATAAAGAAGGTGTGGTTCAAGGGGAAGAGCAGGACCAGAATCTCCGGGTGCCATGAAGACACTGCATCAGAACTGATGCTACGGTTGGTGCTTGAACAGGCAAGGACCATGTGCAGATACCTCCTTGCTGACATGCCCAGTCCTCCCATTTGATGCTCTGATGCTGTACCAAAGGCAGAGAACTTAGCATAACTTGAAATTAGCTGATACAAACTCACTCACTCATATATTAAAAACTTGAAGATTTGTCCCAAAATACCTGTTGTTAGAAGCCTCAAGGAATTTATCATCTGGCTGAGGCAAGACAGGAACACAGTACATCTGTTATTTAAGAGCTGGGATATACTAATCCCATTTATCCAGTAGATACTGATGTAGGAGGTTTACACACACTTCCTTACATTTAACACAGGGTCTAATAATTTGGTTTTACCAGTGAGGGAATCAAATTAACATTAAGTTGGGTTGCCTGTGGTCAAGATTAGTCCAGACTAGAATTAAAGGTTCTTTTTATATATTTTTTTTATTGATTTCAGAGAGGAAGGGAGAGGGAGAGAGAGAAACATCAATGATGAGAATCATTGACTGGCTGCCTCCTACACGCCCCCCACAGGGGATGGAGCCCACAACCTTAGCATGTGCCCTTGACCAGAATCGAACCCGAGACCTTTCAGTCCGCAGGCTGATGCTCTATCCACTGAGCCAAACTGGCTAGGGCGAATTATGGGTTCTTAAGATCACAGGCCAATGTTCATTATAGTTACTGCACTTCTCCCTGAAGTAGAAGGAAATAGCAACAGCCATACAGAATAATGCAAAAATGTCTTATGCAAGACTCAAGTAATGGCAAGGGAAATACACGGTCTAAGTGCCCTGAAGGAGGAACTCACCTGGAGTGGAATTTATCTTAAGCCCCTTATTTGTAAGGATTACCTTGCAGTTGGCTAATAGTAAGTCTGTAAATATGCGACTCATACAGTTATGCACCATTCCAAGGTTAGTTTACTTCTGGTGTTTTGTATTTTGTCTGACCATGCAATTGACGAGAACATAAAGGCATTATTAAAATAGGGGCTGTCTCAATAAAAATCCCTTCTGTCAAAGTGCCTGCAAAGAAATTGGGAAGGGTGCTTGCCGTCTCCTCTAAAATAACTAATTACATATAAATAATTACATAACTAATTAATATAAGATTGTTGGGTAGAAAATGGTTGGGCAGCTTAATTCGTAAACACTTGTTCATATGGTATTGGGCTCGGTTTTGAAGCGTGTGGACAAAATCTGTGAATTAACATTGGGGAAAAACACGGAGAAAAATCACGAGTGAGGGTGGGGTGGGGCCTCTGGTGGAGCATATTTAAGCACATTCCGAAATCTCTCAATCCTCTAGAAGAAACTGTAATAAGTAAAGATGACAAACAGGTCTCGGGAAGATCAGTGTTTTTGAAACGTGGGTGGACTGACCGCAGAAGAGGCAGAGACCAACTGGGTGCAGGATTTCACAAATGTCCGAGGCCGGTGTCGGCCGTCCAACAGCAAAATGGGGGCTCAGACGCTGAACAAAACTGCTGTAAGTCAACTCTAGGGCGTATTAAGAAGGGCCAAGTGGAATAGCGAATACCCGGGAGCCCGACAGTGTGTATTTGGGGTTGCAACAAAGACCTGAAGGGCGGGGGGGACGAGCCTTGCGGCCACCTGGGCACACGCGCAGGCGGCGGGACAGCATTTGCAGCAGGACAAGGCACACGGGATGCCTGGGAGGGCGAAATTCCTGGGGCGAAGAACGCTTTCTCCGCTTAACGAAGCGGACCGCGGCCAGCACCGGACCTTTAGCCGCGGACTTACTGCAGCCAGGTTCCCAGGCTCGCCTCCAACTCCGCGCATGCGCTGACTACACCGCGCCCCGCCCGCAGTTAGTGCTGTGCGGTCAGTGGGCAGGGCGACGGAAGCCCCGCCCGTGACCTGCGCGCTGGCGGAGAGGTTGAAGGTCAGAGGTTCAGGCTGGAGCCGTCATGGCCGCGCTGTGTCGGCCCCGTGCCGTGGCTGCCGAGAGTCGTTTCCTGCGCGTGTTCTTCTTCTCTCGGTCCTATGGAGGCTCGGGCACTGAGAGTGGCTCCGGGAACCAGAGTTCCGAGTCCACGGAGGATAGAGCGCGCCCAGGCGGCTTCGCGAGCGCTCTGGAGCGGCACTCAGAATTGCAGCGCAAGGCGGAGCTCGGGCCGTCACGGGTGAGTCGCGGGAGCTGCGCCAGTGACGTGGGAGGCGGGGCCTTGGCCGGGGTCGGGGCGGATCCCGGGGTTGGGGCCGGGCCTGGCGTGGGGAGTGGAGCGCGGAGCCCGGGATGGGGGCGGGGCTGAGGTCCTGGGCGGGGGCTGGGGGCGGGGCGTGGCGTGGAGCTTGGAGCGTGGAGCCGGCATGCTTCTTGGCCCTTTGGACTCTTTGAACAGAGCGCGCGCTGTTGTAGTTTCTCCTCTTGTTGCGCTTTGTGCGGCATTTACATGCTGGACCTTCGCGCGTGTCTTCTGATGCGGTCTAGGACGACCCCTGGACTCGGAGGCGAATGGGACCCACACCAGAGAGGCTGGGCTCTCTGCTCGTCTTGTAGCTCCAGTGCGATGCTTGGTGCCTGGCGTGCCAGGTTCTTCATGTTTGTTAATTCAGTGGGTAGGTGAATGAGAGAATTAGTCTCTATGAACTTGGGCAAAGCAATCTAAGCTGTCAGGGCCTCACTTTTCTGTAAATGACAAGAAAAAAATTCCCATCTGACTCAGGCAATACTTTTGTAAATACGATAGAATTACTAGAGAAATGAAATGGAAGAAGTAAACATAAATGCAAGCCAGATTTTAAAAAATTATTAGATTAAGCAGACGTGAAATTGGATGTCTGGCAATGTTAAGTTATATTAAAAAAAAAAACCCCACTCAGTTTCTGTACTTACTATCTCTTTGGGGTCCAGTACCAAACAGCTCACAGACTGGTGTCCTGGATTATAGGATAAACTGACGGGCATCCAGCACAGCGCTGACTCTCAGTTTGTGGGCTGTCAGTGTTTGCTGAAGGGATGAATGAATGAATAGTACACATAGTGCATATTTGAACTTCAATTGAGATATCTGTGTGACTGCTCAAAAACAGTTGTACAAGTGCGAATAGTACAGTTATGAGCTCATCCAAAATAATAATTGATCAAAAACAGTTGTAAGAGTAATAAGGTAATAAGGTAACTGAACATAAACTTGTTTGAATTTTAACGTTAATTGGAAGTGCTTTCCTGACATGTTTATGATGAGGAATATGAGCAGTTATTAGGTGTTGAGAGTCAACTTTGTGAACGGGTTTTCACTTTACTTTTTGAAATTTCTAGATCTTTTTAATTGAAGAGTGTCCTGAGATTACAAGCTGAATAAAATTCCTTTTTATTGTGTGGTCGAGATTAAAAAAAAATTCTTTATTGTTGAAAGTATTACAGGTGTCCCCCTTTTCCCCCATTGACCCCCTCCAGCCCTCCCCCCTGCCCTTACCGCCCCATTAGCAACATCCTGTAGGGTGGGGCTGAGGGCATGCTCCCTAAGGCCACAGGTAGCCTGAGACTCAGTGTGCCCAACCAGCGGGTGAGTCAGGGATGGGCCCGCCAACTACTTTCTTCTCCCGCCCTTGCAGATCACCTCCAACTACAAGCACCTGAGAGCCTCAGGTGTGCAGGCAGCCTCCTTTGGACACTGGAGCAGCTGGCTCCCGCTGGCGGGTTGTGTGGTCAAGATTTTTTTGGAAAAAAAATTAAGTTTACTAAGTAATATTTGCTTACTTTAAAAAGAATTTAAATAGCACTGAAGGTTATTGTGGGATATGTAAAAGCTCCCTTTTCTCTTTTTTTTTGGTCTTTTTAAAATCTTTATTGTTGAGAGTATTACACATATTCCCCCCCCCCCATTATCCTCCTCCACCTCGCTCCTGCCCCACCCCAGGCCTTCACCACCATATTGTCTATGTCCATAGGTAATGCATCTATGCATATAAGTTCTTTGGTTAATCTCTTCCCATCTTCTCCCCCCTTCCCTCTGAGATTCCTCAGTCTGTTCCATGTTTCCATGCCTTTGGTTCTATTTTATTTATCAGTTTATTTTGTTCATTAGATTCCTTGTTCATTTATTTTTAGTTTCAATTGTTGATAGATATGTATTTATTAGAGGCCTGGTGCACGAAATTAGTGCACTGGGGCCGGGGGGGGGGGGGGGGGGTGGTGGGGTGGGGAAGCCCTCTACCCGGCCTGCACCCTCTTGTGGTCTGGGACCCCTCGGGGGATGTCTGCCTGCTGGCTTAGGCCCGATCCCCGCTGAGTGGCGCTCCCCCTGTGGGAGCGCACTGACCACCAAGGGGCAGCCCCTGTGTTGATCATCTGCCCCCTGGTGGTCAGTGCACGTCATAGCGATTGGTCGTTCTGCCGGTCGTTCTGCTGTTTGGTCGATTTGCATATTAGGGTTTTATTATATAGGATTGCCATTTTATTGTTCATATTTTTTATCTTCTTTTTCTTCTTCCTCTTCTTAAAGAATACCCTTCAGTATTTCATGTCATACAGGTTTGGTGATGAGCACCTTTAGCTTTTTCTTGTCTGTGGACGCTCTTTACCTGAACTTCAATTCTAAATGATAGCTTTTCTGGGTAGAGTAATCTTGGTTGTAGATCCTTGTTATTTATCACTTTGAACATATTTTGCCACTCCCTCTGGCCTGCAAAGTTTCTGTTGAGAAATCAGAAATCTCCCTTGTAGGTAACTAACTGCTTTTTTCTTGCTGCCTTTAAGATTCTCTCTTTGTCTTTAACTTTTGGCATTTTAATTATGGTCTGACTTAGTGTGGGCCTCTTTGGGTTCCTATTATTTGGGACTCTACACATCCTGAACTTTTAAGTCCATTTCTTTCACCAGGTAAGGGAAGTTTTCTGTCATTATTTCTTCAAACAGGTTTTCAATACCTTTCTCTCTTCTTCTTCTGGCACCACCATTATGCAAATGTTGGTATGCTTGAAGTTGTCCCAGAGGCTCCTTACACTGTCTTCATATTTTTGGGTTCTTTTTTTCTTTTTGCTCTTCTGATTAGGTGTTTTTTTGCTTCCTCATATTCCAAATCGTTGATTTGATTCTCAGAACACTCTACTCTACTGTTGAATCCCTGCAAATTATTCTTTATTTCAGTTTGTGTATGCTTAATTTTTGACTGGTCCTTTTTCATGTCTTTGATGTTCTCACTAAGCCCCTTGAAGCTCTGTGGGAACCACGCCAATGAGAGCACAGAGGCCTTGTTATTCATACACCAGGATGTTCAAGACTGTTCTGTCATGAGCCCAAATGGGATGTCCAAGGACTCTGAGCCTGGGAATCATAATCAGGCTAAGATACCGAGCGGGTGCAAGGACACATGGTACACTGTGCCCTTCTGTAACCCAAATGATTAATGTAACCCAGCGCTAGCCTTCTTTGTCTCTGGAATAATATACAGGTTACTGATAGGAGTCTGCTAGAGAGAGCAGGTGGGCAAAGCAGAGTGTGTGAAGAAGCAGAGGTGGCAGACATAGAGACTAGCTTCTACATGTGCAAGAGAAGCTAGAGAGCTCAGGTGGGGAGCTGAGAGTCGATACTGCTACAATGTAAGGCTAAGAGCTCACAGACAGCTCAGATATAGCTACCATGTTAACCGGCCAGTGTGCTGGGCGAGGAAGACAGGAGAAGCTGCTGAGGCTGAAGCTCCAGGGGAGAGCTCAGGTACTATTGCTATGTAAAGCTAGGTGTCTAGAGGCAGCATGCGGCTGCTCATATAATAGCAGTAGGTACAGAGAGTAATGTTGCTTTGTGGGAAAGATGTATCTGTTCACCAGCAGGTGTATGGCTGCCTGCCTGTTGTATGGACTTTGCTGTGGAGAACTGTTTTGTCTGATGGCTGTATGGCCATTGGCTTCTGCAATAAAGACCCATTCTTATATACCCACAGCCTCTCATGGCTTCTCTGTCTGCCCCACCACCGAGAATTGACCTGTGTCTCAGTGAGCAGAGGATAAAGGAGGAACTTGGATAAGTTCCCAACCATTAGTACAGTGGGAAGGGTTCGAGAAGGAACCAGCCCTGGTGTAGTCGGGAAGAATTTAGAATATATGGACTCAGAACAACTCAGCGCGGCAATGCTGAGCAGTGCTCCTGCTGGCTCTGACAAGCTCTCGTTAAGATCTTTGATTATCCTTATAACCATTGTTTTGAACTCTGTATCTAGTAGTTTGTTTGCTTCCATTTCATTTAGGTTTTTTTTGAGATTTCTCCTGTTCTTTCATTTGTGACCTGTTTCTTTGTTTCCACATTTTTGCTGCTTCTCTGTGTTTGTTTCTATGTAGTAGGTAGAGCTGCTATGTTTCCTGGAATTGGTAGAGTGGCCTTGTGTAGTAGGTGTCCTGTAGGACCCAGTGGTTCAGCCTTCCAATCACCTGAGCTGGACACTCTAGGTGCACCCCTGTGTGGGCTGTGTGCACAGTCTTGTTGTAGTTGAACTTTGATTACTATTGGCGTCACTGGGAGGAGTTGACCTCCAGGCCAATTGACTGTGAAGACCAGCTGCGACTACAACAGAAGAGCTGCTGTGCAGGAGACACTCCTATGGAGCAGGATTTGCTTCAGTGGTACTTTGGTGCTTACTGAGTCTGCCCCTTGAATGTGGTGCTTGTGGATGTGTAGAGTTGTAATCTGGTATGGTCTGAAGCTGTCCACCAGGTGCACTGGCTCTGGTGCCCCCTGGGAGATGCAAAGTCAGCCACTGCCTGGGGCCACTCAGCAGGAGCTACAGAGGGATCTGCAGATGGCTGCTACTTGTGTTGGGTTTGGAAGTGTCCAGATGAGGCCAAGCTGTGAAGCAAGGCAGCTTGCTTCTAGTGCTGGGCCTTAGGCCTCTTATTGATAGGCATGCTGACTCCAGGTGCTGCTTGTTTGAGAGATTTTAGGAAAGCCTGAAGCCTGAGCCAGGACATACGGAAAAGCTGCTGCAAACAGCTTGGGTAGGGCAGCAAATTGGGTGGGTGGGGTCTCAAGGAATCATCAGGGTGGTGGGAACAGTGTGATCCAGGTTGATGGAGCCTCAGATATGGAGCCTGCAAGTCAGCTCTGTGATGGGGAAGATGTCAGCATAGGAACAATGCACCCTGTGAGCACCCCTGTCTGGGAGAAAGCAGCCTGAGTACTTGCCCTGATGCCAGGCAATCCAGTTCCTCTCCAAATGCCCCAGGTTCCTTTCAAACTGCTGCCCCAGCACTGGAGCCCAGAGGGATGAGTCTGAGTAAGTCCATGTGCTGGCCCTTTTAAGAGGAACTTCCTGGATCTCCAGCAGCCTCCCTGTCACTCAGCCACAATCCCCACTGGTTTTTACAGCCTGAAGTTATGGGGACTTCTCTTCCCAGCACTGGAAACTGGGCTGAGGGATCTGGTCTGGGGCTGGGAACCCTTGCTCCTCACTGGAGGCCTCCACAACTGAGCTATCCCTCCCCATTAAAAAACACCACATGTAGGTGTTGGACCAGCCTGTTCCATGCTTCCTGCCTGTCTCAATGTGCTTTCTTCTTTACTTCTCCAATTGTAGGACTTCCATTCAGCCAAATTTCAGGCGGTTCTAAATGATGGTTGTTCTGTATTTTAGTTGTAATTTTGATGTTGAGGGAGGCAGCGAGTGCTGCATTTACTTACTTCGCCATCTTCCTAGGTTCCTCCTATATTTTTAAAATGGCAAATTCCAGAGATTTTATACATACACTAGAAGCCCGATGCATGAAGATTCGTGCTAGAGTGGGCTTTCCTTTCCCTGGCTGCCAGTACCGCCTTTCCACTCCGGCCCAGCCCCTTTCCGCTCAGGCACTGGAGCCACCTTTTTCTGCTCCGGGAGCCTTCTCTTTCCGCTCCGGCCCCACCTTCCCACGCTGCCAGAGGCCCTGAGAGACGGGGGGTGGGGCAGAACGCCTGGCAAGCGTCCCGCCCCGTCACTCCGTGGCTGAGTATGCAAATTAATCGCCATCTTTGTTGGGTTCATTTGCATATCACTCCTGATTGGCTGGTGGCGTAGTGGAGGTACGGTCAGTTTACATGTTTGTCTATTATTAGGTAAGACTAGAGACCCGGTGCACGAAATTCATGCACGGGGGGCGGTGTCCCTCAGCCCAGTCTCCATCCTCTCCCAGTCTGGGACTCCTCGGGGGCTGTCTGCCTATTGGCTAAGCTGGCAGTTGGACATCCCTCTCGCAATCCATGATCCCTTGTTCCTTACCACTCTCCTGCAGCGGAGGCGGGGGAGGCTCTTGCCACCACCGTTGCGCTTGCCAGCCCTGAGCCTGGCTTCTGGCTGAATGGTGCTCCCCCTATGGGAGTGCACTGATCACCAAGGGGCAGCTCCTGTGTTGAGCATCTGCCCCCTGCTGGTCAGTGCGCATCATAGCGACTGGTTGTTCTGGTCGTTCCACCATAATGGTCGCTTAGGCTTTTAATATACAGACTAGAGGACCGATGCATGAAATTCATGCAAGGGGCTCGGCCCTTGCAGCCCCATCTTCATCTGGAAGGTCGTCTGGAAGGATGTCTGGTCTAATTAGCATATTACACTTTTATTATTATAGATAAGCTCATTAAATATAAGTGTAATTATACTTAAAAACACACATTGGCTGGTACAGTTTTGAAGTACATTATTACTGTTTCAGAGTCTAAACTGGATCCAGCAAATGTTGGTTTGAATTATGGTTCTATTATTTACTAGCTTGTTTCCTTGGAAAATTACTTAATATATGTGTATCATTCCCTTTTTAAAAATAATGTTTTTATTGATTTCAGAGAGGAAGGGAGAGGGATAGAAAGATAGAAACATCAGTGATGGAAGAGAGTCATTGATCGGCTGCCTCCTGCACGCGCCCCCCCCCTCCCCCCCCCCCGCCCGGGATCAAGCCCGCAACCCAGGCATGTGCCCTTGACTGGAATTGAACCTGGGACCCTTCTGCAGGCTGACGCTCTATCCACTAGCCAAACCAGCTATGGCTCATTCCCTTATTTTATTTATTTATTTATTTATTTATTTATTTATTTATTTATTTATTTTTATTATTTTTTAAAATATATTTTTTTATTGATTTTTTACGGAGAAGAAGAGAGAGGAATAGAAAGTTAGAAACATCGATGAGAGAGAGACATCGATCAGCTGCCTCCTGCACGCCTCCTACTGGGGATGTGCCCGCAACCCAGGTAAATGCCCTTGACCAGAATCGAACCTGGGACCCTTCAGTCCGCAAGCCGACGCTCTATCCACTGAGCCAAACCGGTTAGGGCTCATTCCCTTTTTTATAAAAGAAAAACCTATGTCATGGGATTATTGAGATTAAATGAATTCATTATGTAAACACAGCATAAGTGCCTGAGACTTAGTAAGCAGTATATTTTAGTTGTTACTGAAAATTGCTATTTTTACTTAAGTATGTATAACTTCAAATATTTTTCCTTCTCATTACATATGTGTTGAGAGTATATACCTCTTTGAAAAAAATATTTGCTTGGTATTCCATGGCATAATTTATTTAACCAGGCTTTCATTAATGAGCTTCTAGGTGTTTTTCTGTTTTATTCCCCCTTTAATACAGATAATGCTACATTTACATTTTTGCATATTTATGGAATATATGCTGGGTCAAAGTGTACACACAATTTGCATTTTGACAGAGCCTGTTTGTGCTACATTCCCACTTACAGTGTGTGGCAGTGCCTGTTGCCTCACCCCCTTATCCATGTGGGGTATTGTAAGTGGACTTTTTTGATATCAATTTGAGATTTTTATCAAAATAATGTTTACTTTTTTTACTTAATAAATTTTAAAAATGTTTTTATTTATTTCAGAGAAAGGAAGGGAGAGGGAGAGAGAGAGAGATAGAGATAGAAACATCAGTGATGAGAGAATAATCCATTGGCCGCCTCCTGCATGCCCCCTACTGGGGATTGAGCTCACAACCCAGGCATGTGCCCTGACTGGGACTCGAACCTTGACTTCCTGGTTCATGGGTTGATGCTCAACCACTGAGCCATACTGGCCGGGCAAATGGTATCAATTTGAACTCATAAAATACAACTATATCAACAGAAGACTACATGTATGTTATATATATTAAGGGCTCTATGTAAGATTAAGATTCCATTTGTAACATGGCTTCTGCTTAAAAAATTTTTTTGGAAGATAAACAGTTTGCTGTTCTTTAAACAAATCTGTATTTTTTTACCTTTTCTCTTTCCCCTGGAATTAGTGTCCCTGCCTGCATATTCCATTGGAAAAGCCGCCTCTTTAATTAGGCCTTTGTCATCTCCCCAACCAGATGAAACTCCTTTTGAATGTCCGGGGCTTTATTTTATACTATCTTTATGGTACACACACAACTCTTAAGTTATATTGAAGTCATTGTGAATTTGTTTTATCTTCTTTTCTGTATTACATTAGGGGTCATTTTTATTCACCCTTTAAAAAAAAATGAAAAAAAAAATTCAGTCCTCACAGAGGAGTGAGGATGTTTTTTCCCATTAATTTTTTTAGTGAGTGGAAGGGAGGGGGAGAGAGAGAGAAACAGCTATGTGAGAGAGACACATCCTGCACTCAGCTTGCCTCCCAAACTCATCCTGATCAGGGCGGGGTATTGAAACTGCAACCCAGGTATGTGCCCTGGTGAGCAGGCCAACGCTCCAAACACTGGGCCACTCTGGCCAGGACTCATTCATTATTCACCCTTTTCATTCCTTGCATAATGCCTTACACATAAGTAGGGATTGAATATATTTTTGTTGATTTGAATTGGAATTAAATTTATACGGTTCAGTGGTTGAAATTGTACTGTTGTAGTGTAACCCCCATCTTACAAAGGACGCCTCAAAAAAAGGTCGAATTAAGGAGTCATTTATATTAAAAGCCGGCAGCATACGAGGGAGCAAAAGCGCTCCAGACCTCGCAGCCCCGAACAGCTTGCCACTTCTGGCTTATATGCAGAATATCACAAAAGTATTGATTACATCTTTGGGTCTGGAATGAGGAACCTGTTTCGCGAAAAAGCATTTTTACAGAAGCAGAATTTGAGCAACTTAGTTATCTAAAGTATCTACGAATCACTGAATCAACAGAAACGCATTATCTGGGACCACCTGGACAATTTAGAATAATTGTGCTGTCCAGATTCCGGGACCACTGAATCAACCGAAATTCAGTTATCTGTAGCTACTGAGACAATTTAGGATCACTATCTGTTCTGGGTTCCAGAGGAATGTGCTTCGATGACCAGTGAGATCACAATCAATGGGATATTCAAACCACCATCAGTGGAGTTTTCAATCATACATAAGTTCAGAAAATCAAAATAACTTTTAAATTAGTACAGAACCCAAAACAGCAAGGTTAAAATATTAAACAGCTATTTTTACCCAGGTATGGTTGTTACCATACTTCAGTACCCATTGATTTAATTCTTATCCTAAAAGTCCAGACTTATGTGTCTGTATGTACACCTCAGAAATAAGTGATATTCAGCCCAGCTGGCATGGCTCAGGAGGTCAGGGTTCAATTCCCAGTCTGGGCACATGCCTGGATTATGGGCTCGATCCCCAGTGAGGGGTAGGCAGGAGGCAGCCAATCAATGATTCTCTCTCATCCTTGATGTTTCTCTTTCTCTCTGAAATCAATAAAAATATATTTTAAAAAAAGAAATGTCTTATTCAGTAAGAGCCAAGCAAGTTATCTTAAAAGGAACTTTCCCTGGCAGGTAGGAATTTAATCATGAATTCATTATCCTCAAATTTCTGTGGACCTCAAGTGTAAATGACATGAAATGCCATTGTTTTGTGTGGAGGTTTGTAGGTGCCCTTTTCCCATTTACCCACTTCTCTTTCCCTTGCCTCGTTTTTTTTTTTTTGTTTGTTTCTTTTTCATTTTTTCAGGGTAGGGACCAAGTTCTTTTCATTTTTGTGACCAATATATAGAGGACCTATTTATATACATATGTATATCTTTTTATGTGTGTATGTATGTACACATATATACTTTAAAAAAAAAAAAATCCTCACCCGAGGACATTCACCCTTTTAAAAAAAACGAAAAAGAAAATTCAATCCTCACCCGAGGAGTAAGGATGTTTTTTTCCATTGATTTTTAGAGAGAGTGGAAGAGAGGGAAAGATAGAAAAAAATATCTATGTGAGAGAAATGCATCGATTGGTTGCCTTCTGCACGCTCCCTTACCAGGGCCTGGACCGAGGAGGAGCCTGCAACCAAGGTACGTGCCCTTGACCTGAATCGAACCCGGTCCCTTTTGGTCCACAGGCCGACTCTCTATCCACTGAGCCAAACCGGCTAGGGCTATTTTTTAAGTCTGACCTTTTTCTTATTTCTTTTATTAAAAAATTTTTTTAAACCTTTACCCCTCTTGTTGGTAGAGATTTATAGAACCTGTTAAGCCATTTGGGAGCTCATCACCCATTTTATAGCCACAAGGTGGCAGAAGTGGAGCAGAGAATTGGTTTTATGCTTTATGAGTATTACTGTTTTTTAAGGGTAGAGGGTGGCATATTACTGTTCAGCACATTGCAAAAATGGTTTGCAAGAGTTTTTAAGACCACACAAAAGAACATTTTATTATTTTAAGATGGAGAATAACATTTACTATTTTAGCTTATTTATTTGGAATACTGATGTTACAAGAGAGTTTATAGTTTCATTTTAGTGATAGATTTTATGAAAATATTTTGTAAATGTTACTTTTTCCTTTATTTTGGAAATTGATTTCAGAGGAAGGGAGAGGGAGAAAGAGATAGAAACATCATTGATGAGAGAGAATCATTGATTGGCTGTCTCCTGCACACTCCAGACTGGGGATCGAGCTCACAACCTGGGCATGTGCCCTGACCAGGAATCGAACTGTGACCTCCTGGTTCATAGGTCGATGATCAACCACTGAGCCATGCCAGCTGTGCTACTTTCCACTTTTTCATGAACATTTTTTTAAAAAAATATATTTTATTGATATTTTACAGAGAGGAAGGGAGAGGGACAGAGAGTTAGAAACATCGATGAGAGAGAAACATCGATCAGCTGCCTCCTGCACAACCCCCACCGGGGATTTGCCTGCAACCAAGGTACATGCCCTTGACCGGAATCGAACCCGGGACTTTTCAGTCCGCAGGCTGACGCTCTATCCACTGAGCCAAACCAGTTTCGGCTTCATGAACATTTTTATTGGCATTTTTTATTTCAAAATGCTGGAATATCCCAGACCACAGAATATTTAAATCAGAATATTTATATTTATATATATATATATGTGTGTATATATATCTGATTTACTGGGAAAGTCCAAAATATAGCTTACTTAAAGGATTTTTTTTCTATATAAGAGGGGAAATGCTCATATTTTGAATATGTTTTAAGTCTGTTAAACTCATGTAGCAATATCATATAGTTTTATTTAACCTTTTGTTTTCTCACCAATTTTATATTGACAACTTTAAAAATTATATCAATATTTAAAAAATTAATATGTAACGGAATGTTGAAAAATATTTGTGTGTAACCATAGTGCTGCTGGTTTTACATTAGCGAATTCTAGGAGCATTATTTCTGAGTTTGTAATAAAAATCTTCTGAAATCTTTAGTTTCAAAGTGGAATCTAACATTTTCAAAGCATGTTTAGAAGAAATGACCAGTTAATATAAAAATAATGAAAGAGTGTGTTGAAGTAGATATGAATCTCTAGGGAAAGTAAGTTTTTGTCAACACCAATAAAATGTTTATAAGTAATACTGTACATTTTCTAAAAGAAAAAATGAATATATTCTGCATGTATTTGTTTTGTGGGTGATCATATGATTTATTTCTAAGCAGTCAGACTCTTATGACTTCTCAAATTAGCATTAGCTTTTACTATTTTTATATCTTGAGTCTCATTTTTGCTTGAAAATCTTGCTCTCCTTTTTTTTAAAAAAAATATTTTATTGATTTTTTACAGAAAGGAAGGGAGAGGAACAGAGAGTTAGAAACATCGATCAGCTGCCTCCTGCACACCTCCTACTGGGGATGTGCCTGCAACCCAGGTACATGCCCTTGACTGGAATCGAACCTGGGACCCCTCAGTCCGCAGGCCGACGCTCTAGCCACTGAGCCAAACCGGTTAGAGCCTTGCTCTCCTTTTAATGTGTGTAGGCTTTGTTTTATTTTGATTTTTCTTTTAAATGTCATATTAAATTTTTCTTTTATTTACATTAAATTTTGTAACATGATTACAACTCTTGGGTTTGTTTTGATCAGCATTAAATAATGGGAAATAAAGGAAACTCACATTTGAATGGAGCCTGGTTTGTAGGGTAGGGATTTGGGAATAAAATTCAACAGTGTTGATGCAGTTTAAAGCTTTGGGTACTCTGGTGTTGGCAGAGGATACATAAATGGTAGATGCCCCATCTAGGAATAGGCTGCTCAACAAGTCTCTTGGCCTAGTTGAGACATTGGGTTTTCCCACAGGAAATAAGTGCAAACTGAGGCAGAGAATATTGATACCAGAGAAATGTAAACTTACATTCATATAAAAACCTGTACACAAATGTTCATAGTAGCTTTACTTGTAATAGCCCAAACTGGAAATAGCCCAGATACCTTTTCAGCTGATCAGTGGTTAGATAAACTGGTCCATCTGTGCCATGGAATACTTCTTAGCAATACAGAGGAACAAGCAGTTGATTCACACATCAGCTTGAATGAATCTCAAGGGAATCGTGCTGAGTGAAAAAAGCCAGTCCCAAAGGGTTACGGACCCTATGATTCCATTTGAGTGACATTCTTGAAATGACAAAATTATAGAGATGGGGAGCAGGTTAGTTACTGAAATTTAGGGATGGGGTGGGCAGAAGGGAGATGAGAGCAAAATACAGTGCTAGAACTGTCCTGCAACTGGACTGTGGTGGCAAATACATGAGCCTTCCCATGTGATAAAATTGTATAAAATCCGAATGCTATGGGTGTAATGTTATACTGTGTCTTACAAGATGTTACCATTGGGAGAATTGGGACAAAGGTGCGGAGATCTCCATGTATTATTTCTTACCATTGCATGTGTATTTACAATGGTCTCAAAATAGGAAGTTTAATTTAAAAAACCATTTCACTAGCCTGTCAGGCCCAGCACTGGAAAGACCAGTGAAGTCCATAAGCACAATCCCATTATCCCACATCATTTCCTGTAAAATGATTTCTTGGGTTAGAAGCAGTGCTGTGTGGCATATCATGACAATGACTATGAAATTCTCTTAGTTAATGGATGGTGGTTTTGATGGAAGCTTTGTGGGCAGGGAAGGCAAATCCATATTCAGAGTGTCTATTCCAGTGATAATATATTCATTTAGAGTGGTCCTGTGTAACCATCCTGCCACCAGGTGGCCGGCTGATCCTCCCGGGAGTGCTGCTGTATTGGAAGCTTAGTGCTGGTCTCTGCTCTTGGCGATTGGTCATTTAGCAGTGTTGGGTGAATATAAGGAAGTGTTTCTGAATCCATACATAACCTCCATCCCACAAAAATTCAAGGTCCTGCAGCCTTGGCGAAATTTCTAGTTGTCTGGTGGTCCAGGACCTGTTGAGATACCCCTCCGGCCCCTACCACAGAAGCACATCCCTGCTGCCATGGCCACTGTGTTCTTGAACCCATTTGCGAGGGGAAAGAGCTTGACTGGTGTCCACAGGACTGGTTATCTTGTTTCCTGATTATTAAGCTTCCTCTCTGCTGAAGAAATCATTCCCATGTGACTCATTCGTTTTTCCACTCTGTGTCCATTCAGAGAGATCTATGGTAGCTACATGTCTTTCCCAGACCACTTGTCATCTATTTTCCAATCATGTTACTTCTAAATCCCTGACCATCCAGCAAAATCATGGGTCACTTCACACAAATCAACATCGATTCATATCTTGGCCCTGTCTTTGTCCAGGCAAAATGATCATTCAGGTGAACTGCTCAGTGTGGCTGTGACTTCACCACTGTCCTTCAGTCACCTGAGAGTCACCTGGAGAGGCTTGTCAGTCTCCATTCTGCGTTGGCACGAGGCACAGACACGTGTAGGCACCCCCACGTGCCGGGTTGTAAAGGCCGAGCAGTAGAATAGCCTGCCTGGTGGCCTGGACCTGCTGCAGAGCCTTGTCTTGTTCTGGACCCCAGTCAGATTGGCAGCTTCTCGGGTCACTTGGTGTAAAGGTTGAGAGGCATGTTCAAATAAGGTATTTGTTGCCTCCAAAATTCAGGCCCTGGTGAGCATAGGTTTGGAAAAAATGTAAGTTTTTAAAAAGTAATCAGCCTGCATTATTCGTTCAGTCATCCCTCAGTAACTCCAGTATGTAAAACAACTAGAAACTGACAGCACAAAACAATTAAAGAAGCTATTTTCCTTTGAATAAAATTATAACAGGGTCAAACCATTAAAAATACTGCATTATGAACTCATGTTCAGCTTGCTAATTGCAGGACCCTTAATCATTTTTATCTTAATGTGTGAAAATTGTATTACAAGAACAGTCACTCTCCCTAAACCTGAATTGGAAGGTGGTCAGTACTAGGAGTAAGTCCGTCGCCTCCTGGGATGCCCTCACAGGCTCAGACTCCCCTCCTCCCCAGGCAGGAGGCTTTGTCCAAGGCCACTCCGAACCCTGCTCAGAGTCCCGGTTTCACTCCAGCCACCTGGCCACGCTGGCTCCTTTTCACGAAGTAAAAAGAAAAAATGAAGTTGAAGAGTATACCTGGCTTTTTAAAGCAAAATCCTATGTAAATCTCTTTTACAATTGCTACAAAATGTAAATATACAGCAAACTGACTTTTAAATTTCCCCAGTAAGATTTTATTATACCCACCGTATTATATCTTTATATTGAATTATATGCACATAAATACCTCTTTTCATATTTAGGGCTCTCTGAAAGGCGTGGAATCCTTCGCGTCTATGCTGAGACATTCTCCTCTCACTCAGATGGGACCTGCCAAGGATAAAATCGTCATTGGGCGAATTTTTCATATTGTGGAGAAGGATCTTTACATAGATTTTGGCGGCAAGTTTCATTGTGTGTGTACAAGACCAGAAGTGGATGGAGAGTAAGTACAGTCATTTCCAAGTGCTTTAATAGTGTTTCCATAAAGTTGAGATACTTCAAAAGTACCGTGTCTTCCCGAAAATAAGACAGTGTCTTATATTAATTTTTGCCCCAAAGACACGCTAGATCTTATTTTCAGGGGATGTCTTATTTTTCCATGAAGAAGAATACGGTACACATTTATTGTTAAATGAAAATAAAGGAAATTTATTACCTGTATACGGTACGGTAGTACAGTAGTTGTCAACACAAACCAGACAAACTGTGAATCCTACAGTATCAAGAATTTACTCATTTATTCAATGACAATCATGTCATCATCTTCTGGAACATCATCATAACAATCCAATTCCTGAATTTCCTGGTGAATTTCTTGTGACTCCATTTCTTTCAGAATCAGTGGACCAAATCTCTCATGTTTAGCAATAGCACTGTCTTTAAATGAGTACTTCTTGTCAAGGTAGCCTGCTCGCAGTGCATTTGCAATGCAACTGTCAGTGATTTTCTCCCATGAATTCTTCACCCAAGTCACAACTTCTTGCAGTTTAGGTTTCACAAAGTTTCCACGCTGATTTCTCTCCATTCTATTTTCAATGTAGTCATTAATTTCCATGCGCAAATTGTCTTTGAATGGCTTGTTTGTTGCAATATCAAGAGTCTGGAGATAGGCCGTCATTCCTGCGGGAATCATTATCTGATCTATTTTTCTTTCGTGAAGAAATGTCTTCATGTCTTTAGCGCGGTGAGTGCTGGCTGCATCCCAGACTAGCAGACCTCTTTGGCTCCCTCGCATAACAAGCAGCAGCATTAAATTGACCCACTTCCTTATAACTGCTTGTGTGGCCCAGGCTTTTTCAGTTTCAAGAATAAAAACGCCCAAAACACGTTCAATCTTTTCCTTCTTGCCCTTAGAAATGATTAAAGGTGGGATTTCAGTGCCATCCAGACGAATTGCCAAAATACAGGAAACACGTGCACTTTCGTAAGCAGTGGAGGGAATGTACGCTAAGGAGGCACCTCGCTGTTCAATTGTTGTTTGAGATGATTGGCCCATAAACACTGCAGTTTCATCCATAGCAATCATGTTGGAAAGATTGTATTTAGAGAAGTCAGCATCATCAATAAAGGACTTGAATGCAAGTGCTCGCTTAATAACTTGAGTATCTTCCAACTTAAACAATGTTGGTAGATCTTCTTAAAGACAGTTCACTTCGCTGAAGGAAATTATCCAGCCAGTGTTGTGATGCTTTGAAGTCTTGGGGGCTATGTCAAACTGTGGTGCCATTGCAAGGGCAAATTCTTGAATCTGAGCCCTATTCACAACCAAAGCCTTTGCTCTCCTGTCAACAACCCATTCACAGATCAGGTCTTCCAGCTCGGAAAATAATGGTTGCCGACCTGATCCACACTTGCGCTTTTTAGCATTTCCCTTGTCCACTTGTTCAATGAGGTTACCATACTCTGCTCGCCATTTTCAGACCAATCGATACTCAACATCTTCTCTTTGCAGAAAGCAGTAAGATTTTGGCCCCAAGAGTCTTCCACGATTCCTTTCTTGTACTCCACGGAGTAGCTTTTTCTTTTTGCGCTCATTTCTAGGGGTAAAAAAAAAGGAATTGGGGTATCAAGGTGGGGGGAGGGGGATCACTCAAAATGACACAGAGGGAATCAGAGGGGGGAATCAAAATGGCACAGGAGAATCAGAGGGGGGGATTACCATTTTAGTAACCCCTTTTGATCCTCCTGTGTCATTTTGATTGTCCCCTCTGATCCTCCTGTGTCATTTTGATTGTCCCCTCTGATCCTCCTGTGTCATTTTAAGTGATCCCCCTCCCCCCACCCCTGTGCCACTGAACACCTTCACCAGACATCCCCCCTACCCCTTTATCAGACATTTACCCCCTGGGGCCTGCCTGGGGACTGTCACTGAGCTTGCTGGGGCCTGGATCTGGGCTGGAGCAGGGTCTGCCACTGACTGAGAACCTTCAGTCATCATGAAGGCGGCCGCGAGCATCAGGTAGTGTCACCAGAGACAGACCAGCACTCACCACCTTCGCCGCGTCCCGTCCGCTCTCTAATCCTCCTGTTCTTCTACACGCATCTGGGAAAGTCTCCTCCTCTCTCCTGCCCCGCGCTCACTGCTCACTCCGACCTCCGCTCCGCCTCCACACAGCAGTGACGTCAGGACTCCGCGTAACGTCACTGGTTGCTAGACACCAGTCGGGGCGGCCCTAGCGACCAGTTTACAGTAAATTAATTTTCATTCTGAGACAGAGCCTGGGGCCTTATTTTCGGGGGATGCCTTATATTTCATTCAGAAGGAAACCTGTAAGTAGGTCTTATTTTCGGAGGATGTCTTATTTTCGGGGAAACACGGTATATTATTGGACTTTAGTTAGTGGTTTTAAAAAAGACAGAAAATATGCTTATTTCTCTCATAATGCCAGTTTGCCAAGTTGGGGCCAGATTCATGTCTTCTCAAAGCAGTGAAAATAGTTTTGGGGAAGAGTTGACTGTTCATCCTTTGTTTTCCCAAATGATAAACAACAGTCACGCTGTAAGTCCTGTTGCTCTGGTTTGCCGCTCTGTTGACTAATGAGTTAGCCGACCACTGTCTTAGGGAAAAACACTTAAAAACATTTTAATAATGTACTAATGTCTTTAAACTGAAGTCAAAACTTCTGGGTAAGGGTAATGCCTTACGCAGTGGTCGGCAAACTCATTAGTCAACAGAGCGGCAAACCGCGGCTCGTTTGCCGACCACTGGTCTAGCAGTTCTTTCTAACAGTGTGCTGGGGTTGGAGGGGGCTCATTGCAGCCAACTGCACCTGCCTGGCTGCCTGCTTCCTTCCCCCTCCCTCTGTGACACATGCTCTGATGCTGGGAGCACAACTGCAGCTCTGGGTCTACAGACAGTTTTTCTGAGAAACACTTTCTACTTAGCCAATTCTTTGTTGTCCACTTCCCAATTTATCCGGGAAAGGAGGGTTATACTCTTTACTAAATAGTTATCCAGTCTCTTGATTTCTACACGTAGAGATGCTTCAGTTCTTTCTGAAACCCTTCTCTGGGTCTCTTACAGCTGCCTGTCACTTAGCTTTGAAAGTATACTGATCTTACTGTCTACAATATTTTATTTCATTTTTATTTTTATTTCAGAGAGGAACAGAGAGGGAGAGAGAGATAGAAACATCAATGATGAGAATCATTGATTGTGTGCTTCCTGCACGCCCCCTACTGGGGATCGAGCCTGCAACCTGGGTATATACCCTGATGGGGAATCCGACAGGGACCTCCTGGTTCATAGGTCGACACGCAACCATTAGGCCATGACAGCCAGGCTACAATATTTTAAAGTACTGTTTCAGTTATGTTGCCTTTCTACTTGAATCCAAATCAGAATGTAAGGGTGGGAGATATTTAATTCAAATCTTACCTGTAGCCTTTATCATTGGTGGAAAGAAGACACCAAATGGGAAGCGATGAGATCCAGCGGGTCTCTGGTCTCCCCGCTGCATGCCAGCAGGTGTAGAGGACATGACCGGATGCAGCAGCTGACTGTCTGGACACATGTTTGCTCTCTGCCTTCATGTCAGGCCGCTGACTGCACATATTCTGGCAGATTCCTGCTCTGATACATTTATTTAAGTGACTTTAAATAAGATGTAAGTATTTACCTAATTTGTTTATTATTCATCAGCCTGACCTTTTTTATCCCTTTTGAGAACCATTTTTCTCTTTATTTAGAGTTGTGTATAGTTGAATCTATTCTACAGTAGGATCATTTAAATATTAATAAGATACATGAAAACTCAAATTTAATAAAATACCCAGCTTAACAAAATGGTTTAATTTTTTTATTATTGCTTTCAATAAGTTCAGTGGCCTTTCAGACTTAGAGTAATGGATAAGATCAGAAATCATTTGGGTTAACCGACTATCCGAATGAGTGAGGCACAAGCCTTTTAATAAGTTCTATAACTTTTTTTATTTTACATTAGTTTTTTTTTTTTTTTTGAGAAAAAACTTTGGTTTATTAACTGACAGTGACTGATACAGGGTAAGTGAATAATTATTTACATTAGTTTTTGGTTATGGCTTAAAGAAACGGTTTTGGCCTTTGTTCCAGGAAGCGCTAGAGTTGTGCAGAAAGGCTGCCGCGCTTGCTCTGGGGCGGAGCAGCTCTCCATTCACTGTTTGAAGTGTGGGGCATGGTGGTGGGTATTTCTACTACAAAAAAGTAAAATGTTTGAGAAACATTTTTAAAAGGAAAATTAGTTCTAGAAATACACTACATTAATAGTAACATTCAGAATATAAACTAGTATTTAGGCATGTTCAGTAGTGTGATCTAGTTAGAGTGAATTGCAAAATAGAAATATTGTAAGTAAATTTTGAGATTTTAGAGGTGTGGATGGGGCCTAATTTTTACAGTACCAACCACAAAAGTTATAACTTACATTGTTTTTCTTTCATATCAGCTTCTGTCTTGAAAGCAGAAATTATATTGTAACAAATCAGAATGACTCTGGCACTAACTTCTGGTAATTAATTGAAGTAATGACTTGCTGAGTTAATGAACATTCTCTTCTTTTCTATAAAACCCACTGTTGACACCAGTACTACATGGACAATTAGAAAGTAGATGTCCTCTACTAACCTGGGCACTTTTGCTTCTTCCAGTTGAGGTATATCTTTAGCAAAAGCTAGTTGTGTTTGTTCCAAAACCTGTTTATATTCTTGTTAAATAATATATTTGATTATTGCCTAAACTAGTGGTCGGCAAACTCATTAGTCAACAGAGCCAAATATCAACAGTACAACGATTGAAATTTCTTTTGAGAGCCAAATTTTTTAAACTTAAACTTCTTCTAACGCCACTTCTTCAAAATAGACTCGCCCAGGCTGTGGTATTTTGTGGAAGAGCCACACTCAAGGGGCCAAAGAGCCGCATGTGGCTCGCGAGCCGCAGTTTGCCGACCACGGGCCTAAACTAATAAAATATGAGTACAGAAAGCGTTTTTGTTCTTATGAAATATAATTTTGGGAAGACTTCTCATAAAGGAGAGATTTTGTTTTTAAACAAAATTGTTATTGAATTTGAACGAGTAAACCATAAAGATTGGAGGGGTCAGATCATAGAAATCTGGAAGGAATTGCTTTCCAAATGTCCTTCTGTCCCTGTTTTACACTGAAATGGCTGCCTCTGGCCATTGCAGACACTGCAGTGGGGGGTTGTTTGTGCCAGGAGATCAGCACCGGGCCCCAGGGAGTGAGCCTTTACCCGGGGAGAAGGCCTGGCCCCACAGTAGGACATGTGCATGAATCGCTAAGTTAATGTCTTTGCAGCATATGAGTATATTTTTTAACGAGTCCTCACTTCAGTCTACTTTTCCATGAACCACTCCTATGAGTCAGAGAACTTCTGCTACTTAGAAATATAAAACCCTCTGCCCATCATGTGAAGCTGCCTGCCCTTTTCTCTAGACATTTTTCCTGTGTCAATAATACAGCATACACTTTCCCAAACTTGTCCTAGTGTGGATTAAGATCCCTTTCCATATCCCATGTGATAATCATGATAGCTAGGTTTTTTAAAACCTGCATTGGACTTCATCTGATTTATTCCTCCTTAAGAAGCAGAGAAAGTGAAAGCTATTACCCCCATTTACCAAATCAAGAAAATGAGTCTCTGAGCATGAAGCATTCCAGTCATACAATTGCTTATTACCAAGGCAGGGGCTCCGACCTAGAGCTGTGTGTAACCAATGCCGGGAATGTTCTCTTCACTCTCAAGTGCTGTTCTCTAAATCCTACGATATAGAGTTCTTAATATCTCATAAAAACCTCCTAAAACAGTCTCACATAGGAATCAGTTTAATGCAGGGACCCTGAAGGCATGTGGTAATGAAGCTTGATGGAGGTCTGTTAAAGAACGGTAGGTCACCTGTTACAGTGTCCTTAGTTATGGTGTCCATGGTTATGGTACACCGGGGCCCTCGGAGTGGTGTCCATAGTGTGCTTGGATAGTGTTACCAGCAATTAGCTGATGAACAGTGGGTCCAGGTTTTGTTTCAGAATGAATGCTTTATCATAATTATAGTGATACCTGTGGTTGCAAGAACTTAATGTCTGGCAATTATTAGTAGCTTAGAGTCAGCATCCCTGTAGTTACTTGGGAATGATAAGTTTATTCTACAAAGAGTAGAAAGTTGACTCTTTATAGATGTAATACTTAATTTTTAATTATTAGATTGATTCTTTTTATAAAATGTCATCTACTTTCTTTGAACATTGTTAGACCTAAAGTAGTTTAACCTGCGTTTTTTGGTCTTCGTTTTTGATGACCAGGATCAAAGTAATAAACATTAATTTCTGTGTTGTATCATAATTCAAATATATAGAATTATTGCTCCTTAACCACATAACCCCCAGTTATGTAGTTTTTGTGTTTCACCTATGGGTGTCATCTTTCTTTTTCTGTTGCTGCTCCTGTGTTTGCATTTTTAGCTTAGACCTCTTAATTTCTTCTTCTAATATTCTGATGCCTGGGAAACTGGTTACCAAATTTGTTGTGCTGAAAAAATAAGAAAAACTAGTGCTTGAGTAAGAACCTTGCAGCCTCTTCTCTAGGTAAGTGTGTGCACTTGGACTTCAGCGTGCATTTTGACAGCTCCAGTAGTCCTCGGCTTAACTCTGCATGGGTTCTGTGGGGACTTGATGACACCAGATAACTGACTTCCTGAAGAGTGAGGTGTGACCGGGTTGCAGTCCTGCCTGTGTTGACGGCTGTTCACTGAGCTCTCGATAGGGTTTGTCACATATCAGAACAGTGTATGCTGAACTAGTCAGGTGCTGAGTGTCTTGGACATGAGCAGATACTGTGGTTGAGACCTTAACACCTCCAGCAGGACCAGTAGTGAAAATAACATGGATTATTGGATCACAAGTACTGTTTGAGGTGGTACCAATTCCTACAATGAATTTGTAAGTAAATCAGTAAATTTCTTAAGAACATCATTAAGTCCAAAATATTGCTTTATGGTGTTGATTACTTTGGTTGGCATGGAATATATCTATAATACATTTTATGAGTCTCAAGAATTAAGCTGTTTATTTTTAAATAAAGTGGGTCATGTACAGTTTTTCCTGGAGTCAGCAAATATTTAATGAGCCACCTGTGTGATGCTAGTGATGTGCAGATTAAAGGCAACCCTTGCCCTCAGGGAGGTGATGGTTCAGTCGTGGGGATAGAGAGTGAACATCCTATCTAATAAAGAGGGAATATGCTAATTGACCATCACTCCATCACAAAGATGGCTGCACCCACAGCTGAGGCCAAGTTCCCATAAGGAGCCTTAACAAGCAATCAGCAGGGACCTGAGGCTTCGCCCTTTCCCACCCCCGTGGGGCTTGACAGGGGACCTCAGACCCCATCCCCCACCCATCAGGGCTTGACAGGGGACCTCAGGCCACACCCCCCACCCTGCAGGGCTTGACAGGGGGCCTCAGGCTGCACCCCCTGCCCCAGTGCCAGGCCAGGGACCTCAGGCCATGCCCCCCACCAGGTAGGGCTTGACAGGGGACTTCAAGCCCCGCCCCCCACCCCAGCACCAGGCCAGGGGACCTCAGACCGCACCCCCAGCCCGGTGGGGCTTGACAGGAGACCTCAGGCCGCGCCCCCCACCCCAGCATCGGGCCAGGGGACCTGAGGCTGCGCCCTCCCACCCAGCGGGGCTTGACAGGGAATCTCAGGCCGTGTCCCCCACCTGGCGGGGCTTGATGGAGGACCTCAAGGCATGCCCCCTGCCCTGGTCTGGGCTGGGGGACCTCAGGCCACACCCACCGTCCTGGTGCCGGGCCGGGGGACCTGAGGCTACGCCCTCTGCCCAGCAGGGCTTGACAAGGGTGGGACTGACAGGGTCTGGATCTAGCCCAATGTGGGGGGGCCAGCCAGGTCTGGGTCTCACGTGATTTTGAGGTGCACGTGGGTGGGCAGGGACTTGACTCTGGGTCCCATGGTGTGCCCCAGACTCTGACAGGAGGAAGGTTTTCATATACATTTTACTAATTTTCTTTAATCTCTGACACTTCTATTATAGAGAAAGGGCAAATAGCAATATTAAATTATTTCCTCTAATCAATCCCCTTTTAATGTGCATGAATTTCGTGCACCGGGTCACTAGTACATATATAACAGGTTTCCTGGCTTCTGTGGGGATTTGGAGAAGAGGGGATCACCTAACCTGTCAGCTTGTGCCAGGAGGTTTCCCAGAGGAACTAACATGGAACTGAGTTGTAAAGGGTGGGTGATGGTAGGAGATAGAAGTGGGGGAGGTGGAAGGGAGCCGCACTTGCAGAATACTTAGCGAGAGAGAGCCTGGCTCTGCTGGGAACTCAGGTGGCTTCCTTGGTTTAAATTACATGATGAGAATTACGTGAATTACGCCTGAGGATCAAGAAAGGAGATTTTCGTTAGCAGTTTAGAGGACAGAAGGACCAGGTCTTGGTGACTGAGTAATTGTGGATCTCGAGGCGGAAGGAATGATGTTTGGTTTCAGACGTAAATAACTACGTGGATAGTAAATTGGGTTGTATTGGTTGGGTAGGTGGGGGAGGGGATGTATTATATTGATATTTTTGCCAGCTTCAAAAATTAAAATGCCAGATTTAGATCGGTTTGATTCTCTCATTTCCACTCATGGTCATAATACTTTTGATTACTATCAGTTAGAAATATAAAAGACTGAAATATAAAATCCTTGTGGTTAAATCATGCTTATGTTTTGGCTAAAGAGCCAAATTCTCTAAATCTTTTCATAAAGTTGTATTTAATTTTGATTTTTCATGAATGATATACATTTCTGTAAAATTCTGAAGTCCAATTTTATTTTTTAAATATATTTTTGTTGATTTCAGAGAGGGAGAGATAGAAATAGAGATGAGATAGAATCACTAATTGGCTGCCTCCTGCATCCCCCTACTGGGGATCAAGCCCCGCAACCCGTGCATGTGCCCTGACCGGGAATTAAACCCTGAATTCTGAGGTTCATAGGTTGACGCTCAACCACTGACCCACGCCAGCTGGGCTGAAGTCCAGTTTTATAAGTGAAGTCCACTTATTTTTTAATGTGTTCATGAAGATTACATCTTTTAAAGCATTATTTCTACACTGGCATCTTTGTCACAACACACATGATTGACAGCTCTGAAATTGCAATTTCAAAACAAGCATGATTGGCAGTTCTAAGGTAACTAGCACATGCACTGAATATTATTTGTACTTATGTTTGACAATAAGGTGGAATAAACAAGCTGATTTCCCAGTCTTTGTTTCTATTTCAGGTTGTGTGATGTATCAGATCAAATGAAGAGTGAATGGATGGATGTTGAATGTTTCAAAAACTAAAGTTTTCAAGGTGTATTTGTGGGAGAATAGAGAAAATAAGAATTTGAATGAAACGATTCTTTTTATTCCAGCGGATGTTGTACACAATTAAAATGTGTGTTTGTTTTTCAATAACTTGGTGATTGAAAATCATTATATTAGATTTTTATTAAAAGATCTCTGGTTATTTTTTAGGATAAAAGAGCATGTGTTATATTTAACCTTTTAGTAAGACACCTTAAGAATATGTATAAATTATAAAATATGATCTCAGAAATGTTCTGAGTTCATGAAACACTTGTAATTCAGTCTTTGAATAGCATTAAGATAGAAAAGACAAATAAATTAAAAAACCCTAAGCTCACAGAGACAGGGAACAGATTGGCGGTTGCCAGAGGGAGAGAGGGCAAAATGAGTGAAGGCGGTCAAAAAGTACAGATTTCCAGTTATAAAATAAAGAAGTCATGGTGACTATAGTTAATAACACTGTGTTGCATATTTGAAAGCTGCTGAGAGAGTAGATCTTAAAAGTTCTCGTCACAAGAGAAAATTTCTTGTGTAACTGTGTGTGGTGACACATGGTAACTAGATTTACTGTGGTGATCATTTTACGATATGTACAAATATTGAATCATTACATTGTACACCTGAAACTAATATAATGTTATATGTCAATTATACCTCTATAAACAAGTTTAAAAAATTAATAGCATTAGTGGTCACCCCCCTTGCCCCCAGGATATATGGTATAGCAATGTTTTATTGGATTGATTTATACTATTGGTTTCTATTTGATTGATGTGCAAACTTGATTTGCTTTCATGTAGCATGTTCACATATGTATAGCTGTATTATCCCAGAGATTGTGTAAGTTTATATGTCTAGTAAGGTTGTCTTATATGCCTTCCCAGGACTGTAAAGGTTAAAAGTGAATCTGGAAACTATGATGGTGGCTGCTTGTTAAGGAATGCAAGCAATTAAGTGTTCCCACAAAAGCTTTGAAGTTAATATCTTAATAGGACAAAGAGGAAGAAAAGTCAAAGCTGCACTCCCACAATTGGTTCAGGCTGTAGTTCTATTGAGTTAAGAGTAGGTTTAAAAAATTAAGAACTATCTTAATAGGAAGCGTGAGTTCTATTTCAGTTTGTAGAATTTTGTATTAATTTAGATTGCCACTTGATAACATCTAGAGACTTTCAGAGACCCAGAATGTCAGCAAGTATTTTGTAATTTGTGATTAATAAGAATAATGATAGCTAACATTTGTTGAGCACTCTCAATGGTAGGCACTTTGCTAAGAGATTTGCAAGCATCATTTTCTTTAATGTTTACTACTCTAAGGTCCATACTGATAGAATCCTTAAAAACACCAAGGAAAGAATAACTCACAGGGCTTTTAAGCAAAGTACCAAGGACAAGAGCTAGTAAGTTATCAGACCTGAGACAGTGTGGCTCTAAGTCCATGCTTTATGCAAACCAAGTACAGTTTCAGGTGTGTATGTGGTTTGTTCATTTTCTCAGCAATATTTACTGAGTATGTTAATTACAGTGTGCTGACTGCAGTCAGGAAGGATTGCATGCTATTTTTAGGAGAGACTCATGGAGCACAGGGGCACAGGAATGCATGAATAAAGGCTAACTGAGCGATAGGGTCAGGTGGGCATACAAGTGTTCAAAGGGGAAAGAAGTTAGAGAAATGATAGTTGAAATGGTTTTATAAACCAACCAAATAAGGGCCTCCTCAAAGCGACAGAACTTGAGCTAGATTCTGAAAGCTCGAGAAAGGGTGTTGGGAGAGTGAGCAAGGCACAGATTTGAGAGAGAGCTGGGCAGGGTTGTATGAATTATCTACAGCTGTGTAGCATATTCTCCAAAACTTAGGGGCTTACAGCAGTAAACATCCTCTCACACAAAGGCTGGGGGTCAGGAATCCAGGAGTGTCTTAGCTGGACAGTTCTGCCTCAGGCTTTCTCCTGAGCTTCAGGCAAGGTAGTGGCCTGGGCTGCAGGCATCTGCAGGTTGACCGGGTTGCAGGATTTGTTTCCAAGGTGGCTCCCAACATGCTGGTTGTGGGCAGGAGGCCTCAGTTCCTCATCACGTGGGCCTCTCCGGTGGGCTGCTTGAGTGTCCTCACACATAGTTAGCTTCCCCAGAATGAGTCATCTAAGAGAGAGCAAGTTTGGGGCAGTTGTGATGTATTTTATGACCTGGTCACACATTGTCACCTCTCCCATGTTGTATTCATTAGGAGCAAGTCACTAAGCCCAACCCACACTCAAGGCGGGGAGGGTGTTAGTCTGCACCTTTTAAGAGGGAGATGTGTACAAAATGTGTGCACATATTTTAAAAGCACACAGTGGTCAAGAGCTCGCAGCGTGGCCGAAGTTTTAGGGGGCAATGAAATATTTGCTTTGCTAAACAGGCCAGGCTCCTTAAAGGGAAATTCTGAATTTCAGCCTAAAAAGTCATGACAGTGGAGAGATAGAAGAGTGGCATTGGGAATTGGTCTTTTGGACGATGACCTAGCAGTGTTGTGTGAGAGGCATGGGCACAGCGAGCCCAGCTCTGAGGCTGCTGTACAACCCCAGAAGGGCCGGTTCGGGGGCCAGTTCGGGGCTGGGCTAGAGTGAGAGGTGGGGAAGGAAGCTAGGAGGGGCTGCTCAGAGAAATGACAGGTTTCCAGCCCCAGAGACTGAAAAATAGAAGTCCCAGCAGTAGGGAAGTGGGGTAGAGTTCGGCTGTAGAATAACAGACCTGGAATTAGCAACTTCATATTGGCCTCTTTCTTTATTTCCTGCCTTTATCAGCAACGAAACAAAACAACCAAAAACCAAGGGCCGCAGCATTAGTGCGGCTGTGGGTTTGGGCCACATGAAGCGGGCGGGACTGGTTGGAAGAAATCTCGCCGTGTTCAGGTTGAAGCAGCCTGTTAGAGCAGCTTTATTTCGCAAAGTGAAGCGCAGGTGTGAAAATAGCAGATGGGAGTCCAGGGACCTTGCCAGGTGCGGTCAGGATGTGTTTTCAGCGTCCAGCCTCCGCCAGAGCTCTTAAGACTTGCATTCATTTCTGGAATTCTCTTTGCCTTTTTTACTCCTAGCCTCTTGTTCCTCTCTTCCACCTCCTTAGCAGGTAAATCAAGTTCCTCCATTAGATTTAATCTGCATGAAATTGCTGGCTTTTAAAAAAATAGTTGAATAACTAAAATTTTATCGGATTCAACCTGATACTCCCTAGATTTCCTATTCTCTACCTTAAATTTTCTTTGATCATCTTTTCTAAAGAGATTGATAAAATTGGGAAACATTTTACCTGTTTCTCCTTCAAACTATTGTTCTCTTCCTCTGTCCCGCAGATTGCCCTGGTTTCTAAATTCCCGTTTGTTCCTCAGTTCAGCCCACCTGGCCCTCCCTTGCCATTGTGCGTTTGTCAGGAACCTTCTGGCCACTTCCTTCCCGCAGCTACCTCACGCTCTATTGTAGGCAACACTGTGCCTTGCCTGTTCCCTTTTCTGAAATTGTCATAAAACTTCAACATCTCGGTTCTCCGTCTACTTCTCTGTTCTTTTTAACATTCCTCTAAAAGTGCTGTACAAAATTTAGAGGATAAAAATGGTAGGGAGGAGACACAGTAGTTTTTGCGTGTGCCGGGAAGTTGAGTAGGGCAAGTATCAGGAAGGACATGGGAGTGGATGACAAGAGGCTGGGTTCTAACCCTGGGCTAACTGAACCAAGAGAATTGTTCAAAGAGCTGTGTTTTGGCCTGGCCGGCATGGCTCAGTGGTTGAGAGTCAGCCTATGAACCAGGAGGTCACGGTTCAATTCTCCGTCAGGGTACATGCCCGGGTTGTGGGCTCCATCCCCAGTGAAGGGCGTGCAGGAGGTCGATGATTCTCTCTCATCATTGATGTTTCTCTCTCCCCCTCCCCCTCCCCTCCCCCTCCCCCTCCCCCTCTCCCTCTCCCTCTCCCTCTCCCTCTCCCTCTCCCTTCCTCCCTGAAATCAGTAAAAATGTATTTTTTAAAAAAGAGCAGTGTTTTGGAGTGCCTCTATTTTAAAAGCCACAGCATTATCATAATTGAAAAACACTTTGTATGCCGATAAATGACACTTATAAATGTCTCATTCATATGTTTCCCTTTTTCTTTTATTTGGTAAATTAGGAATCAGTGTAGCCCTATACTTGAAAATGTGATTCTTTGTTTTTAGCTTTTAATTTTTAAGGAAAGATTTTTCCATAAGTATATTATAGCTAGGTTTCTTTCAAAGTTGAATTCAGAACCTTAATTTGGACCTAAAATAAAATACTTTGTGTTTCTTTTTAAAATGCAAATTAGCTATTAAATAGGTATAATTGGGTCCTTAATTAGTTCTGATTGAGCATATTATAGCTGTTCATATGGATTTTATGCTGTTGCCCATGTCATTTCTTTAATTTTTTAAGCAAATCTTTTCTTGATGTATTTTTCTTGAAAGCATTTTCTTTTATATACAGTTCTTTTTCAAAATGGGGTTAGCAACTACTTGCTATGATATATAATGGAGAGAGCTATACTTCTCTTAGTATGGAATATATGATTTGAAATTATTTGGCTTCCAAACTATATTGCTATGAATGCACATATTTTGAGACTTAGTATTTTTATTAGAGTTAACCTTACTTCAGAAGTTCTATTTTACTCACTACCCTTTTTTTTTTTTTTTTGGTTATACTGATTTATTTTGTATTTATTATAAAGATATATGTCAAACTATTTTTGAAAGTTAATAGCTAAACATAAACTCTTTAAATCTGAAAATCATTTCCAGATATGAAATATCTTTTTTCTTTTTTTAAAAATATAGTTTATTGATTTTTTACAGAGAGGAAGGGAGAGGGATAGAGAGTTAGAAACATCGATGAGAGAGAAACATCAATCAGTTGCCTCCTGCACACCCTCTACTGGGGATGTGCCCGCAACCAAGGTACATGCCCTTGACTGGAATCGAACCTGGGACCTTTCAGTCCACAGGCCGATGCTCTATCCACTGAGCCAAACCAGCTAGGGCGAAATATCTTTTTTCTAATTGCCATTGTAAATATTTTAACCTGCCTGTTTTCTGGATGTAATTTATTTAGAAACTTTAATTCTGAATTTAGCTTGTCTTTCACATATAATGCCTTCACCGTGAATTTTTTAAGTTCTTTATTTCATTTATTTCACTGAAGGAAACATACGAAGTTTGAAGGAACTCGTTCCAAAAGTAAAGCTCAGAGCATATGCTGGTTTGTGATATAAGGTCTCTGTGTTAGTAATGGTCATGATGGTGATGATGTTCACGACTGAGAGTAGCAGCAGCCACTTACTAAATTTTAGGACTGTTATGAAATTCTCCCCCTAAAATAATCTGAAGTCACTTTAAGAAAATAAACATATGCTATGTCTTTTGGCAAAAATAATTTTAATGTGTGGCATAGTGCCTTGCAGATTATAAGTTCCCCATAAATATTCATTGCTTACTTTTTTGATAGACAGGAGTCACAAAAGCATTTAGCTAACAACAGTAGGGTGTTGCAATTATTGTTTGAGATATACTGTCTTAGAGTTTTATTGGTGTTATAAAGGAATAAAATCACCTTCATTAAAGAGGATTGAGTATTCCTGTTTCAGTAAAGAATTGAGAGCCATCTAAGTTTTGAGAAGAAAAATAAAATTAATGTTGACTTCAATGAAAATTTCTTATTTTCTAGAATTGAAAATTAGGAGCTACATGTTCTTATCTTCATAGTTGTCTAATCTATATATATAAAAGCCTAAGTGACTGTTACGACCAGTCGCTATGACGCACACTGACCACCAGGGGGCAGATGCTCAACACAGGAGCTGCCCCCTGGTGGTCAGTGCGCTCCCACAGCCAACCTCCCGTGGCTGGCCAACCTTCCGTGGTCCCTCCCACTGGGTGAGATGGCCCCTATTGGGCCCCGATCGCTAGCCAGGCCGAGGGAACCAATCCATGCACAAATTCGTGCACCGGGCCTCTAGTATTATCATAATAATTATGTGTGTTATGTGCTGTTGACTTGGCTCAGACTTCTGGTGACCCGATGAGTGAGTGACATTCACAATGTCCTGTCCTCACAGCTCTGCTCAGCTCCTGTAGACTTATGCCTACGGCTTCTTTTACGGAGTCAATCCATCTCATATTTGGTCACTTTTTCCTGCTGCCTTCTCTTTTTCCCAGCATTGTTGTCTTTTCCAAAGAAGCTTGCCTTCTCATGATGCGCCCAAAGTAAGACAACTTCATTTGTCATTTTTGCCTTCAGTGATGTTTCAGGCTTAATTTGCTCTAAAGCCCTTTGTTCATCTTTCTAGCAGTCCTGTGTATCCCTAGAGTCCTCCTCCAACACTGTATTTCAGATGAATGATTTTTTTTCCTGTCAGTCTTTACTGTCCAACTTTCACATCATACATAGTGATTGGGAATATGAGGGTGTAGATGGTTTTGGCTTGGTCTCTCATGATGCATCTGTGTATTATTAGGTTTTCTTTTCTAATTCTTCCATTACTGCCCTTCCGAGTCTCAGCCTTCTTGTGATTTCTTGGCTGCTGTCTCCATTTGAACTGATGAGTGAACCAAGGTAAGCAGTCTTTAACAATTTCAATGTGTTCACTGTCTGTGTTAGAGTTGTGTATTTCTTCTGTGGTCAGATTTTATCATCTTTTTTTTAATCCTCACCTGAGGATATGATTTTCATTGATTGTAGAAAGGGGGGAGGGGAAGAGGGAGGGAGAGAAGGAATAAGGGAGGGAGGGAGGGAGAGAGAGAGAGAGAGAGAGGGAGAGGGAGGGAGGGAGGGAGGAGAGAGGAGAGAGAGAGAGAGAGAGAGAGAGAGAGAGAGAGAGAGAGAGAGAGAGAGAGAGGTGTGTGAGTGGAGAAACATCCAATTGCCTCCCACAGGAGCCTGGACTGGGCATTGAATCCGAAACCTGGGAATGTGCCCTGACCGGGAATTGAACCGCAACCCTTCTACGCACAGCAGCCAGGGCAGATTTTTGTCTTCTTGGTGTTCAAATGCAGTCCTGCTTTGGCACTTTCATCAGAATTTATTTCACATCACTGCTATTTTCTGCAAGTAAGATGGGGTCATCTGCATCTCTTAGTTATTGATAGTTCTTCCACCAATTTCCACTCCTTCCTCAGTTTAGCCCAGTTTTTTGTATATGTTCTGCCAGAGATTGAACAAATAAGGGGACAAATGCACCCTTGTCTGACACTTTGCCTACAGGGAACCATTCTGTCCCCACAGCGCCTGCCTTCTCCACCAGCTTGAATATCCCACATTTCTGGTAGCTCTTACTATGTTGGGTTGCTTTTCTAAGCATCATTGGCCCTGGAGAGAGAATTTCTGATTGGAAGCCTGGTTCTGCTGCATATTGATTGTGTGATCTTGGGCAAGTTGCTTAACTTTATGGGAGCCTCACTTGTCTTTAAATGGGTGAATGAAAACAAAATAAAATGGGTGAATGAAATAATAGCACTTACCTCACATGATTGGTGTGGGAATTAAATGAGGTCACCATGGTCTTCATTATCTTGAGGAGCCGACCTTTTGACCCTTTTCTGCATGTCAAGCAGACACTGTACACCGTGCCTCACTGACATGCCTACTTCACAGGTGAGGAGGGCCTCAGAGGATCTGTGGCTTTCCAGGTCGCTTAGCCTCATTTCACTGCGCATGGCAGAAAGCTTGATGACTGTGGCTTCAACATATGGAGACTTATTTTCTGGCATACGAATTCTGGGCGTTGGTGCTTCTGGGGTCTCTTCAGCAACTTGGCAGCACCCGGCTAGCTTCCTGCGTCTTGCGCTCTGGGTGCAGCAAGGTGTCAGAGTCTCTGGGGCAGCATGTCTGTGTTTCCTGCAGGAAGACAGTGGTAGGGACAGTCAGCTTCTCTGTCTCTTTGTCCGGAAAACAGACTCTAGAATCCTCTTCCAGATTTCAGCCTACCTGTCCTTGATTAGCCCTGTGTAAGACGCCCCTCCCAGGCTCCGGGGAAGGCGCTGCAGACGTTAGGAATGAATAGTATTTTGCATTTTTCAGAATAAAAATTACTTACCTTTTTAGGGTGGCTGAATTTTGAAGGTAAAGTTGTGTGTCCCGCCCTATCGTCAAATAAAAATATAAAACAAAGCAAAAATTAGTAACTGAATGCTTTTCATATTACTAAGATATGTTTGTTTTAGATAATTTCTGATAACATTTTTCAACTTTCTATAGTAAAGAAAACATAATACGTAATTTAAGTAATGAGTTTTTGCCTCTTTCCGTTCTAATTATTATGATTTAACTCATGAGTAAATGAGTTCGTTCTTTGCTCATTTCCTAAGGGTGGCTATCCACTGATTTCATTTTCTGGAAAATTATGTCACGATTCTTGGAAGCTGCTTATCTATTTATTTATTTATTTATTTATTGTTTTGGTGGTTTTATTTATTTAGTGTTTGGTTTTTTTTTCCAGAGATGGGGGTAGGGTGAAGAACGGATGAAATTAGGTCATAATTCAAATTTTCTATTCACTTCTCAAATATATAACAATAGATTATCCTTTTATTCTGTCTTTTCTATATTTGATGTCAATTACAGTGACTTTTGTAGAGAAAGGGTAAGATCCAGTAAGCTTGTGAACCAGGAACATTTTTACTCTTGTAGGCATGGAGATCGAGGCTGGAGGAGTTACGAAAGCCGTGCAGAGTCAGTAACCCGGCGTACCGTGGAGCGGGGGTTGGAGCCAGCTTGCTCCACAGTGCACTGTGGGGATGCAGTCCCGAGCAGTCTGTCCACTGAGGACAGCTTTCTGTTTCTTTTAAAATACAAGTGACATGTTCACCAAGTCAAACACACCTCTACTATCTCTTTTTACATTTCAGCAACTTTTTGTTGTAATAATCTTTTGTAAAATAATTAAATATTATCTATAATAATAAAAGCGTAATAAGCTAATTAGACCAGACAGCTGAATGACCTTCTGGACAACCTTGTGGACGAAGCCAGGGCTGCGAGGACTGAGGCGGCTGCGAGGGCTGAGCCCCTTGCACGAGTTTTGTGCATTGGGCCTCTAGTTAAGTATAAGCCATAGTTGATCTTAGGCCACACTTTGATTTCTGTTTTACCAAATCACTTACCAGAGATATTATCAAGTAATTTTATCTAAGGTAAGGTAAATTCAGCCATTGGCTAATGCAGGGATGGCTGTTCCCACATTGACCTTTCTTTTTTTTTTTAAATATATTTTATTGATATGTTACAGAGAGGAAGGGAGAGGGATAGAGAGCCAGAAACATCGATGAGAGAGAAACATCGATCAGCTGCCTCCTGCATACCCCCCACTAGGGATGTGCCCGCAACCAAGGTACATGCCCTTGACCGGAATCGAACCCGGGACCCTTCAGTCCGCAGGCCGACGCTCTATCCACTGAGCCAAACCGGTTTCGGCCCCACATTGACCTTTCTAGTCTGAATTTCAAAGTATGTCTTTTTAACTCATGACATTGCAGTATGGTCGTTTTACATTTCTGTATGTACTAGAGGCCCAGTGCAGAAATTGGTGCACAGGTGGGGTCCCTAGTGGCTGCTGCTGCTGCCGGCTGGGGGGGCCTCTCTTCCCCTGGCTGCCTGCCGCCGCCAGCCCCACCCCCTGGTCGAATTCCTGGTCAAACTCCCAGTCAAGGAGACAGTTTGCATATTAGGCTTCTATTATATAGGAAAGCTCTATTTTCAGGTTCATTTTTTTGAATTAGATAATTAGATAATTAACCAAGCAAAATATTTCTAGTTGTATTTAAAATATATATTGACTTCAGAAAGGAAGAGAGAGGGAGTGAGAGAGAGAAATATCAATGATGAGAGAGAATAATTGATCAGCTGCCTCCTGCACACCCTGCACTGGGGATCAAGCCTGCAACCCTGGGCATGTGCCCTGTCTGGGAATCGAACCGTGACCTCCTGGTTCATAGGTCTGTGCTCAACAACTGAGTCGCACCAGCCGGGCTCTAGTTGCATTTTTATAGCAGAAAAGAAAGTAGAAAAAGTATAAGTACATCTGTCATTGTAAATATAAAATGCATGTGCTCCGTTACATTAAAACTGTGTGGGATGATGAATGTGAGCTAGACTAATTGTGGTAGTCGTTTCACAGCATATACATATCTC
The DNA here is from genome assembly GCF_963455305.1 of Plecotus auritus. NCBI lineage: Eukaryota > Metazoa > Chordata > Mammalia > Chiroptera > Vespertilionidae > Plecotus > Plecotus auritus. The sequence goes on along the minus strand of NC_137777.1, from coordinate 51,233,981 downwards.
GGGTCATTACATAGTACACCTGAAATTAATGTTCTATGTCAGTTATATCTCAGTTTAAAAATATACTGCTAAAACTAAAAAAAACACACACACACCAAAAAACCCCACAACCTTCAAACATCTACCAATCATTTTGGTGAATGTCCTTCTAGTTTTTTCATCTAGACTCAGATTTTTGTTTGTTTATGGTTTAGTCGATTTCTTTGCTACCCAGGAAGCACACCAGATAAAAGAAAGCAAAGCCCCTTGTTCAGAATATAGTTTTCTGCACAGTTTATAAATTGTTGTCCCCAAATTGATTACCAAAACATTAGACAATAGCTCTTTAATGTCTTTATATGGTTGTAGATGCCAGCTTTTATTTTATTTTCCAAATCAGCATACTGCATTTATGTAGCCGTTGAATACCCTACCCATCAGCTTTTTATCTTAAAGACTTTTTTTTCTTATGAGTGAAAGTATGTAGATATCACCTGACTAGATAAATTCTAATTTAGTTTTTGGGAATATTGATTTGTCCTTTTTTATTTATGTTTAAGATTTCCAGTATTGTAGAATGTTTGACATGTATCTGTAGCCCATGTATAATACTTTCATATGGTTTAAGTAATGTATTTACTACATGGTAACCCTTTTTAAAATAGCATTTTAAAGCTCTCTTTCTGTGTTCTGAACTCTGCATCTGAATTTCATGTAAAAATAGTGTGTAGTTTAAAAAAATGTATTTATCAATATTAGGGTTTTTTTTTCAGTTACCTATTAGCAGAGAATAAGGAGTTTGTACTCACGATCTGATGAGTTGGTGATTTTAAAAACAAGAACTTTCTGATGGGTGGGGATGTAAAATGGTGCAGCCACTTTGAAAAATATTTTGGCAGTTCCTTAAATACTTAAACAGAGTTACCATATGACCTAGCAATTCCACTCCTAGGTATGTGCCCAAAATAAATGAAAACATGTTCACTCAAAAACTTGTACACAGCCCTGGCTCATGTGGCTCAGTTGATTGAGTGCACCAGAAGGTTCTGGGTTCATTTCCCAGTCAGGGCACATAACAGGTTGTAGGTTCGATCCCCAGTTGGAGCAACCAATCTGTTTCTCTTTCACATCGATGTTTTTCTCTGTCTCTTTCTTCCTCTCTAAAGTCAATTTTAAAAATTAAAAAACAAACAAACTTGTTCACAGATTTCATATCTGTATTATTCAAAATGACCAAAAGGTGGAAACAACTCAAATATCCACCAACTAATGAATTGATAAACAAAACATGTGTGTTTGTGTATATAGTCCATTCAATGGAATATTATTCAGTCCTAAAAGGGAGTGAAGTACTGATACATGACCACCTTGAAAGCATCATGCATGCCCGTGAGAGGAGCCAGTCACAAAGGGCTACATGCTGTATGATTTCATGTCTGTGAAGTGTCCAGAATAGGCAAATATTTAGAAGTAGAAAGTAGATTAGTGGTTGCCAGGGATGAAGGGTTAGGGCCTGGAGGGGTGATGGTCAAAGAGTACAGAGTTTCTTTTTGGAGTAATAAAAGTCTTAAAAAATTGATTGTGGTAATAGGTGAAACTTTAAATGGGTGAATTGTATGGTATGTGAGTTATATATTAATAAAAGAAACTTTTCTGTGTAAGAATGGCAACATAAGGGAGTCAAAAGACTCAATTTTTTTATGTTCTAGTTTTGTCAACTTGAGCAATTCACACATCCTCTTTGTTCCTCAGTCCCATTGTCTTGTTGATTTTATTTTAGAGCCTTCCCAGTTCTAAAATCTATGATTTTAATGTTGGGGAATGATCTGATTACAGCTGTCAACAAATAAGCATTTAGGCACACTGATAGCTCTTAACTCAATGGTTTCCCACATTGCAGGCCTGCTGGCTCAGCGGGACTAAGCCTGTTGCCCTCTTCTCCCCTATGGTGGCTTCTAAAGGAAAGCTCATTGTTTGTTTGTGTTAAAGAGCATTTTCCCAAAGTTACTGTCCAGTGCAGTTCACCTCATTTCTTAGCCCAAACAATGCATGTGGTGCCACACAGTCTACTCTGCTGTCACATAGCGTCAGTTACTCCGTTAGAGAGCATGCTAAGAGCAGCCCTGGTCACTGCGACGCTAGTCAGCGGGCCTCAGCAAGTAACCACTGACTTTATTTATAGCAGTGTGTGTTTTGGATTCACAACGTTTTATCTGTTGTAGACATAGTGTGTTATTTGCTTGGTTGCTTTATAATTGGGATAGTTTCATGCCACCCACTATGGGCTGTTGTGCAGTGCTCTTTCCAACCACAAATTAAGGAGTATTTTTCTGTGGTTCAGTCATACACAAGGATTGTATCGCAAGAGTTGACAGAGCCCAGGTTCTATAAACAGTTTTTTTTTGGAAGAGAGCTAGCAGAGCAACTAGATTTTGGGTGCTGAAAACATTGGAGGGCAGAATTCAGATGCACAGAACATAATTTGTTGGTCATAAAATTGTTCAACATCTTGCTATAAAATGTCAGATGAGGAATTTACCAAATGTTCTCTAATTGGAATATGGCAGCAGTTCTTTCAATAGGACAGAGTTGTAGGAATTTCCCTACCCCTAGAGCAGGGCATATTTAGACTTTTGGGGTCATGGACCCACTTGAGAATACGTCAAAGCACCTTGTCAATGTAGGCAAATGTATGCATGTATATTTATGCACACCTTTGCATGCAATATTAGGGGGTTCTCCGACTCCCCTAACACACCCATGGACCTAAAGAACCATGATCTAGAGATATGGGAACAAGATAGGTTTTATCTACTGGAGTCTTCTAGTGGCAATTTGGAGTTGGAGCCATGTGGTCCTGATGGCAGAGCGTAAGGATGCTGATCTTGGTGGAAGATAGAGGTTTGTCCCCATGATAAGGTGCCTGGCTCTTTTTTTTTTTTTTTTTTTTTTTTTTTTTTTACTGCTGTGTCCAAGAGTGTACAGTAGTAGGTGCTCTGTCAGTATTTGCCAAGTAAATGAGGAGATCCAAGGAGAGGGTGTTCTTTGGAAGAGCTGACTCTTGTTTCCACATCTCGCTGTATCTTGTTTCTATCCTTTCCACCTGAGTAGCTGATATTTGAGAAGAAAAAAATCAGAGTCCACCTAGTGATACCCCAGCTGTTCGCTTTAGATCCGAGCACCAGCTGAGTTTTCCTGTTTAAGTCTCTCCTTGCACAACCATGCTTTTTTCTTGTTGCAGATGGCCAGGTTTTCCTATTGCTCTGCCTTTTCCACTTCAGGTATTACTTTCGAAATTAGAGAAAGAAAGGGCAGGGTTCATAAAAACGTTTTGTATTGTTTCTAGTTATTTTGAAAACCTACAAGACTTTTTGAAATATATTATTTGGCTAAAATTTTGGTTTTATAAGTGATGAAAATTTTGCTCTGCAATTTCATTCCAGAGTTTTCCGTTCTTTCTTTATTTAGAAAATAATGACCCAAAGCTAGAACCAATACTTCCTACTTCTTTGAAAATCAAATTGATAGCTCAGATTTCCAAATTGTTTCTGCCTGTCTAGTAAATGACTTCAAAAAACAATCTAAATCTTTTCCATAGAAATGACTTTTTTTCTTAAATAGATTTAGTAGATCATCCTCAGTCACCTTTTCAGAAGTAAATGAAAATAAGTTATATTGTTAAATTACTTTTTTCAAAGTTTTGTACCACAAGTAAGAAAGGGAATTCTTAAATTGATCGGAAGCTAACATAATGACTAATTGCTATAATCCAGGCAAATATTTTGCATGCATTAGCTCACTAACTATCAGTTATATTGGGCACACACTGTTATTATTTCTGTTTAACAATGCAGGCAACTAAGGGCACAGAGAGGCTGAGTGACTTGTTCAAGGCCATGTGTTCTTCGCTCATTAATTTCCAACCTTGACAGTCTGGTTGCAGGGTCGGTACTGTTAACCACCACACAGACTGCCTCTTAAACTCTAAGGCATGAATAAATGCTAAAGGCAGTCAGGGAAGGCTTCTCAGAGGCAGTAACATTTGAGCTGACTCCTGAAGAATAAGAAGCTCCCTAAGTAGAGAGGAGCTGAAGGCAGATGCTTGGCTGCCCAGCAGTATGAAGGGAGAGTAGGAGGGAACGAGACTGGGAAGTAGGTTGGAATCAGATTGTGAATTGACTGCCACTCTGTTCAGGGAGTCTGGGCTGACTTTTTGTAATAGAGTAGTCCCAAGACACAAATCCAAAGACGGATGCAGGACTGGTTCCCTCAGAATAAAGCGGGGAGCTCGTTAAAAAGGCACATTCCTAAGCCCTGCTCTAGGAGATTCTGATTCTGGAAATCAAGGTGAAGGCCAGGAGTCTAGGTGGTTCTGGTGCATAGAAAGGCACAGTGGGGCACTCTGCTGTGAGGAGCAAGAGAGAATTTTAAGCATGGGGTGTGACAGGACAGTTTTTTTTTTTTAATGGAAATTATTGAAGCTAGTACAAAAAAATATTGGAGATTTGGAGGCAGGAAGATCAATTAGGAAGCTATTCTAAAAATTCAGAAGAGAGAAGATCTTGAATGAAGACCATGGCTTTGTTTTGGAATGGGGTGGGGCACTGATTAAAAAGATATTTTAGAATAAGACTAATAGATAAATAAGTAGGAAGGAGATTGTGTTAGGAGTATAGGCTGAGCAAACAGGTGGATAGTCATACTTTACCTCAGTAATGGCCATACTACCGTACTTGTCTGTGCAGTCAGGATAATATCAATACGTTGTCTCAGATAGCTGACTTGAGGTCAGGTAGAGGGTTTACTATAGGAAACAAAAACTCAAGATTTTTAGGATGGGCTCCAGGGAGAAAGGGCTGAGCAGTCTGTCAGAGGAGTCTCTCCTTGCTGGCCACGGCAGAGAGAGTGGACACCTGTCAGCTGTGACCTGCCAGCTTCCTAGGGCCGTGCTGGCACACTGCTCTACTGCACACTCTCCTGCAACCAATTCAAGTTCTGTCCCTTGGATTTGGGAATGGGAACAAAAAAAAAGAGAAACTATTAGTCTAAACTATTAGTCTAACTAACATGTCTGGGGCTTTAACTTGTAAACCCAAAGGCCTTGAGCAGCCTTCTATGCCATGCTGACTGGAGGACAGAGAAAGCTGGTTCAGAGGAAGTGGGAGGATTATGAAGACATGAGAGTGAAGAGGGGGCGGGGAAGGGAAGACACACATCACTGCCCGAGACTCATGGCTCTCTTGTCTGGGCGCAGCCCTTCTAGAATCTGCTCTGAGGTTTCCTAAGGCCTCCATGTATCCTATAACAAATCCATGCTTCCTCTCTTTCTTCCTAAGCTAGTTTAAGTTAATCTCTGTTTCTGGGAGCCAACAGCCTGTACCCGCACACCAGTGCTTCCTGCTCTCATTCTTTCTTGTCAGAAGATACATTCCAGGAGGCGCTATCAGGCTCCCCAGGCCTACCAGTACTGAAGAGGACTTGGCCTCAGACAGCTGAGTAGGATTACAGGCTGGGCCTTCGTCTTTTTCTGCCAGTGTAGGCGTTTGGATTGAGCGTTACCAGAATGAGCACTTTCAGGTGTGAAACACAGTAGTACATATCCAGTACATGTCCAAGTACATATCCAGTATATCTCTATGCATTTAATTCAGAGCTCTGGTTTTTACGTTCTTTTCCTTCCTTTTTCAAATGATTCTTTGATTCTTGCCAAGTTTTGTAGTCAGTTTATGAATATAGAGAAATCGGAACTTATTCAGTGTCTTGGCCTGTTTGGGCTCTTAGCATACCTTATATGAGATGCCTTATACACCAAACATTTATTTCTCACAGTTCTGGTGGCAGGGAAGTCCCATCATATAGGCACTAGCCAATTCCATGTCTGGTAAGGACCCCCTTCCTGGTTCATGGACTGCTGACTTCACACCATGTTCTCACGAGGCAGAAGGGAGGAGGGAGCTCTGTGGGTCCTCTTTTATAAAGTCTCTAATCCCATTCATAAGGGCTCCACCCTTGTAATATAATCACCCCAAAGGCCCACCTCCTATTACCAGCACTTTGGGTGTTAGGATTTACTATATGAATTTGGAGGGAGAGAGAGAAGAAAAGTTCAGTCCATCGCATTTGGGAATCAAGATTGCTCTTAAATGCATATATGCAATTGCTCAGCAATTTTTAGAAAAGGATGTGTACATTGAAGTCAAAGAATCAAAATGTATACCTTCCAAGATGAAAAACTATACCTTGGGGTAGCCTAGTCAAAGAAGGGTCCTAATCAATACAAAGTAAGATAGAAAGCTTATTATCTATACTAATAAAAGTGTAATATGCTAATTAGACCAGACCTCTTCCAGATGTCCTTTCGGACGTCCTTCTGGACAAAGCCACAGTGGCGGGGGCCAAGGCAGAGGTGGTTAGGGGCGATCAGGCTGGCAGGGGAGGACAGTTAGGGCCAATCAGGCCGGCAAGCAAGGGCAGTTAGGGCCGATCAGGCCGGCAAGGGAGGGCAGTTAGGGGCGATCAGGCTGGCAGGGGATCAGTTAGGGGGCAATCAGGCTGGCAGGCAGAGGTGGTTGGAGCGATCAGGTCGGCAGGGGAGCAGTTAGGGGCATCAGGCTGGCAAGTAGAGGTGGTTAGGGGCAATCAGGCAGGCAGGCAGACGAGCGGTTAGGAGCCAGTGGTTCCGGATTGCGAGAGGGATGTCTGACTGCCGGTTTAGGCTCGATCCTGCAATCAGACATCCCCCAAGACGTCCCGAATTGGAGAGGGTGCAGGCCGGGCTGAGTGACTCCCCCCACTCCCCCGTGCACGAATTTCATGCACCGGGCCTCTAGTCCTATATAATAAAGAGGTAATAGGCAAATTAATCTTCACACCTTACAAGATGGCTGCCTATGACCAGGCCGGCAGGGGTGTTAGTGAGGGACGACCAAACAACTGAATAAGCAGGCTGCATGGGGCAACCAGGCCGGCAGGGGGGTTAGTGAGGGACGACCAAACGACTGAACAAGCAGGCTGCATGGGACGACTAGGCCAGCGGGGGCGCTGTGAGGGGTGTCCAGGCCAGCAGGTGCGGGCAGTTGGGGGCGATTAGGCTGTGGGGGGGGCAGTTAGGGGCGACCAGGCAGGCAGGCAGGTGAGCGATTAGGAGCCAGGGGTCCAAGATTGTGACAGGGATGTCCAACTGCTGGTTTAGGCCTCATCACCAGTGGGAGATGCTCCGACCGGTAGATTAGCTTGCTTCTGGGTTCCGGCTGATCAGGACTGAGCTAGATGGGCCGGACATGCCCTGGAGCCTTCCCGCAGTCCCTCCCCGGCTGTTCAACCTCCCATATCCCTCCCTGGCCCTGATTGTGCACTGGTGGGGTCCCTCGGCCTGGCCTGTGCCCTCTCGCAATCCAGAACCCCTTAGGGTATGTCAGAGAGCCCTTTTTGGCCTGGCCTGCAGGACCCCACTCGTACACGAATTCGTGCACCGGGCCTCTAGTAATCCTATATAATAAAGAGGTAATATGCAAATTGACCGTCACTCCAACACACAAGATGGTTGCCCCCATGTGGTCAAAGATGGCAGATGGCCACCACAAGATGGCAGGCAGGGGAGGGCAGTTGTGGGCGACCAGGCCAGCAGGAGAGGGCAATTGGGGGTGACCAAGCCAGCAGGGGGGGGCAGTTAGGAGGAACCAGGCCTGCAAGGGAGGGCAGTTGGGGGTGATCAGGCCTGCAGGGGAGAGCAGTTAGGGGTGACTGAGCAGGCAGAGGAGGGCAGTTGGGAGCGACCAGGCCTACAGGGAAGGACATTTGGGTGGGACCCAGGCCTGAAGGGGAGGGCAGTTATGGGTGACTGGGCAGGCAGAGGAAGGCAGTTGGGGGCGAACAGGCTTGCAGGGGAGGGCAGTTAGGGGCAACCAGGCCTGCAGGGGAGGGCAGTTGGGGGTGATCAGGCCTGCAGGGCAGGGCAGTTATGGGTGACCGGGCAGGCAGAGGAGGGCAGTTGGGGGTGACCAGGCCTGCAGGGGAAGGCAGTTAGGGGCAATCGGGCTGGCAGGGTAGTGGTTAGGGGGTGATCAGGATGGCAGGCAGAAGCCGTTAGGGGCAATCAGGCAGGCAAGCAGGTGAGTGGGTGGGAGCCAGCAGTCCTGGATTGTGAGAGGGATGTCCGACTGCCCTAAACAGGCAGTCGGACATCCCTCGAGGGGTCCCAGATTGGAGAGGGTGCAGGTTGGGCTGAGGGGACTCCCCCCTGCCGTGCACAAATTTCGTGCACCGGGCCTCTAGTGAAATAATATTAGTCACATTTCCTGTCTAGTATACAGATTATATTGTGCTAATCAGATATTCTTTTTATGAATGATGAAAGGACTAAAGCCAGGCAAACTTCAGGTTATTAAAACATTAGTTTTTAAGAAGTAAAGTGCTATACTAATATCTATTACTAGAGACCCGAATCCATGCACCAGTGGGGTCCCTCAGTCTGAGGGATCGGGCCGAAACCAGCTCTCGACATCCCCCGAGGGGTCCCAGATTGCAAGAGGGTGCAGGCCAGGCCGAAGGATGCCACCAGTGTATGATTGGGGCCGGGGAGGGACCACGGGAAGGCTCCAGGGCATGTCCAGCCCATCTTGTTCAGTCCCAATCAGCCAGACGACAGCAGCAAGCTAATCTATGGGTCAGAGCATCTTCCCCCTGGTGGTCAGTGCACGTCATAGTTAGCGGTTGAGTGGCCTTAGCATATCATTAGCATATTGCGCTTTGATTGGTTGAATGGCCTACCAGCCAACAGGACACTTAGCATATTAGGCTTTTATTATATAGGATGTTATATAGTACACTTGAACAACTTTGACAGTTTATATCTTTTCATATGATTTTTATGCTCTATTTTTTTAATTTAATAAATCTTTATTCAGATTATTACAATTGTTCCTCTTTTTTTCCCCATAGCTCCCCTCCACCCGGTTCCCACCCCACCCTCTGCCCTTACACCCCCCCCCCACTGTCCCCATCCATAGGTGTGCGATTTTTGTCCAGTCTCTTCCCGCACCTCCCACACCCCTTCCCCGCCGAGAATTGTCAGTCCACTCCCTTTCTATGCCCCTGATTCTATTATATTCACCAGTTTATTCTGTTCATCAGATTTTTTTATTCACTTGATTTTTAGATTCACTTGTTGATAGATATGTATTTGTTGTTCATAATTTTTATCTTTACCTTTTTCTTCTTCTTCCGCTTCTTAAAGAATACCTTTCGGCATTTCATATAATACTGGTATGAACTCCTTTAGCATTTTCTTATCTGTGAAGCTCTTTATTTGACCTTCAATTCTTAATGATAGCTTTGCTGAGCAGAGTAATCTTGGTTGTAGGTTCTTGCTATTCATCACTTTGAATATTTCTTGCCACTCCCGTCTGGCCTGCATAGTTTCTGTTGAGAAATCAGCTGACAGTCGTATGGGTGCTCCCTTGTAGATAACTGTTTTTCTTTTGCTGCTTTTAATATTCTCTCTTTGTCTTTTGCTCTTGGCATTTAATTATGATGTTTCTTGGTGTGGTCCTTTTTGGATTCCTTTTGTTTGGGGTTCCGTGCACTTCCTGGACTTGTAAGTCTATTTCTTTCACCAGGTGGGGGAAGTTTTCGGTCATTATTTCTTCCAATAGGTTTTCAGTATCTTGCTCTCTCTCTTCTTCTGGCACCCCCATAATTTGGATGTTGGTACGCTTGAAGTTGTCCCAGAGGCTCCTTACACTATCTTCATATTTTTGGATTCTTTTTTCTTTTTGCTTTTCCATTTGAGTGTTTTTTGCTTTTTGTATTTCAACTCTTTGACTTGATTCTTGCGATCCTCTAGTCTGCTGTTAGATCTCTGTATAATATTTTTTATTTCAGTCAGTGTATGCTTAATTTCTAGCTGGTCCTTTTTCATATCCTCGAGGGTCTCGCTAAATTTATCGGACTTTTCTAGGAAATTCTTGAAAAACCTTATAACCATGGTTTTGAACTCTATATCCAGTCCTTTGCTTTCCTCCATTTCTTTTATTTGTGATCTGTTTGTCTCCGCATTTTGGCTGCTTCCCTGAGTTGATAGAGTGGCTTTGTGTGTTAGGTGTCCTATAGGGCCCAGTGGCTCAGCCTCCCCAGTTACCTGAGGTGGACATTCTTGGTGCACCCCTTTTTGGGCTGTGTGCACAGTCTTGTTGTAGTTAAGCCTTGATTGTTGTTGGTATCACTGGGAAGAATTGACCTCCAGGGCAATTGGTTGTGAGGATCAGCTGAGTCTGCGCTGGGAGAACTTCTGTGCTGGAGACACCCTTTCGGGAGAAGACTTGCAAAAGCCTCTGTGCTCAGCTTGGATGGGGCGGAGTCTCAGGGCAGAACAGGCAGCATTGTTTTCCCGTCAGCCCTGCCCTAATAGGCCCCTGTGTTTCAGTGTCCCTTGGTAATCACTGCAAGCACCTCTGAGAGAAAGCTGCCCTCAAGTTTCGCCCGCTGCCAGACAGTCCAGTTTCTCCCCGAATGAGTCGGGGTCCCCAGAATCTCTCCTGGAACTGGAGTTCAGTGCAGTTGGGAGCTTTTGTCTCCCTCCTGCTTGAGAAAGCCAGCCGCGTACTCAGTTGCCTGCCCTCTCTGTGCGCGTGCCTCGGTACCTCTGCCTTCCGCAGTTCCTCTGAGTCTCAGTGTGCTTTTCTCTTTCCTGACATTCCAGTTTCACCCCGTATGAATCTGGGTCCCCAGAGTCTCACCCGGAACTGGAGTTCAGCGCAGTCGGGAGCTTTTGTCTCCTTCCCGCTTGAGAAAGCCAGCTGCGCACTCAGTTGCCAGTCCTCTCCACGTGTGCATCTTAGTACCTCTGCCTCCTGCAGCTCCTCTGAGTCTCAGTGTGCTTTTCTCTTTCCTTCTAGTTGTAGAATTTCCATTCAGCCAGCCTTCCTGTGGTTCTGGATAAGGTCCGTTTTGTCTTTTAGTTGTAGTTTTGAAATTGTTGTGCGAGGCAGCAGTTTAGGTGTTTACCTATGCCACCATCTTGGTTTCTCTGTTTATGCTCTATTTGTATATAATATACTAGTTAAGATTTTGAAGAATAAGTGAAATCAGTCATATGGAATGAACTTTTAAATTAGTGCAAATTTTTACTTCTGACATGGTTCTTGGTTGGTATTGTTGTTTTTTGACTAACAAATACATGTACCAGATAGATAGATCGATAGATGATAGATAGATAGATAGATAGATAGATAGATTCATTTATTTATTTACTAGAGGCCTGGTGCATGAAATTCATGCACGGGGGGGAAGGGGGGGATCCTCAGCCCGGCCTGCATCCTCTCCAATCCGGGACCCTGCAGGGATTGGGCCTAAAATGGCAGTCGGACATCCCCCTCGCAATCTGGGACCGCTGGCTCCTAACGGGTCGCCTGCCTGCCTTCCTGATTACTCCTATTCCCTCTGCCTGCCGGCCTGATCACCCCTAACTGCTCCCCAGCTGGCCTGATTGCCCCTAATTGCTCCCCTGCCTGCCTGATCACCCCTATCTGCCTCTGCCTCAGCCCCTGCACCTGGGACCCGGGCTTCCCTCCCTCTGGCCAGCCGCAGGCATCCGGGACCCGTCAGCTCAGCCTGGGCTGGCCGTAAGCACCCAGGACCACGGGCGGCTTCGCCTAGGCCGCCTGCAGCCGCAGGCACCCGGGACCATGGGTGGCTCCTTTTGGGACCATGGGCGGCTTCGCCCGGGCCCAGCTTTGTCAGAAAGGACTCCAGAAGATGTCTGGTCTAATTAGCATATTACCCTTTTATTAGTATAGTTTTCTAGGCAAAGAACTTTATTAACCTGTTTCAAACTTTATTCCCAAGCTTCTTCAGCTTACTTAGGTGCAAAGAATGATTTATGTATAAGCAAAAACTGAAAAGAGCTGCACTGTCCAGGGGCGTTGGGCTAAAAAATATTGGAGCTCTAGGTTTTATCAGACCCATAAAAAAAATTTGAAAATGCAGTCATAATGTAAAATAGCAGCTCCCAGAAACTTCAAGTTTATCTTCTTCAGAGTTGACTCAATTCAGTTTGCTTCATTCTTGGAAGCCTCATCAGATCCTCACAAGATCTATAACTTTGTCATCATCATTCTCTCCGGTAGCGAGCGGTGCTTTTCCACCCACAGATTGGGCAGAGCTTCAGTCTGTCTCCTTACACCAGTCAGCTGTCTGCCGAGCTAGTTTAAGATGCGAGGTAGCACTTCTGTTGGCTGCTCTGTCCCAGCATGGCCTGTCGTGGTTTGTGAACATATTTACCCCTTCAGTACCAGAGATATTGTCACCCCCTAACTTCTTCAAGGGGAACTGAAGTTTTTTATCACCTGCTGTAGCTGTTCTGTGAACTACCTTCTTCCTTCTTTCTGCACACTTGTGCCTGCAGTTTGGCGAGTTTCTCTTGGTTCATGATAGTTTCTTTCGTCTTGTTGGAGAGGAAACGGGCCAAGAGGGGGACTAGGGCTGATGCTCAGGGGGTCTTGGGCAGACCAGCTGAGAGTAAGCACCACAGAGAGATTTAAACATGGAGAGGCACTCTGACAGTTGTTGAAATGGGGGATTTTTTTTACTTTTAAGTAATCACTTTTATGGTTAAAGCATCTATTCTCAAAGAAGTTATTTTTCATTAATTAACTTTTTTGCATTGGCAGAATCATTACAGATATATTAACATGTAAGAAAGATTGAATTCATATGCATGAAACTAATTAAGGTTGTGTGGTGATGAGGCTTTATGAAAGCAGTTAAAAATTTTTTTACTTTTTGACTCCTGCTAGACTAGATGTGGTCAGCAACTGTCTGTTCTTCAAAAAGGATAAAAGGACATATCTTACGCGTATTTTATTTCATAGTAAATCATCATTTCTGAGGCTGCTGTGGATATATGGTTTTATTCTACGTCAGAAGCTTCTAAGAAAGTGACTTCTTTTCTTTGCTAACTACAAGAATAAGGATAGCACTACTTAGCAAGTCGGTGTAGATGCTCTCACAGGAATATTAATGAGACAGTATCAGGTAGTGCTTTGAGCACAATATCGGTTAGAAGTCAGATTGCCTGGGTTTGCTTCTTAACAGTGTAATCGTAAGCAAATTTCTTAATGCTCTATTTTTCATTTTCTTTACTGCAAAAATAATAGTACTTTAGATAAATCACTTAGAAGAATATCTGGCCCCTAAAATAGCAAGCACTTAATTAATGTTCGTTTTTGTTTTCTTCCTTGGGAGTAATTATTAGTTGTACATTGATGTAAATTTAGGAGAAAATTCAAATCATATACTTTTTTAAAAGTTTTATCGTCATGGCAACTAATGAAGTAGGTACTAGTATTGCCTCAATATTTATTTATTTATTTATTTATTTATTTATTTATTTATTTATTTATTAATACTCACTCGAGGATGTTTTCATTGATTTTAGAGAGAGACAGACAGAGAAATATCAATGTGAGAAACATCACTAGGTTGCCTTTTGTACGCTCCCTGTCTAGGGATCAAACCCACAACCTAGGTATGTGCTCTGCTGGGGAATCGAATCTGCAGCCTTTTGGTGTATGGGATGATGCTCCAGCCAACCGAGCCAGTTATTTTTTGAGTAAAGGAATGGATAGACATGCCGTTTTACAGATGCCGAAATGAAGATCTGGAGGGCTGATACACAGCTAGTAGTTAGTAGAATCAGAACTTGAACACAGTCTAATTCCAAAACATGTGTACCTTAGATGCAGATGCTGTCCTGCCGAGATGTCTTTGGCTTTGGGCAGTGACATTTCGTTCAGCACTGGTGCTTGTCCCTTGCTCTAGCTCCATTTCCTTGGCCAGTGCGAAGCACACCGTCTTCCGCTATGGAGCTGCCTGTCCACACCTCCCTGAGTTGTCTCTGATTCCATTTTACCCCTGGGTTGGGTTCCTAATTGTTACACCCCTTTCCCTTGGGAAGTAGGCATAAAGAGAGTTGTGCATATACTTGGGACAGTACAGCATTGACACACGCGGGTGAAATGCCACTGCCAGCCTGGCTGATGCGGCCCTGCCTGGATCCTGCCTCCTCAGCCTGCTTGCTGGCCCGGATCCAGCTGTCTCTGCTGAGTCCTGGCTGCATTACTTTGGTTCCTACTTTGAGTCAGTCCTGATTTCTCTTTGCTTGTAACACAAGCATTTGAAAAAGAAGTAGGAGATATACGACAGAAGCCAAGTGAACAATAATTCAGTCAACAACTATATTAATGTCAAGCTAATAGTGACTTTTCTAGGCACCCTAAGTAATACATTCTTTGTACTTTAACTCAAAAATCACTCTCCTCATGTGAGGTGGGGTGGAAGGAGCTTTAGCTGGTGACTTTCCCGGTCTCACTTGGCCTGTCATGTGCATGTGGACCCACTGCTGGCCGCAGGGAAGAGGTGGAGGTTCTTCCGCCCGCACTTCCTCAGCTGTGTCGCCCCATTGAGCTGTGAACAGTGGCCAAGGACAAAAGCTGCATACACTGTACAAACAGCACCAAAGCGGCAGTACACTGACTCATTCTTCCCTCTGTGTGAGAACTGAGGGGGCCTCCATTCATCTCCTTTGTGCTGGTGTCTGTCAACAGCGCTGTTTGAGGCAAGGCCTATTGTGTTGGCCAGTGTTTCTTATTGACCTAAGTCTGTGCCTGCTATGTTCCCAGGGTCGAAGTTGCGAATGAGAGAATGTTTGAAAAGGGGTAATCATAGGCTAAGTGCATTTTGTGCATTGTCATCTGACCTATTAAATCTAAACTGTGTGCCACGTCAGTGCAAACAGGTAATTATACAGTCACAGCTGCAGCTATTGACATCGGTTACCGCCCCCACCCGCCAGGGGAAAAATGTGTTTTTGTCCTGTGTCTGGAGTCTCATGTGCTGCACATGAATGAATTTTAACTGAAAATGACAATGGGTTAGAAGGACTAGACGATCAACAAGGTGCATTCTGTAAAACAGCCTCTCACAGCGGCCGGCATGCCTTTCCCTGTGATAACGCAGGGTTTTCCCTGATTCAGAGGAGTCACCGTGGCTCAGTTTTCGTTTTAAGGAGTGTGAGGTGGTGTTCATGCTGCCATCCTGTGCCACCGTCACTTTGGAAGGTCTGCCTCTTGCAGCTTTGTTGCTTGTTGCCCTGCTCCTCCAGGGACGACGTGTTTGCCAGAGGTCCACGCTCCCACCATGACAAGTACACTGGAGTGAGCGGGGCTGGTGGCTGTTAATTATGTTAAAAGGTCTGTCCTTCTGGTTTCTCTGCTAGAGAGCAGAAGGTATGAATTCATCTGTCCTGCAGAAGAGCCACTCCTAAGGTAGAAGAAAAGGAGTTTAGGAATGTGTTCTCATCACCATGCAAATCCAGTTAGCCCAGAGCACTCTGCGTGCATTTTCACTCCCTCCACAGTTCATTCTTTCACAATACTGGTTAAAGACCTAGTGGGTGATGGGCTCTGTGCGGGGTATGGGGTGCAGTTTGAAAGTACAGTCTGTTAGCTTCTGATTCACGCTGTCACAGGGGGCGCCGTGAAATGTGTCAGGAGTGGAATGACAGGAAGTAGAAAGATACTTTTAAGACCTATAATTTCAGGGTTTTTCTAAGTTTTTTTCCCTAAGGTTTTGACACTTGGACACTGCATTAAACATCCAGGAGACACTCCAAGTGGGTTGGTGCAGACCGCATTGGGCCTAGGTGGGAAAGCACTGGGATGCCTGAGCGTGGAATGTGCCAGCTTTGGAGCCAGAGCCCCGCACACGTGGCTAGCTCCTGCCTTCCTGCGTGCGCCTCAGTGCTGGGCTGGCTGGGCACACAGGATGGCAGTCCAGTGCCCCTGCATCCCAGGTACTGGAGAGGCAATGACAGCAATGGTAACTCTTACCCTCCGGGACTGAGTAAAATGCCATCTTTTCTTAATAACTGTCCTCACCGCAAGTACAATTTTGAAAAAAATGGCATAGTGATTGAATATAAGTAGAATAAATAATACAGAAAAACCAAAGACTAAATATGTTCTACCTTTGAAAATGTGGGCCAGTAATGAAGACATATTCCTTTCACTTCAAAAACAATGTATTTCCTATTAATGTTCCCAGGAAAGCTGGCCTCTCCTACCTGGAACACTATGTGGCATTAAAATATTTACTACATCATGTCATGTACCGTCTTAATCCCCAGAAGTGGCAATAATTTTAAATTCTTTTAATGAAACTAGAGGCCCGGTGCACAGATTTGTGCACCAGTGGAGTCCCTCAGCCTGGCCTGTGGGAATTGGGCTGAAACCGGTTCTGTGACATCCCTCGAGGGATCCTGGATTGGAAGAGGACTCAGGCCAGGCCGAGAGACCCCACCGGTGCATGATTGGGGTCAGGGAGGAACTGCACAAGGGCTCCAGGACGTGTCCGGCTCATCTCGCCCAGTCCTGATTGGGGCCGATTGGGGCCAGCCAGCCGGGGAGGGACCGTGGGAGGGCTCCAGGGCGTGTCCGGCCTGTCTCACCCAGTCCCTATTGGCTGGACCCCAGCAGCAAGCTAACCTACCTTTCGGAGTGTCTTCCCCCTGGTGGTCAGTGCACGTTATAGCGACTGGTCAAATAGTTGGACACTTAGCATATTAGGCTTATATATATACTAGAGGCCCCGTGCACAAAATTTGTGCACGGGGGTGGGGGGTGTCCCTCAGCCCAGCTGCACCCTCTCCAATCTGGGACCCCTCGAGGGATGTCCGACTGCCCGTTTAGGCCCGATCCCACCGGTGGGATCGGGCCTAAATGGGCAGTCGGACATCCCTCTCACAATCCAGGACTGTGGCTCCCAACTGCTCACCTGCCTGCCTTCCTGATTGCCCCTAACCGCTTCTGCCTGCTAGCCTGATCACCCCCTAAGCACTCCCCTGCCAGCCTGATTGATGCCTAACTGCTCCCCTGCCAGCCTGTTTTCCCCTAACTGCCCTCCCCTGCCGGCTTGGTCACCCCTAACTGCCCTCCCCTGCAGGCTTGATCGCCCCCAACAGCCCTCCCTTGCAGGCCTGGTCCCTCCCAACTGCCCTCCCTTGCTGGCCATCTTGTGGTCACCCCTAACTGCCCTCCCCTGCTGGCCTGATCGCCCACAACTGCCCTCCCTTGCAGGCCTGGTCCCTCCCAACTGCCCTCCCCTGCTGGCCATCTTGTGGTGGCCATCTTGTGTCCACATGGGGACAGGATCTTTGACCTGCCCCCATCCATCTTGGGTGTTGGAGTGATGGTCAATCTGCATATTACTCTTTTATTAGATAGGATAGAGGCCTGGTGCACAGGTGGGGGCCAGGTGGTTTGCTCTGAAGGGTGTCCCGGATCAGGGTGGGGGTTCCCTTGGGGCGTGGGGCGGCCTGGGTGAGGGGCCTGTGGTGGTTTGCAGGCCAGCCACACCCCCTGGCAACCCAAGTGGAGGCCCTGGTATCTGGGGTTTATTTATCTTCTACAATTGAAACTTTGTAGCCAGGAGCGGAGCCAAGCCTTCTGCTTGCTCCTTGGCAGTAGCCATTTCTGTTGGGATTTATGTATCTTCTATAATTGAAACTTTGTAGCCTTAAGTGGAGGCCTGGGCCAGCCAGGGTGTGCAGAAAGCTTGGCTTCCTCCATCGCCGGGGGCAACCCTAGCCTCCTGCTCTTTCCAGCTCCATGGCTGCCACCATTTCTGTTTGGATTTATGTATCTTCTGTTATTGAAACTTTGTAGCCTTGAGTGGAGGCCTAGGTCTGCAAGGGCAGGCAGAAAGCTTGGCTTCCTCCATTGCCAGTGAAACCCAAGCCTCCCTCCTGCTCTCTGTGGCCGTAGCCATCTTGGTTGGGTTTATTTGCATACTCCCTCCTGATTGGCTGGCGGGCATGGCCTGTGGGTGTAGCAGAGTGATGGTTAATTTGCATATTACTCTTTTATTAGATAGGATACTAGAGGCCTAGCTCACAAAATTCTTTCGTGGGTATTGTCCCTAGGCTTGGCCTGCAATCAGGGCCATCTTCCCCAGCTGCCTGCAGCTGGCCCCGCCTCCCACTGCCACCCACCCTCAGTTCCCTGTTCTCCATCAGGTGATCGGTGCCTGACGGCTGGGGAAAGGGTCCAAGAGGTGGTCAGTGTGCCTCTAGTGACTGGTCCAGCGGTTGTTCTGGTCGTTCTGCCTTTAGGGTCAATTAGCGTATTACCCTTTTATTATATAGGATATTTTTTTACAAATAAAATTTTTTTTCCATTTTTTTAGGGCGACTGTTTCACATACAGAATTGTTTTGACAGATACCAAGTGGGATCACTTCGAAAGACTTTTCATATTTGTAAGAAATGACAAAACACATGCCGACTGGAGCCTTGATTTGGGAAGAACATGGCTCGTGGCCAGCAGTTGATTAAGCCAGTCTTGGGTTTGGGCCACACAGTGATGGATAGGTGTGCGAGGTTCTGGCTTCCCCACTCAGGATACTCCTGTGGGTCCACGTGGTCGTTAGGAAGGGTGGCAGTTGGTGCTCTTTTCCTCCGAAGTAACAGGAGCTGTACTAGTACTAGGTGTACCGGTTAATAATGCGGATTTTGTAATCAAAGAAAACACGATAATTTCAAGAGAAATATCAAAAGTGCTTTATTCAAAGTAATGTCCATCACTAGCTGCACATTTCCCCCATCTTTCAGGTAATTTGTGGATACCGTCCCAATAGAACTTTTCTTGTGTTTTTATTTTTAATATATTTTATTGATTTTTTACAGAGAGGAAGGGAGAGGGATAGAGAGTTAGAAACATCGATGAGCGAGAAACATCAATCAGCTCCCTCCTGCACACCTCCTACTGGGGATATGCCCGCAACCAAGGTACATGCCCTTGACCGGAATCGAACCTGGGACCCCTCAGTCCGCAGGCTGACGCTCTATCCACTGAGCCAAACTGGTTAGGACAGAACTTTCCTTGTTTTGAGGCAAACCATTCAAAGACCCAATTTTCCACTTCTTCGTATGTTTTGAAGTGCTGCTCAGAAAGTGCGTGTGCTGTCGATCGGAACAAGTGGTAATCTGAAGGAGCAAGGCCTGGTGAATATGGCAGTTGGGTTAATACTTCCCAGGCAAGATCTTTTAACGTGTCTTTAACTGGTTTTGAAGTGTGTGATGGTGCGTTATCATGAAGCAAAATTACTTTGCCGTTTCTTCTGGCCCATTCTGGTTGTTTTACAATCAAAGCATGGTTCAAATTGATTATTTGTTGTTGATAGCAATCAGTATTAACGGTTTCACCTGGTCTTAGAAGCTCATAATACACCACACCTTCCTGATCCCATCAAACGCAGAGCATTGTCTTCTTTCTGAAGCGATTTGGCCTTGCAGTCTATGTTGATAGTTGACCTAGATCAACCCATGATTTTTTTTAAAAATATATTTTATTGATTTTTTTACAGAGAGGAAGGGAGAGGGATAGAGAGATACATAAGATGAGAGAGAAACACCAATCAGCTGCCTCCTGCACACCCCCCACTGGGGATGTGCCCACAACCAAGGCACATATATACCCTTGACCGGAATCGAACCTGGGACCCTTCAGTCTGCAGGCCGATGCTCTATCCACTGAGCCAAACTGTTAGGGCTCAACCCATGATTTTGTGCGTTTGGGATTGTCAAAATAAATCCACTTTTCATCGCCAGTCACAATTCGATGCAAAAAAGACTTTCGTGCCATTGAAGCAACATTTTATTGATGACTTTTCGGTTTTCCATTTGTCTTTCGTTCAATTGATGTGGCACCCATTTTCCTTCCTTTAAAATCTTTCCCATTGCTTGTAAATGATCGAAAATTATTTGCTAAGCAACGTTTAATCTTTCTGCAAGTTATTTTTCAGTTTGACACACATCTTCATCCAATAATGCTTGTAATGGTTGGTCTTCAAACTTTTTCGGTTGACCTGGATGTTCTTTGTCTTTCACATCAAAATCATCACTTTTAAAGCATTTAAACCAGCGTTCACAAGTATCTTGAGATGGAGCATGTTCACTATAAACTTCCCAAAGTATACAATAACTTTCAGCAGCACTTTTCTTCAAAATAAAGTAATGAATTAAAACTTCCCGCAAATGCTCTTTTTTTTTGGCATGAAATTCGACATTTTTAAGCATAAAAGTATCTATGATGTTAACACCTTCAGAAAATTTGACATGAAGTTTTGAAGCTTGCTGTCAATACAACAAAATAGCATACATATCAAATTGCATATATATCAACATATGTGTAACTCCAGCTATTGAAAAAATCTGCATTATTAACCAGTACACCTGGTAAGTATAAGTCAAAGCGCAAGAAGAACGGGAGTGGTGCTTGGAACAGCCGCACAGCGACCCCTGGCACCTTGGTCCATTGCAATGGCCTCGTGGTTATGAGAACATTGTAGCAGATGTGTGTTGCTGGAGAATGTGGAAGGAGAAAAGATTAGTTACTTCCTCGTTGTGTAAAGTGGGATGCTCTGTTGTCAAAGAGAAAATAATTAGCCCGGTAATCGGTTTCCTGCATTTCTCCTGAATCCAATTTAGATTTTCTTAACTTATCTTCAAATGCAGATCTTCTCCGATAGCAGATTGTCTGGGCTCAGTTAGAGCACTCGGTGTTCCTGGTCATGCGCCCTCCCTCTCATTGAGCAGGTAGTTACCTTTGTTCAGGAGGCGGGCGAGAGCAGATTTACATGGGTCCACAGAGGCGATGGGCGCTGCCTTGGCAGGGCTTCCTCCACGGCCTCCACATCGCAGCATCCCTCACTCACCCTCATCCTGCTGGTCTCAGGGAGACCCAGGCACTGCTGCTTTCTTACAGGTGCACTGCGTGTTTGATCTTTTCATTTTGTGAAAGAGAAAACCCTACCTCTGAAAAGGGCCCTTTCTTTTTTAATGAACAGCAGGGGCTCTGGGAGTTCCCAAAGCTCTGTAATGTTTGGTTCCTGTGGTTAAAAGGATTCACAACAATGCTTTTTTCTTAATGGAAAGTTTTTTCCTGTGGTTAAACATGACTAAAATGTGGAATTCTCTCGTTCTTTTCTCCAAAACTTAACAAATAAAACCAAACTCTCCGTATATTTGGGAGTGGTTTCCTGAACCCCCAGCCTTAGCTGAGCCCCTCCTTCCTTGCAGTACGTGCCAGCAGCCGGTGCTGGGCGGTGGGTGCCTGGCTCGTTCACCTGCAGTGCAGTGGGCTGTCTGCCCATTTCTGTGTCATTGGGAAGCGTGGAAGCATATCCAGTGCTTTGCAAGTACTCGTGGGTGGGTGCAGTGCAGCGGGGGGTATCATCGACATTTCCAGTGGCTTCCTTAGGCTCTGCGAGCCAGGATCGGTAGGAATTGGGACAACCACAAGAAACCAGGGGGTCTCAGCATCTTGGCCAGGTCTGGACTGTTCAGCAGCAGGCTGTGCGCTGCCCACCTGTTGTGGGGAGTGAGAGGCTGCCCAGGATTTTCCCATCGCTTTCTTATTGTATCTGTCTCTTTAAGAGCAGGCCAGAGTACCTGTCCTCAGCAGGTGGTGACTCACTGCAATGCTCTGTCCGTTCAGGGAAGGACAGCCTACATGTGTGGAAAGCCGTGTCCCCGTGAAACAGAGTGTGGTCAGGACTGGAGGTTTGGAAGGATCCGTGGGGAGGCTGGGCAGTGCTGAGAAGGTTGTCAGTCAGTATTCAGCCTCCCTACTTTTCCAAGAAAGGAAAGTACTATAGTTGTGTTGTCCTTATTGATAAAATGATCACAAGACTATGAGCCTTGGAAGTAAAATATTATAAATGTATTATTTTGTAAAACATACACTAGTCTTGTGAAGCGTATAAATCTAAAAGACCAAGGATTTTAATTAAATATTTTCTGCTTGCCTTAATTAGCTAAAATGAATTGATTTTCTATTTGGATGGTTCATAACTCAAGGTTTTAGGGCTAAAGCTTCTGTGGGAATATTTATCCTATATATTAAAAGGCTAATATGCAAATTGACCAAATGGCAGAATGACTGGTCACTATGACGCGCACTGACCACCACGGGGCAGATGCTCAACGCAGGAGCTGCCACCTGGTGGTCAATGTGCTCCCACGGGGGGAGCGCTGCTCAGCCAGAACCCCTGAGCAGGGCTCATGGCTGGTGGGTGCAGCGGCGGTGGCAGGAGCCTCTCCCGCCTCCGCGGCAGTTGGACATCCCCTGAGGGCTCCCAGACTGCGAGAGGGCGCTGGCCAGGCTGAGGGACCTCCCCGCCCTCCCCGAGTGCACGAATTTTGTGCACCGAGCCTCTCGTTTTATATAAAAATACCTGTATTATGAGTGTGCTTGAGTTTCTATCTGCTGAAAAGCCTTTCTAGGTACAAGTATTTCACATAGTGGAAACCATGTCCATTTCATTTGGAAGGAAACTCCTTTTGTCCCATTTTTAAAAAAAATTAATAAATCTTTATTGTTCAGATTATTACAATTGTTTCTCCTTTTTCCCGCCATAGCTCCCCTCCACCCAGTTCCCACCCCACCCTCTGTCCTTGCCTCCCCCGCACTGTCCTCATCCATAGGTGTACGCTTTTTGTCCAGTCTCTTCCCGCACCTCCCACACCCCTTTCCCTCCGAGAATTGTCAGTCCACTCCCTTTCTATGCCCCTGATTCTATTATATTCACCAGTTTATTCTGTTCATCAGATTTTTTTATTCACTTGATTTTTAGATTCACTTGTTGATAGATATGTATTTGTTGTTCATAATTTTTATCTTTACCTTTTTCTTCTTCTTCCTCTTCTTAAAGAATACCTTTCAGCATTTCATATAATACTGGTTTGGTGGTGATGAACTCCTTTAGCTTTTTCTTATCTGTGAAGCTCTTTATCTGCCCTTCAATTCTGAATGATAGCTTTGCTGGGTAGAGTAATCTTGGTTGTAGGTTCTTGCTATTCATCACTTTGAATATTTCTTGCCACTCCTGTCTGGCCTGCATAGTTTCTGTTGAGAAATCAGCTGACAGTCGTATGGGTGCTCCCTTGTAGGTAATTAACTGTTTTTCTCTTGCTGCTTTTAATATTCTCTCTTTGTCTTTTGCTCTTGGCATTTTAATTATGATGTGTCTTGGTGTGGTCCTCTTTGGGTTCCTTTTGTTTGGGGTTCTGTGCGCTTCCTGGACTTGTAAGTCTATTTCTTTCACCAGGTGGGGGAAGTTTTCGGTCATTATTTCTTCAAATAGGTTTTCAGTATCTTGCTCTCTCTCTTCTTCTGGCACCGCCATAATTCGGATGTTGGTACGCTTGAGGTTGTCCCAGAGACTCCTTACACTATCTTCAAATTTTTGGATTCTTTTTTCTTTTTGCTTTTCCGGCTGAGTGTTTTTTGCTTCTTTGTATTTCAACTCTTTGACTTGATTCTTGCAGTCCTCTAGTCTGCTGTTAGATCTCTGTATAATATTTTTTATTTCAGTCAGTGTATGTTTAATTTCTAGTTGGTCCTTTTTCATATCCTCGAGGGTCTTGCTAAATTTATTGGCCTCTTCTAGAAAGTTCTTGAAAAACCTTATAACCATGGTTTTGAACTCTATATCCAGTCCTTTGCTTTCCTCCATTTCTTTGATTTGTGATGTTTCTTTGTCTCCGCATTTTCGCTGCTTCCCTGAGTTGATAGAGTTGGCTTTGTGTGCTAGGTGTCCTATATGGCCCAGTGGCTCAGCCTCCCCAGTTAACCTGAGGTGGACACTGTTGGTGCACCCCTTTGTGGACTGTGTGCTCAGCCTTGTAGTTGTTAAGTCTTGATTGTTGTTGGCATCACTGTGAGGAATTGACCTCCAGGGCAATTGGCTGTGAGGATCAGCTGTGTCTATACTGGGAAAACTGTGCTGGAGACACTCTTATGAGACAAGACATGCAAAATTGCAAAAGCCTCTATGCTCAGCTTGGATGGGGCGGAGTTTCAGGGCAGAGCAGACAATCTTGGTTTCCTGTCAGCCCTGCCCTATGAGGCCCCTGGGTCTCAGTGTCCCTCAGTAATTGCTGCAAGCACCTCTGAGAGAAAGCTGCCCTCAAGTTTCACCTGCTGCCAGATAGTCCAGTTTCTTCCCGAATGAGTCGGGTTCTCAGAAACTTGCCCGGAACTGGAGTTCAGCGCAGTCGGGAGCTTCTGTCTCCCTCCCGCTTTAGAAAGCCAGCCGCGCACTCAGCCTCTTGTGCATTCAGCAGTCAGTCCTCTCTGCGTGCGCATGCCTCCAGACTTCTGCCTTCCGCAGCTCCCCAGTCTCAGTGTGCTTTCTCTTTTCCTGACAGTCCAGATTCCCCCCGAATGAGTCTGGTTTCCCAGCGTCTCGCCCAGGACTGGAGTTCAGTGCAGTCGGGAGCTTCCTTCTCCCTCCCGCTTTAGAAAGCTAGCCGCGTACTCAGCATCCTCTCCGCGTGTGAGTCTCTGTACCTCAGTCGTTTGCAGCTCCTCTGAGTCTCAATGTGCTTTCCTCTTTTCTTCTAGTTGTAGAATTTCCACTCAGCCAGCTTTCCTGTGGTTCTGGATGGTGTCCGTTTTGTCTTTTAGTTGTAGTTTTGATATTGTTGTGCGAGGCAGCAGTTTAGGTGTTTACTTACCTATGCCGCCATCTTGGTTTCTCTCTTGTCCCGTTTATTTAGAGTTGTACTGTTTAATCTTTCAGGGTGAAATCTAACTTAAAAAAAACAAAACACTATGTATAGGCAACAAAAATATAACTTAAAATCTGGTAGTTCTTAGAAAAAGCTTCATTGTGTCTTTTCATTTAGAAAAGCCATTGTCTTGTGACTCTTACAAATAGGTAGAGCAGCAGCCCCTGGAAATGACAGCTCTGTTTTCTTCCTGTTTTACAGCCTCTGTGTAACAGATCTGAGCTCAGCCTGTGGCCTGCTCTTTGAAGCATGACTTAATAATATGTGCCCTTCATACCAGGAGAAAATTAATAACCATACTTTGGAGTTGATTTACCGCTACAGTTCAAGTCAGATTAACAATAGAAGGCCATTAGCTCAAATCTTTGCTGCATTTGAAGTAACATATTTCTGTACACGTTAATGTTTTATAAGCTCATGTGAAAACAGGAAGGAAGTTCATTTTAAAGTCTGTGGCTCCAGCTGTGACAGGGCACGTGCTGGTGTCTTACTCACACATGCACTCTGTGCTCACCGTGGACACGCTGTGTTATCCCTTTAACCCTCCAGACCAGCTCGTAACTCCGGATCTGTGCCCAAGGCAGTGTTGTGTGTCTTGTGAGGCTGCATCATTACGTTCCTAGAAACTTAGAATGATTTTATCTTCCTGGTGGAATTCCATTTGTCATTATGAAATGTTCCTTTTCATCTACTAATGCTGCATGCCTTGACATTTGCTTTGTCTCCTATAAATACTGCTGCAGCAGCTCTAGTTTAGTGTTTGTGTGATGTATCTTTCTCCATCGTGGTACTTCCAACCTCTCTGTGTCTTACATTTGTTCAAAGTAGGACTCTTGTAAGCAGCATTTAGTTGGGTTTTATTTATCTATCCAGTCTGTAGTACTTGACTTTTAATGGGAATATTTAGATTTTTTACATTCATGTAATTACTGATATTTTTCTGTTTAAATTAACACTTTACTATTTGTCATCCCCCCCGCCCTTCTGTTTTTAAATGTGTTCAACAAAGAAAGGAGACAAATTTCCAACAACCAATGAAATTTGGTTAACCAGAGGGCCCCATCTCCAAGGTTTTGATATAATCAATGTTTTCTATATGTATCTTTCTACTGTATTTTCACACATACACACTCACACACTATATATATATATATATATATACTTAAAGTATAATTATATTTATGTATAACTATAATTAATATATTGTATACTTAAAAATTATAATCTATATATATAAAAGCCTAAGTGACTGGCTGACCGGTAGTATGACATGCACTGACCACCAGGGGGCAGACGCTCAGCGCAGGAGCAGAAGCCACAGGCATGGAGACATGGAACAGACTGATGAATCTCAGAGGGAAGCGGGAAGGGGGAGGGTCGGAAGAGATTAACCAAAGATCTTATATGCATACTAGAGACCGGGTGCACGGATTCATGTACTGGTGGGATCCCTTGGCCTGGTCTGTGGGGATCAGGCCGAAACCAGCTCTCTGATATCCCCCGAGGGGTCCCAGATTGATAGAGGGCACAGGCCAGTCCGAGGGAGCCCACTGGTGCAGGAATCCATGCACCGGGCCTCTAGTTATGATATAAATTAGAGCTGTAAATTTTTATTTATTTGTAACTTGTATTTGTGTATATTACATTTATTTATAACTTAACTTATTTATAAGGTTTTAATATAAATTAAAGTATAATATAAAGTATATAATTATAAATTATATTGTATATTTATGTATAAGTATGTACAGGTGGGGCAAAAGTGGACAGTTGTAATACAAATAAATAATACAATAATAAATAATACAAGAATAAACTTTCGTGTACTCATAAGTATAAACCTACTTTTGCTCCACCTCGTATTTGTATATAATTATATTTTATATATAACTAAA
Organism: Plecotus auritus; assembly: GCF_963455305.1. NCBI lineage: Eukaryota > Metazoa > Chordata > Mammalia > Chiroptera > Vespertilionidae > Plecotus > Plecotus auritus. The sequence goes on along the minus strand of NC_137777.1, from coordinate 51,207,479 downwards.
TGTATGTTTTTACATATATATAATGAATAAAATTAGAAACATATATGGATCTGAATGCATATTTATTTTATGCATTATGTATTAGAATCAAATGTAGCAAAGGATTTGGAGCAGCTCTGCAGCCAGGGAAATCCGCTGCCAGTCAAACTTTGACCCAAGTTTAGGGAGTAAACTTAGTGCCCCTGAGCCCCGGGAGTCTGTGCTCCTGAGCCCACCATAGCCCTGGGATCAGGGTCCTGCCCTGATGGGTACTCAGTGTGGATGGATGAAAATAGAAAGGCCGATGTCACCATTGGTTCAGAGAAATGGAGCCAACAGAAGTACAGATACAGTAGGGGCCTTACTTTAAGGAATTGACACATACAGTTGTGGGACTGGCAAGTCTGAAGCACGCAGAGCAGCCAGGCAGGCTGCAGGCTCAGGAGATTTTCTCCTCCAGGAAACCTCAGTTATTGCTTGTAAGATCTATCCCCACTGCCTGGAATAGGCCCACTCACATGGGGGGCAACTACGGATTGTAGGCCAACCCAGTCTCCAAATTGCTTTTACAGCATCACCTGGGTTTGTGCTTAATTAAATAACTGGGTCCTGCCCTAACTGGTCTGGCTCAGTGGATAGAGCGTCGGCCTGCGGACTGAAGGGTCCCGGGTTCGATTCCGGTCAAGGGCATGTACCTTGGTTGCGGGCACATCCCCAGTGGGAGGTGTGCAGGAGGCAGCTGATCGATGTTTCTCTCTCATCGATGTTTCTAGCTCTCTATCCCTCTCCCTTCCTCTCTGTAAAACATCAATAAAATATATTTAAAAAAAAAAAAAGAAAATAAGCCTTATTTAAAAAAAAAATCAATAAAATACATTTAAAAATAAATAAATAAATAACTGGGCCCTGCCCTGGCCAGTGGGCTTAGTGGTTGGAGCATTGGCCTGTGCACCAAAGGGTGGTGGATTCCTGGTCAAGGGCACGTACTTGGGTTATCGGTTCGATCTCCGGCCCCAGTTGGGGCGTGCACGGGAGACAACTAATCGATGCATCTCTCTTACAGTGATGTTTCTCTCTCTTCTTCCCTCCCTCCCTTCCACTCTCTCTAAAAATAAATGAAGAAATATCCTCGGGTGAGGATTAAAAGAAGTAACTGGGTCCTGCAGCCTGGCCAAGTTGACACAAAACTAGCGATCGCAGATGTGTAATATCAATCAGTGTAGAAGAAGCGAAGCACAGAGATGTTTCTGTTGGCAGTGCTGCCTACGAGATTAGTGAAATGACCGCTCGTGGGACACAGCAGCCAAACCCAGGCACGAGGCCCGTGGAGCAGCCACTGCAGGCCCAGCATTGTTGGGAGTTACTGTAAGGTTGTATCAGGAAGAATTCACGAGCACCCTGATTCCATCCTTCACCGTGACGTTCCCATCTCTGTCCCCCAAGTACGAATGTGAAGAATCAGAGAGGAACCATTAGAAGCGTTGCCCCGAAGCTGTCACCAGGGTAGCACTGTCACCAACAGCTCGCTCTACAGCAGGGTGTTAGCAGGCCGCTGCTTCTCTGCACTCATGACCGGTGTCTACCTTCATCTCTGTGTCTATCCACCATCTGTCTGGCTTTCTACGTAGGGTTTGCCTTCTCTCTCTCAACCTTCTTTTATCCTTCATTTATTTTCTCAGTTGTTCTAAAAGGAGTTTTAAGTCATTTTTGTTTCATGAATGAAATTGATGACGACTAATTCTTAACTTCCCGGAAGAAGGTTAGTTATATAACTGTCTCTAATATGCATAGTTCTAGCACTACGACTGCACTGGATCAACCATACACACGGTGCAGCTGCAAATGGTGAGGAGACTGGTAGACCCCTGCCCTCGACAGCAGTGCGCCAAGGGAACCGGACTCCCTGTCCTGTGCGGCAGCGAGGAGACTGCATCATGACGCACGCAGCCAGAGTGGCACTGGAGTCTTTAAAAAGACGGCCGCAGCCTGGGGAGCGCAGCAGCTGCTGCTCGATGTCTCCCACTGTGAGAGCACCTTTCTGACAGTTTCTCAGGCTCGAGTCTGAGGTCAGAGCGGGATTAGGACAGGAACCCGCTCACACTGACAGCTGCTCCACACTGACAGCGGCTCCGTGGGCAGGGCCGCTCCGCGGGCAGGGTTGTTCCATGGGCAGGGCGCTGACTTCAGCCCCAGGGCTCCTGAAGAATGCGCAGTTAGTGTCTGCACTGCCAGAGGTGACCTCTGAGAAAGCTTCAGCCTGGGTTTAAACTGGACTTTTGTAAGAGATCATGATGTTTCCCAAATCAGATGAAATTGTTGTCCTGGACCTGTTTTTTTTTTTTTTTAAATGTTTTAATTGATTTCAGAGAGGAAGGGAGAGGGAGAGAGAGATAGAAACATCAATGATGAGAAAGAATCATGGATCGATTGCCTCCTGTACGCCCCCTACTGGGGATCGAGCCCGCAACTGGGGCATGTGCCCTTGCCAGAATCGAACCTGGGACCCTTCAGTCCGCAGGTCGATGCTCTATCCACTGAGCCAAACCGGCTAGGGCCCAGGCCTGTTTTTGGATGCGTTACCTAACACAAACTTACTAAATGTATCTGATTGTAAATGTTACTATCCAGCCTTCCCTTTGTAACTATCAAGGGACAGGTCACTTGCTTCGCAGATCTAGGCAGCTCTCGAGAGAGGCCCTGAGAAGCTGCCCAGGGAAGGAAGGAGCGCTGTTGTGGGTGCTGAGGAGGCAGCGCTCGGCTGCGGAGCCCACTTCCTGCGCCGCATGTTTTGCCTCATTGAGCTGAGGTTCCAGCCCATTTGGATCTCGATACCAGAACGTTCCATTGGAAGAGCATGTCTCCCTGTACATGAAAACTACTTCATGTCACCCTCGCCAAGTAGAGTGTGTTGGAATTTCTGTTCCCAGGGGAAATGTTTGTTCCTATTCCATGAGTACAGCATGCAGCTCACTGATGATGAGCCTGAGTTTGGAAGGCTGGGGAGGGGAGAGGAAGGAAGCAGGCTCATTAGAAACTTAGTTTTCTTACTAATATCCTGTGTTAGGTCCATCATGATAATGCATCTCCATCTATATAACTAAAATTGTTTGTATCTATTTGTGATCATAGAAACCATTGAAAATATTCTAACGAGTTTTGGAAGAGGGTGTTTTTAAGTGGTTTCACTTAAATATGGGCTTGGGAATACGTAACATTTACGTGAGAAAAGGGGAGTTGGGAACATCTCAAAGGAAGGGGCATTGATTTCCAAAGTTGCTACAGTAGGTTCCATGAGATCTGTGTTACTGTCCACAGTGCGATATATGTGTCAGGATCCTGCCAGCTTTCAGGTCCTACACGATAAGGAAATTCTGTTTCAATAACAAGGAACCCAGGGTCGGACAGTTACGCCTCGTGTAAGAGCCTGACTCCCTCCTCTCAGCAGTTCTCCTCTAGACGGGCCTCCTCTCCACGACGGTTGTGCTCAGGCCTGATCCTTTACAGTAACAGTGCGTGTACCACGTCCAGACTGGACAGTTTACATGTGCAGAAAAGGGGCTTCCTGTGTCTCTTTTGGGGTTTTTGTTGTTGTTTTAATTCTCACCTGAGGACACTGATTTTTAGAAAAAGCAGGAAGAGGGGAGGAGAGAAACATCAATGTGAGAGAGACACAGTGATTGGCTGCCTCCCAATGTGCCCTTACCGTGGCGGGGTATCGAACCTGCAATCGAGGTACATGCTCTTGAACCAGGAATAAAACCCTGGGCCCGTCAGTGTGTGGCGCCCACGCTCTAGCCATTGAGAACCACTGGCCAGGGCTCTTGTGTGTCTTTTCAGAGTAAGAAACCTTTCCCTGGAGTTCCCCTGCAAACATTCTTCCATGTGCCATTGCCAGAATTTCATCACATGCCGAGCTGCAGCAGCCTTTGCCAGGCGGAGACAACCAGGATTGACCAGACTTGTCAGGTCTGCTGGCGCTGGAGCCAGACAAACCTGGTTCTGGCCTGGTTCGCCACTTACCGAGGTGCTCCAGTTAAAGGATTTCACTTCTCTGAGACGGCTGAGCTCCTCTGTAAAAGGGGGTTGATGCAGCTTGCTTTTCAGAGGCATTACTAACATTTCTTAAGTTTCTACAATGTGCCAAGCACTGTGCTGCATGCGGGAGTAGACTTAATCAAGCCTGAGAAGTCGGGATATGATCTGGTTAGATCCCGTGGGGGGTTGTTTTCTATAGCCGACTCGAGCAGCACATGGAGTTGACAGTCTTCAGGTGCAGGGAAGTGTGGGGTGCCCAGAGGAGAGGTCACAGATGATTGCCATAGTCAAGGGGTGACATTTTGATGATGTAACTTTGGGCAGTGACATTGGGATGTGAACCAAAGAATGGCTTCATGACGTATTTAGAAAATAGTAAGCAATGGAAATGGTCTTTAAAATAGAGCATTAGGATTAAGAAGAGTGTTAGATTTCCATCTAAAGAATGTTGAATAAGCAAAATTTGGTCTTGAAATTGTGTTAGATCTTTTTTGATTGGTCACTAACATAAATTAGCTTTTGTTGTTTTAGGAATGTTTCTCAGCACTCTCTCACCTTCATTGTAAAGTGGGTCTTACAGTATGTACCTTAGTGGGTAGTTTCAAGGATGTCCCAAGTTAATAGGAATACTGACTCATGATAGTACTTGTCACATGAGTGCTCAGCAGGTGTTAGCTATTTTTATTTTAATTTGCACAGAATTACTTGCTCTTTCCTTTACTCTCACACCTTTTTAGACCATGCAGATAATCTCTTCCTCTATAGTTTTGAAAAATTTGAAGTCATGATTCTAATACTTCATGAGGCTTTACATTTATTCAGATGCACGTGGAGGTAAAGGAGGAGAGTCTGGAGCTGCACATGCGCCTGAGCCGAATCCGAGGTGGGAAGCAGTAGTGGCGCTGGGGACACAGGGGTGGCGCAGTGGAGGAGAACATAGCTTTTAGGAGCATGCCACAAGGGAATGCTCGCTGTAGTGAGAATATCACATTCCTGTAAAATAGGAGAGGAATGGCCAACTCTTCAATCTTTTTAAATAGTAAAACCTCTTTTTAACTGTAATAACTATAGGAAATAGAATGGCAGCCACTAGAATGTCCATCACCTAGAATTAACAAACGCTGACATTGCCACAGTGGTAGAGGTTTTATAAAGACTTCTTTTTAATCAAAGAAACAGAAACCAATTTCTTAAAAAAAAAATGAAGCCTTGTTTTGTGTAATTGGGTGAAGACAGCTGAGGAAACTGCAGAATTCGAGTGGCTGCCCTAGTTCTTAGTCCTGTCACACTGCCTTGTGACTGTTTCTTTGGGTGGTGGCTGGCATTCCACATGGTGACATAAAGACCCAAACTCCAAGGTTATTAGACTTATCGTGGCATTCATGTCGTAAGGTACATAAATGTAGAATCACTGTGTTGCACACCTGAAACTAATATAATGTTGTGTGTCAACTATCCTATATAATAAAAGGGTAATATGCAAATTGACCCTAACGGCGGAACGATCAGTCGCTATGATGTGCACTGACCACCAGGGGCAGATGCCCAATGCTGGAGCTGCCCCCTGGTGGTCAGTGCACTCCCGCAGGGGGAGCTCTGCTCAACCACAAGCCCAGCTGACGGCTGCGAGCGCAGCAGCGGTGGAAGGAGCCTCTCCCGCCTCCTCGGCAGCAAAAAGGATGTCCGACTGCAGCTTAGCAGTCAGACATCCCCCGAGGGCTCCCGAGTTGCCAGAGGGATGTCTGACTACCAGCTTAGGCCCGAACCCCAAGGGAGCAGGCCTAAGCTGGCAGGTGGACATTCCCAGAGGGCTCCTGGACTGTGAGAGGGCGCAGGCTGAGGTGAGGGGACCCCCCCAAGTGCATGAATTTTTGTGCACTGGGCCTCTAGTACTTTAATAAAATTTAAAAAAGGAAAGAAAACCCAGACTCCTTCCATTTTATGGTTCTGCCATGTTTAGCACAGCATATGGTTTCTGAGATTACGGAAATTTTAAGTTTATTAAAATTAAAGTAGAAACCAGGAATGTTTACAAGTTAACACATTAAGCGCCCTGTCAGTCACTGGTGGCTGACACTATACTTTTCGTCCGGAAGACAAAACAGGCTGGGCGCTTAACGTGTTAAAGTAGAAATCAGGATTCTACACTAATAAAAGAGTAATATGCAAATTAACCATCACTCCGCTACACCCACAAGCCACCCCACCAGCCAATCAGGAGTGAGTATGCAAATTAACCCAACCAAGATGGCGGCAGCCACGGAGCAAGCAGGAGGCTTGGGTTTCCCCGGCAATGGAGGAAGCCAAGCTTTCCACCAACTCTGGCCGGCCCTGGGCTCCACTCAAGGCTACAAAGTTTCAATTATAGAAGATAAATAAATCCCAACAAAAATGGCTGCAGCCACGAAGCGAGCAGGAGGCTTGGGTTTCCCTGGTGATGGGAGGAAGCCAAACTTCCTGGCCGGCCCTGGGCTCTGCTCAGGGCTACAAAGTTTCAATTATAGAAGAGAAATAAATCCCAGATCCCAAGGCCTCCACTTGGATCTCTGGGGGGCGTGGCCGGCCTGCAAACCACCACAGGCCCCTTGCCCAGGCCACCCCACACCCCAAGGGAACCCCCACCCCGATCCAGGACACCTTTCAGGGCAAACCAGCCGGCCCCCACCTGTGCACCAGGCCTCTATCCTATCTAATAAAAGAGTAATACGCAAATTGACCATTACTCCAACACACAAGATGGCTGCCCCTATGTGGTCAAAGATCCTGCCCCTATGTGGACACAAGATGGCCACCATAAGATGGCCAGCAGGGGAGGGCAGTTGGGAGGGACCAGGCCTGCAAGGGAGGGCAATTGTGGGCGATCAGGCCAGCAGGGGAGGGAAGTTAGGGGTGACCAGGCAGGCAGAGGAGGGAAGTTGGGGGTGACTGGGCCTGCAGGGAAGGGCAGTTGGGGGGGACCCAGGCCTGCAGGGGAGGGCAGTTAGGGGCAATCAGGCTGGCAGGGGAGCAGTTAGGCATCAATCAGGCTGGCAGGGGAGTGGTTAGGGGGTGATCAGGCTGGCAGGCAGAAGCGGTTAGGGGCAATCAGGAAGGAAGGCAGGTGAGCAGTTGGGAGCCAGCAGTCCTGGATTGTGAGAGGGATGTCCGACTGCCCGTTTAGGGATTGGGCCTAAACGGGCAGTCGGACATCCCTCGAGGGGGTCCCAGATTGGAGAGGGTGCAGGCTGGGCTGAGGGACACACACCGCCGTGCACGAATTTCGTGCACCGGGCCTCTAGTGTTTATATAATCGTAAGGTTTTGCTTCTGTGCATAGAATGCTGAAAAATCTAAAATTAAAACGATCAAACTCAATGTAGTATCCCATAAAGAAAACGATTTGGAAGCAGAACGTGTTATGGGTAGAAATTGGTTGTTTTCATTCTTTCCTTCTCCTCTGCCGCTGTTGTTACCTAGCATACTGTACACAGTGTGACAGGCAGCAGAGAGCCTCGGAGCCTTGGCCTTCTACACTCCCTTCCTGGGCAGACTATGCAGCTGTCGCTCTGCTGGTGCAGTGGGGCCTGGTTTTCCCAGGCAGCTGCTAGCCTGACTTCACAGCTGGGGAAATAGCACTTGGTATTAACAACCAAATTTAACACAAGTATGAACAAGATCTCTCCTTCCTGAGTGATTTAGGACAGGAACATACTATTGTGGGCTTTTGGTTTTATTCAAAAGTAGGACACGTATTCAAAATTCCTTCATCTGTGGGCAGCTTATGAGGTTGTTTTCTTATGTTAACTATAGTTACAGCATGTTAGAAAATTTTAAAATATTTATTAAGTTTTTAGTATTTTAAAAGCAATCCCAACAACAGTTTAACTAACGGTAGATGATGCAAGTTTGCAGATGCTGGCCCAGAGTTGGGCAGATCGTTCTGCTAGGCCAGTGGACGCTGGTGTTCTCAGGAACTGACCCCACAGCAATGCTGACTCCAGGCTCCTGGTACTGGTCCCCTTGGCTTTGTTTTCAGAAATTCCATGAAAGAAACCAGTGTTGTAGAAACCAGAGGATGCAAACATTGCCCGGAATAGTCATTTAGCCAGAAATTGGGGGTAATTCTGGGATTTAGAGACATTCAGAATCCCAGAGGTCTCATGCCTTCACTGGGAGCAGTCAGTCCTCAAGATCAGCCTCCAGAGGTAACTGTAATGCTTGTTCCTGCCATGACAATGTGTGAATCTTTTGAAATTGTGACTTCATTTCACCTTCTTCCAAAGGCATTCCTTCCTCAGTGCAGCCTGGACCGGCAGGGCTCAGTAGTCTCTGTGGCATCGATTTACCCCTTTACTAAATATAGGCCCTGAACATCCTGAAGCAAATCAGAAATGGTCCCCTACAGCTGTAAGTGCACGTGCTCTGGTCCCTTGTCACCTCAGCAGGAAGCTGTGCACTGGGGGCTCTCAGTTGATATCAGGTCTGTCTGACATGCTTACTTCTTTATTATTAATCTCTTCAACACACAGGGGGTGGGCAAAAGTAGATTTACCTTAATATGGAACATAACACAATAATAGACAAACATGTAAATTGACTGTACCTCAGCTATGCCCAATCAGAGTGAGTATGCAAATTAGAAGGCCAAAGATGGCAGCCGCCCAGCTACTCCAGGCGCTGAGTGACCAGGCAGGGTAGGACACCTGCTATGAGAGGGAGGGCGGGGGAGTGAAGGGATCTACAGGAGCGGAGTGCCACAGCGAAGAAAAGACTGCAGACTCCGGAGTCTGCAGCAAAGATGAAGATGGCAGACTCCAGCCAGAGTCTGCAGCAAAGACAAAGACGGCAGTCTGCAGCGAAGATGGCAGACTCCAGCCGGAGTCTGCAGCAAAGACGAAGACGGCAGACTCTGGCCTGAGTCTGCAGCGAAGATGAAGATGGCAGACTCTGGCCTGGGTCCCGGGTGCCAGAGGAAAACCGGTTGCTGGAAGCCAAGGGAAGGAAAGCCTATTGCACAAATCTCTTCGTGCAGTGGGCCTCTAGTGAATAAATAATAATACACGATAAACTCTGTTTTGCATATTCACAACTGTAAAACTACTTTCGCCCCACCCATATTTCTTCAAATGATTAAATTTATAAAGTAGCTACCAAAGATTGTATGTCTCACTTTTTCTTAAAGACACATCTTTTTCTAGGATTGAGGCTCACATTCCACTAATCTGATTTAAAATTTTAATTTTATTTTTTTAAGCATAGGTTTATATCACTGATTTGTCTATTATATTTATAAATGATGTCTTCTTTCCAGGTATTCCAATACCTACATCCAAAAAATAATGAAATATAATCAGTGTTATGCTCTTCCTTCTTTTTATGTGTGAGAAACTCTCAACAATTCTCTCTACCCTAAGTGTACTGTGGATTGCTGTACTGTCAATACTTTTCTCCCTTCCCTTTGTCCAATACAATACGCCTCCCTGTCCCTTTTTTTGAGAGAGGTGGTAGGATTTCACCTAGCATTTCAAATGTAGATGATGCATTGTTTGGAAAAGTTGGCTTTGAAAAAAGTAGTTTAAACCTAAGTGAATTATCACCTAGGTTGTGTGTATACCTAGACCAGCAACCCGATACTGTGGGAAAGCTACATGCCACCTTTGGAGACGGTGGAAAAGAAATATTCTGCTCTATAGTTTATTTTGCTGTGAAATAAAGCAGGGCTTCTTCATCATTTGTCTGATGTTCTTTCCAAATCTGTGGTATACACGCCACCCTGCAAGACTGATGTCAACAGCAAAGTTTAGAAGAGAAACTTTCAGCATCATTTGTCTCGGGTAAGATTGCTGTAATGACAGCCTCCTGAACAGAGCAGAGAACCTGTAGGTAAAGAATGTGGAGTGCTAAAAACAGCGGCCACAGACCCTGTGTGAAAAGCTGGTGTCCTCTTACCAGACGTTTCTGCTGTGTGTGTAACCCATTAATCTCCCCCGCGTGTAAAGAATCAGAGTACCTGGGGATGAGGCCCAGAAATCAGCCTTCGGCACACCCCCCCCCCCCCCCCGCCCCCGCGACCTCAAGTTTTACTGGAACGAGTAACAGTGCTTCTGGCCCAGAAAGAGCTTCATCAACCCTCACTAACATGTATATCTGAATAAGATGATGTGGTTTCTCGGATTAGACATGGTTTACTTTAAAAAACCCTCTAGGGAATGGGGGCAGGAGCAGGAGGGGTAATGATAACAGTGTGGACAGAGACTGGAAAAACAAGGGACTCTCCTTCAAAGAAACCTCTACAGTGGAATATTTATTTTATTTTTATTAAATTACTAGGGGCTCAGTGCACGAATTCGTGCACCTTGAAAGGAACTGTGGGCCCCCAGGCTGCGATGGGCACAGGGGTGGGTCTCGGCCTATTCTCCACACCCCCGCCCAGCCCCTCCTGCTGTGGCCCCCGGTCCCCTATCTGCTGGCAGCCCTGCTCCCACCGCCGCTCCACGTGCTGATGGCACCGGCCTGGCTTGCACCCGCTGATGGCATGGAGTGATTGGGGCTGGCATCAGCAGCAGGTGCGAGCGGGGCCAGTGCCGTCAGTGGGTGCGAGTGGCGGCTGCTGTCCCAATTGCCCCTCAGGAGCAGGGGGAGGTGAAGCTCTCAGGGGTGATTGGGCCGGCAGCCGCTGCTCACGCCCACTGATGGCGCTGAGCAATCGGGACCTGCACTGGGCACTGGCAGCGGGTGCGAGTGGCAGTTCCGGCACCGGTTGCGGGTGCATGCAGGGCCAGTGCCAGCAGTGGGTGTGAGCGGCGTCTCTGGCACTGGCAGTAGGTGCGAGCGAGGCTGGTGCCAGCAGCAGGTGCAAGCACCCAGCGGGACCATGGTGCCCGAGAGCAAAGAATTTTCAGTAACCACCAGAGGCTCGCCCCGATGACAGCGACTGGCACCCCACCTTGGTCTGGCGCCCCCGCTCACCTGCTCTACCGTCCCGCCAAGGCTGATGCCTGCCATGTTCCGCATACACCCCCTGGTGGTCAGCGCACATCATAGTGACCGGTTGCTCGGTTGTTTCGCTGTTCAGTCTATTTGCATATTAGGGTTTTATATATATAGATTGCATGACATTGGTTAATAAGATTATGTAATCCTTGTTTGTTCATTTATTGCTTTCAGTTTTATATCCCACATGTGAGTGAAATCATATGGTTCTTAGCTTTTTCTGTCTGATTTTTTTTAACTTAGCATGATATTCTCAAGGTCCATTCATGTTGTCACAAATGGCAGTATTTCATCCTTTCTTATGGCCGAGTAGTATTCCATTGTATATATGTACCGCATCTTCTTTATCCAGTCATCTATCGAAGGGCACTTTGGTTGTTTCCATGTCTTAGCCACCATGAGTAATGCTGCAGGGAACATAGGGGTACATATGTCTTTGCGAATTAATTTTTTAAAGTTTTTCAGGTAGCTACCTAGGAGAGGGATTGCTGGATCATATGTTAACTCTATTCTTAATTTTTTGAGGAACCACCATACTGTTATCTGTAGTGGCTATTCCAGTTTGCATTCCCACCAGTAGTGAATGAGGGTTCCCTTTTTTCCACAACATCTCCAAGTACTTGTCTTGTTGATAATAGCCATTCTCACAGGTGTGAGGTGGTATCTCATTATAGTTTTGATTTGCATTTCCCTAGTAGCTAGTGAAGTTCAGCAACTTTTCATATATCTGTTGGCCATTTGTATGTTTTCTTGGGAGAAAGTGCCTGTTTAAGTCCTCTGCCCATTTTTTAATGGTATTGTTGATTTGTTTGGTGTTGAGTTGTATGAGTTCTTTATATATTTTGGATATTAACCCCTTAATGGAACTGTTGCTTGCAAATATCATCTGCCTTTTTATTTTTTTATTTTTGGCAAGTTCTTTTGCTGTGCAGAAGCTTTTTAGTTTGATATAGTCCCATTAGTTTATTTTTGTCTTTACTTCCCTTGTCTTTGGGGTCAACTTCATAAAATCTTCTCTAAAACCTTGGTTTTAGAACCTGAATTTTCTCCTATGTAATTTATTGCTTTAGATCTTATATTTAGGTCTTTGATCCATTTGTACATGGGGATAAACTGTATCTAATTTCATGTGGCTTTCCAGTTTTCCCAGCACCATTTACTGAAGAAGCTTTCTTTTCTCCATTGTGTGTTTTGGCTTCTTTGTGAAAAATTATTTGCCCATCTACATGTGGGTTTATTGCTGGTCTCTCATTTCTATTCCATTGGTCTGTATGTCTCTCTCTCTCTCTCTTTTTTTTTTGGCCAATACTATGCTGTTTTGATTATTGTAGCTCTGTAGTATAAATTGAAGTCAGGTAGCATGATACCTCCAGCTTGGTTCTTTTTTCTCAGTATTGCTTTGGGTATTCAGGATCTTTTGTGGTTCTAAACAAATCTGATGATTTTTTGTTCTATTTCTTTAAAAAATTCCATTGGGATTTTGATGGGGATTGCATTAAATCTGTGTATTGCTTTGGGTAATATGGACATTTTAACTGTTGATTCTTCCAACCCATGAACATGAAATATCTTTCCACTTCATTGTGTCTTTTTCAATCTCTTTTAATAATGCTTTGCAATTTTCAGTATATAGGTGCTCCTTCACTCCTTTGTTAAGTTTATTTGTAGGTATTTTACTATTTTTGTTGCAATTGCAAAAGGAATTGTATTTTTTCATTTCTTTTTTTTTTTGAAATTTCATTGTTAGTATATAGGGATGCAGTGGATTTTTGTACATTGACTTTGCGCCCGACTATACTGTATTTGTTTATTGTTTCTAATAATTTTTTGGTGGAGTCTTTAGGGTTTTCTATATATAGAATCATGTCATCTGTAAAAAGTGACACTTTTACATCTTCCTTCCTTATTTGGATGCCTTTTATTTCTTTCTCTTGCCTGATTTCTCTGGCTAGGACTTCCAGGAGTATGTAGAATAACAATAGTAGTTTGGACTTCCTTGTCCTGTTTCTGACCTTAGAGGAAAAGCTTTCAGTTTTTCACTATTGGGTGTGATATTAGCTGAGGGTACAGATTTTCTTAATGATGACTGAGACCTAGTAATTTATTGCTTGTGCAATACATTTTTAAATGCAATTATGTCCACAGTGACTTTAAAAGGTCAAGGAAATATATGTATTATAGGCACTCTGTCTAGGAATGCTTTCTGCTTTAAAACTACTGTGCGGGTGAAGTATTAAAGAGATATAATGGGCTGATTGATGACATAGAAAATGTTTGCATGACTGCATCAGGATGACACCTAAGGAATCACTGTGCACTGAGCAGCAACTTTGTCCAGAGAGTGAGGTCCCGCGCTCGATGGGTGAGAAGGAGGCCCACTACCAAGGATGCTTTTCAGTGGGAGCAACCTCACCGTGAAGGGAAGGATGGAGATCCTGAGTGAAAGCTGGGTGAGGTCACTGAGTCCAGTCTCAAGGAACTTGAAGAGAAACTCTACTCGTCTTTGAATAAGTCTCTCTGAACCGTGATCGCTGGTCCCTGTCGGTAGAAACCGGAAGCAGTGTCACCACAGCCAGCCCCCCCAGCCAGCTCAGCTCATCCAAAGACTCCTCCATTCAGAGAAGGTTTTGTGGTAAATGTTCGGTTTCACTTACTTCATAGATACTTGTAAATGCAAAAAAACGGTGTTTTTTTAAACTTGCTTATGGGATCAAATCAGAGTTCCCTGAACAGAATACCCATTTATGTCACTGAATTTATAGTCCAGCTTCTCTAAAGATCTGTGAGGTCCTAATTGATGGTCAGAGTACCTTTCTGATAGATTTTCAAAAAATTGTCCAGTTATCTCTGAATTCTCTTGTCACACACGTAGTCTGGACCTGACTCGGGTAAACATGTGGACGCTGTCAGTGTCTCTGAGGCCCAGGAAACTGGCAGAGAGCAAGGAGATGTTGATCTGGTAGCGCTCGGGGCTAAAATTCAACCAAGTGCTCCGTGATTTCACCATTCAGTCCGTTTACTCCTTCTGACCCAACAGAAGTGAAAAGAGCGCAGCCTGGGGTGAGAGGGCAGGGCTTCGGCCCCGCTCTGCTGTGTACCAGCCGCGTGGCTCTGGGAAACGGCTAGGAACGTCTACTTCTGCAGTTGTTAGTGTGAGAGTCAACGAAATCACAAAGTGCAAAGCACCCCGGGAGGCAGATGTAGGAGCGAAATCAAGTCCAGTGCTCAGGAGGGCATGTGTGTTCTGCCACATCCCCATCGTGTTTGCTGACATGGCGTCCACGTTTCCCTGGATGGACAAACATCCCCCGCAGGGAGCCTGCGTCCTTTCAAAGGTGTACTACAGGTCTTCACATATCTAGTTTGCTGTTCGCCCTTTACTTTTGTTTATGAACATGATTTGGTCGTATACTAGTGAACACAAGAGTTGAATGCATTAGCTTCTAGAACAAGAATGCTGTCAAAGCATAACATGAACTGCTTGTGTACAGAGAATCCAGATCACACACCAGGAAACTATCGCTTTTCCAGTGATGGGTTTTAAATGCCGTGTAATAAACTGATGTCACTTAATAGATTGTTTCTCTCACTTGACAGCTGCTGTGCAAACATCCCTTTCTTTCTCTCCTTTTGGCCATTTAAAGCAAATTATTTTATTTTTTTAATTCTTTATTGTTTAAAGTATTACATATGTCTCATTTTTCCCCCATTGACCTCTCCCCAGCCACTCCCAACCCCCAGCATATGTTCTCGCCCCCCTAGTGTCTGTGTCCATTGGTTATGCTTATGTGCATGCATACAAGTCCTTTGGTTGATCTATTACCCCCTCCCCCCTCCCCTACCTTCCCTCTGAGGTTTGACGGTCTGATCGATGCTTCTCTGTCTCTGGATCTGTTTTTGTTCATCAGTTTATGTTGTTCATTATATTCCACAAATGAGTGAGATCATGTGGTGGTTATCTTTCTCTGACTGGCTTATTTCACTTAGCATAAAGCTCTCCAGGTCCATCCATGCTGTTGAAAATGGTAAGCGTTCCTTCCTTTTTACAGCAGCCTAGTATTCCATTGTGTAGATGTACCACAGTTTTCTAATCCACTCATCTGCTGATGAGCATTTGGGCTGTTTCCAAGTCTTAACTATTGTAAATTGTGCTGCTGTGAACATAGGGGTGCATATATCCTTTCTGATTTCTTGGGATATATTCTTAGAAGTGGGATTACCGGGTCAAATGGGAGCTCCATTTTTAATTTTTTAAAATACAATGGTTAGTGTATCAGAATCACAAGCAAGCTATGCGGTTTAAAGCTAGTTTACCAAGTGTGACATGGAAAGGCGGTGATATAACTGGAGACTCGAGCCCAAACTTCACAGGCTTCCAGCACTCGCTGAGCTGCTGCTCGTGGCTTCCCGCTTCTGAGCCCGTCAGAGGAGGCAAACGTGTAAACGTAAAGCATTAGAGAATACCTGTGTCCTTTTAAAACAAAGTCAAAAAGGGATTTCGTTTGTGATCCGGTTTTGTAGCCAGTTATGGGAGGTAAAAATATACTTTGAGTTGTTTTTGATTTAAAGACTAAAAATCGTCATTATTTTCCATTTATTTTATTCCTACCAATAATCATACACACACACATCTTAGCTGTTTGTTATGTTGTTTCAGTCTATTAAACATTAGAGATACATTTCACATGGACAAGTCTTTCAGGAATGAAAATCACTGTCAGTTCGATCTTCATTAAACTTAGTGGGATGATTTTGTGATTGCCTCTTACTGCTTAAAATGATAAACCTCGCAGAGCACGTATTCTGTTCCCAGCCCTTAAATTATTGTATCGACTCCCTTTTCCTACATATCTCTTGCTGCAGCTTTCCCGTGCAATTGGACAGATTTCAGTGTAACAGTTTCTGAAAACCCTGGAGAATGTTAATGTGTCATCAATTCTAAGAGGCAATAATTCAGAGACTATTTTCTGGTTCTAAAACTAATAGTTCTGAAACTATTATAGAACTAGTGGCCCAGTGCATGGATTCATGCACATTGAAAGGAAATTAATTAGAAGAAAGATTCATGTGGTAATTACGTTCCTGCAAAAAATTACATGTCAAAATAGCATATATAATATAGTATTATAAAATTAAAATACAAAATATTATTCCTTAACATAAATATTTATATATAAATCATATACATATATTTAAAACAAATCAAATTAAAAAATAATGCTACTACTACTATTATTATTAATATTAAAAATAATAAAAGAACAATAAGAGATAAAATGAAGAAATGTGTCTGCTATTGAAGACTGATGAATAAATTGCGATGTGGTTAATGTTGAATGTCAACAAAAACAACCAAATTCACGATCAACAATGACAGATGGAAACACATGCATGCGGTTGGCGCCAGCGAGAGCTTTATATGTATCACGCATGTGCAAGTAAACGTTTATTTTTAAATTGCCTCTGCGCATCATATGTACTTTGCATACATAAATAAACATTCATTTTTTAATTTAACGACCTTTATAAATATTTAAAAATAAAATATAAAATTAAAATGTTATATAATTTATTTAGAAATATTATTGAATATTAACATTGGCTGTTTCAATTGAATTATAAATGTTTTTGGCCATGTTTTGTACTGTTAAGATGCTTGTCATTAGTTAATTCTATACACTTTTAATTTGTTCTATTTGAAGTGTCACAATTTGATGTTTAATAATGTGACAATGTTGCCCCGCCCTATTAATGAGCATATTATTATTGAATAATATTGATCTTTACAATCAGATTGCCGAAAATTGTAAGCAAAAACATCCGATGCATTGACAGACAGGTGACATTTCTATAGTAACCTCTCTTTCATATCTGTAGCATAAAGCGTGCCATCTTTTATGCCGGTTGGACAGATGGATGGACAGTCACTTAGCCTTTTATATGTATAGATATATAGAGATAACTTATTACCATACCACCATGAGATAATACTATTACTAAGATTTTTATTTCTTCGAAGCAAGCATACATTTTTTAAAAGGTGGGTTGCCATCATATATCATACTAGAGGCCCGGTGCACAAAATTCGTGCACGGGGTAGGGGGGTGGTCCCCTCAGCCCAGCCTGCACCCTTTCCAATCCGGGATCCCTCAGGGGATGTCCGGGACCGCTGGCTCCTAACTGCTCACCTGCCTGCTTGCCTGATCACTCCTAACTGCCCCCGCTGCCAGCCTGATCACCCTAACCGCCTCTGCCTGCCAGCCTGATCACCCCAAACTGCCCTCCCCTGACAGCCTGGTCACCCCTAACTGCCCTCCTCTGCTGGCCTGGTTGCCCCCAACTGCCCTCCCCTGCTGGCCTGGTCTCCCCTAACTGCCCTCCCCTGCCAGCCTGGTTTCTCCCAACTTCCCTCCCCTGCTGGCCTGATTGCCCACAACTGCCCTCCCCTGCTGGCCATCTTGTGGGGGCCATCTTGTGACAACTTGGGGCAGCCATCCTGTGAGGGTACGAGGGCCACCTAGGCTTTTATTAGTATAGATATACAGTGAACATTTTCTTTTTACCACTTATTCTCTTAAACATCCCTTTTCTTGGTTGTATAGTACTCCTTGTAGAAATGTATCATTTATTTAACACATACTCTATAGTTGAATATTTGGCTAGTTCTAAATTGTTTCTATTTTAAATAAAGCTACAGTAAACATCCTTCTGCTCAATCTCTCCTCACTTGTATGGGATAAAATCCTGGAAGTAAAATTGCTGGGCTCACTGGCATAAACACTCATTCTGCTGAATTGATCTCTAGAAAGGTAGTCTATACTAATAAAAGCCTTGGGGGCGATCAGGCCAGCAGGGGAGGGCAGTTTGGGGTGATCAGGCTGGCAGGCAGAAGTCGTTAGGGGCAATCAGGCAGGCATATAAGCAGGCGAGTGGTTAGGAGCCAGCGGTACCGGAATGTGAGAGTAATGTCTGACTGCCGGTTCAGGGATCGGGCCTAAACCGGAAGTTGGACATCCCCTGAGGGGGTCCCAGATTGGAGAGGGTGCAGGCCAGGCTGAGGAACACTGCCCCCCATGCACGAATTTCGTGCACCAGGCCACTAGTACTCATATAAAATACCAACTAGTCTATTCCGTGGCAAACATGGGCACTCTATTTTTAAATATTAAGCATATTGATAACAAAAGTATCTAGATTTAATTTGCATTTATTTGACATTAATCAAGTTGAACATTGTTTTTCTTTTGTTTGGGGAGCAGATAAAAGTTGTGGGCCTGTAACTTGTAATTTAGTCATAGTCTTTGTCCATTTGTCTCTTGGTGTGCCTTAATTTCTTTAACTTCTTTAAGCCCAAATATTCATGTGAGGTGAAGACAGGCATAGCAGAAGTCTTTCTTGGCATAAAATACCAAAATGTAATATTCTTATGGAAATAGTAACTTATGTTGTAAATTTTCTGCAGGAAACATGCAGTTTACAAGTTTTTATTCTTAATGGCATGTTACCATTTTTTAGTATTTTATTTGGCTTTATCACTCTGTAAATATAAATGAAGTTTTAGAATATTTGCAGAATTGGATAGCTTCTTTTTATTAATGTACTGTTAGGGGTCTTCACCTTTAAAGTCAGCATTCACAAGTCTAAGCTCAGATGAAATCAGAAAATAAACTTTGCTGTGTTTTCAGGATTTGAACTTGATAGTAGATGGCAGATGTAGTTGTATGACTGTCGTGTGAAACAAACAAACAAACAAACAAATAAAAGGGATGCAGAGGGGAATGAAAGACCATTTCCTTACCAAGCAATCATCCAGTGTATTGTCTAGGAAATAAAAAAGGAGAAAGCAGAAAGGACAAGAAAGAAAGGAGCAAGAAGAGAGCCAGTTTTGTGTCCTGCCGCGCACACAGATGTTCCTCTTGGCAGCCCTGCAGTCTTAGGCAGGACTGGGTTTCTGCAGACGTAGAATGTGAGCCTTCTTTGTTGGGGACAGAGTGCTGTCTGTGGTGGGAATTGAGCAGTGATGTATTGTAGGGTTGCTGCAATTTTCAGTGGAGACAGTACATTCAAGTAGCTTTGTGGGTAGTGGATTGTCTCAGCCAGGCCTGGCTAATCACACACTCCTCTTGGCAAAGTTCCTTTAAAAGGTAGAGCTGGCCGAGTTCTGGGTCATGGAGCCTGTCCCGTAACTTGGGCATCGGAGTGAGTTGCGAGCAACAGTTTTGTCATCCAACAAAAGAGTTTGTGACTGTAAAGTTAGAACTGTGACCATTTTTCAAGTGGAATATTTTTTTTTGTAATCACTGAAATAGTCTAATTCAGAATTGTTAAAGAAAATACCCTTTTAATAGAGTTCTTTCTTAAATATACATGTTTTACATTTTAGCTATCCCTTTGTGTATACTGGAATGTTTTTTGTTTGATGTTTAAACCATGTGTTTAAATGTAATCACTGGAGAGCAAAGGTGAGTATTCTGTCATTTGCTTGCTAGTGTTAGCTGTTTTGGTCTTCCGTATACTTGACTTGAGGTAGAACAATTAGCTGTGCTATACTAGATGTCAACAGAGATAAGGTTAAATTTTTCACTTTAAGAATTGATTGAATTTTTTAGTTGCCCATCTCTTCCCCCCCTTTTATCTATATATATAAAAGCCTAAGCAACAGAATGACTAGTTGACTGGTTGCTATGATGAGCACTGACCACCGGGGCCAGGCACTCAATGCAGGAGCTGCCCCCTGGTGGTCAGTGTGCTCCCACAACCAACCTCCCGCAGCCGGCCAACCTCTTGTGGTTCCTCCCCCCAGCCGACCAGCCCCAATCAGCCCCAATCTGGACTGGGCAAGGCAGCCCCAAATGGCCCCAATTGGGACTGGGCAAGGCGGCCCCCATCAGCCCCCATTGCTGGCCAGGCCGAGGGACCCCATCCATGCACGAAATCGTGCAACGGGCCTCTAGTGTTAAATATAATATAGAATGAATTTTTTCACATCCATCACCTTACATATTTTTTATGAGAATGTATAAGTTCTACTCTTAGCAAATTTTAATTATATAATATAATGTTATCAGCTATAGTCACCATGTGATACATTAGATCCTCAGACCTTGTTCTTCTCACAGTTGAAAGTTTGTACCCTTTTACCAATCTCTCCCTATCCCCCCCGCCCCACCCCTAGCCCCTAGTAACCACTTTTCTACTTTGTTTCTATGAGTTTGACTTTTTTTTAGATTTCACAAATAAGTGATATCATGTAGTATTTGTCTTTCTATGTCTACTTCACCCAGCATACTGCCCTTAAAGTCCACCCATGTTGTGCCAAATGGGAGGCGTGTCCTCTTTTTCATGACTGAATACCATTTCCGTGTATGTAAACACCACATGCTCTTTACCCACTCTTCGGCTGATGGATACTTCGGTTGTTTCCATATCTTGGCTGTTGTGAATAAAGCTGCAGTGAACATGGGAGTGTATATATCTCTTAGATATTCTGTATTGGGTGGTGTGGTGTTTTTTTTTAATGCCTACCCAGAAGTGAGAGTTTAATTTTTAATTTTTGAGGACCCTGCATACTGTTTTCCGTATTGGCTGTACCACGACCATTGTCATCAACAGTGTACGAGGTTCTTTTTTCTCCACATCCTCACCACCGTCAGGTGTCTTGGAAACCTCTGTGATTGTCCAGGCCGCCTTCTTTGTTCTTGTGGCTCCCGGTAGTTAAGGGTCTGGAATGAATTTTAATGGCCTTTTAATTGCTTACATAAAATCTGAACAAGAAGGGAAAGAAGACTATAAAAAGCAGTAGAGCCTGGAATCTGTAAGATCACCCCTAATTGGATGGGTTGTTGAATGTTCGTGGAGGTTTAGAGCTTGTAAGAACCATTGAGATCTAGTCAACTCTGTCTTTTGATAGAAAAATGTGAGACCCAGAAAAATTAGAGAGGAGCCCGAACCTGATTATAAAGCTCCTAATTCGCATATTTAACCTCTCCTACATCCTTTAGTCTTGACATCCAATCAAAGCAGCATTTATGTCCTAAGCTCCTACTCCAGTGAGGGATTCCTCAGATCTGCGTCTTACATTGAGGAAACTCACATTCTCGTTAGAAAACAAGCCAGGCTCTCATTAAAAGTTGTTGGTTATGAGAAATTTAAGTAGTAGTTCAAGACAGTAGTAGGAGCCAGATCTCAGAGCACTACTTCCTTAATGGCCAAGTGAACTTGCAAACCAATTATTCTTGAAACTCAGTAAAAGGGTATATATCTTCAGGCTGGGGTGGTCAGAGGAAGACCTTCCACATAGACATTGAGTTTTGAGGTAGGGCTGGATTTTCTTGGCCTCACTGCTGAATTTCCTGCTCCTTTTATTTTATTATTATTTTTAAAAATATATTTTAATTGATTTTTTACAGAGAGGAAGGGAGAGGGATAGAGTTAGAAACATCGATGAGAGAGAAACATTGATCAGCTGCCTCCTGCACACCTCCTACTGGGGATGTGCCCACAACCAAGGTACATGCCCTTGACTGGAATCGAACCTGGGACCTTTCAGTTTGCAGGCCGACGCTCTATCCACTGAGCCAAACCGGTTAGGGCTCCTGCTCCTTTTATAAAATTCACATAAAAGTCAGCTTTTCTCCCATGGGTCCCTGACCTTTCTTTACTAGTAGAGCTTCTAGTATTAGTATTCCACATTTCATTATAGTTGTTTATCTCCCCCACTAGACTCTGAATTCTTTAATACCCAGACTTATCTTCATATGCTGAGTATCTTGCTTGGTACATAATGGTGACAAGTACGTTTCAAATAAATGGAACACTTGCATGTACTTGTACAAATAGGAATTTATATGACAACTAGAGGCCTGGTGCACGAATTCATGCACGGTTGGGGTCCCTCGGCCTGGCCAGCACTCGGAGCCGATCAAGCCCGATCGGGGCTGTCTTGCCCAGTCCCAATCTAGGCTGATTGGGGCCGGCTGGGAGGATGGACTGTGGGAAGTTGGCTGGCCATGGGAGGTTGGCTATGGGAACACACTGACAACCCGGCTGGCCGGGGGGAGGGACTGTGGGAGGTTGGCCGGCCGCGGAAAGTTGGTTGTGGGAACACACTGACCACCAGGGGGCAGCTCCTGCGTTGAGCGTCTGCCCCCTGGTGATCAGTGCTTATCATAGCTACCGGCCGGTCGTCTGGTTGTAACAGTCACTTAGGCTTTTATATATATACTAGAGGCCCGGTGCACGAAATTTGTGTGGTGGGGGGGGGGGCCTCAGCCCAGCCTGCACCCTCTCCAATCCGGGACCCCTTGGGGGGTGTCTGACTGCCGGTTTAGGCCCGATCCCTGAGCCTCAACTGGCAGTCAGGCATCCCTCTCACAATCCTGGACCGCTGGCTCCTAATCGCTCACCTGCCTGCCTGCCTGGTCGCCCCTAACTGCCCCCCCCCCCCGCCAGCCTGATTGCTCCTAACTGCCTCTGTGTGCTGGCCTGATCACTTCTAACTGCCCCCCCCCCCCCCCCCCCCCCCGCTGGCCTGGTCACCCCTAACTGCCCCCCCACCGGCCTGGTTGCCACCAACTGCCCCCCCCCCCGACCTGGTTGACCCCAACTCCACCACCCCCTGCCGGCCTGGTTGCCCCACGCAGCCTGCTGTTCAGTCGTTTGGTCATCCCTCACTAACACCCCTGTAGGCAGCCATCTTGTGAGGGCGTGAGGGTCAATTTGCTTATTACCTCTTTATTATATAGGATATAGATAGCATCGTTATGGACAGAATTGTGTACCGCCAAAGTCTGTGTTGAATGAAGCCCTAACCCCCAATGTGATTGTATTGGAGATAAGGCAGGTGAGGTCATAAGTGTGGGGCCCTAACCAGTGGGGTTAGAGTCCTAATAAAAGGAGGAGACACGAGAGCACTCTCCGGCTGTGTGCAAGCAGGGAGGGGAGGCCCCACCAGAAGCTGAGTCAAGCGGAACCATGATCAGGGACTTCAAGCCTACAGTACTGTGAGGAATAAAATTCTGATGTTGAAGAACCCAGCCGGTGGTATTTTGCTGTAGCAGCCAAAAGCAGAGTAATGCACATGTATGTACACTGGTCTTAGCTAAAGGCCGAGAAGCGATAATCACATGTGTACATACAAGCAGCTTTAGCAATGGAAGCTCTGCCTCCCCAGATGCCACCATGTCTTTGTCAACTGCTATCTAAGGATCCAGCTCCTTTGCCAAGTTACCCGCCCGCCCCAGAGAACCTCTCAGCCAGGTCGGCACTAGTTAGGACAGGAAGTAGGTGGTTGTACACCTGCGTAAGTTCTTTGTTAAACCAACGGAGTGCAAGGAGTGTATTAAAGGAATCAGTTCAGCTCTGATTCCTGGGTGAGTTAGAGCCCTGGCCACAGGGCTCCATGTGGCGGCTGCGGCCGGGAATGGATTCACCGCACAGCCCCCCTCACTGCCATGCTCGTGCCCACCCATCCACTTCCTGTTCCACCTAAGTCCACCCTGCATCATCCCCTCCCTGCGTCCTCCTCCCCGCGTCCCCGTTCCCCATGTCCCCCCTCCCCGTATCTCCCCTCCCCATGTCCCTCCTCCCCACATCCTCCCCTCCCCGTGTCCCCCATCCCTGCATCCCCCCTCCCCATGTCCCTCCTCCCCTCCCCGTGTCCCCCATCCCCGCATCCCCCCTCCCCGCATCCTCCCCTCCCCGTGTCCCTCCTCCCCACGTCCCCTTTCTACATCCCCCCTCCCCGCATCCCCCCTCTCTGAGTCCCCCTCCCTGATCCTCCCCTCCCTGTGTCCCCCCTCCCCGCATTCCCTCCCTGCATCTTCCCCTCCCTGTGTCCCCCCTCCTGAGACCTCCCCTCCCTGCATCATCCCTTCCCCGTGTTCCCCCTCCCCGTGTCCCTCCGCCCTGCGTCCCCCCTCTCCGCATCCCCCGTCCCCCCTCTCCACATCCCCGTCCCCACATCCTTCCCTCCCCGTTTGTCCCCCCTCCCTGCATTCCCTCCCTGCCTCTTCCCCTCCCTGTGTCTCCCCTCCTTGGTTCTCCCCTCCACAGGTTCCCCGCTCCCCGTGTCCTCTCATCCTTGCCCCACAATTCCCTTTCCACAGAGCAGCCAGACCGGCCTTCCCTTCTGTTGGCTTCCCATGAGCGCCTGCAGTAAACGGGTGTGGAGCACCCATGGCCTGCTCCTGCCTTCCTCGCCGCCCCGACTCCCTCTAGTCTCCATGTCACATGTTCTCGTGCACATCGGCCTTCCTTGTTGTTTAGATCTGCCCCCTTTCTCCTGTCTTTGAACTGATTCTCTCTACCTGGACTGCTGTGCGCCCCCCTTTTCCCAGCTGGCTCCTTCCTGTCGCTCAGGGCTCCCCTCAGTGTCCGTTCTCCAGAGGCTCCTCCTTGTTGCCTCCCTTCAGCACTCTGCCCAGACCTGGTCCTTGTCTGCCGGTTGGTCCCCTTCCGCAGTGTGCGTGCTGCGTCCTGGAGCCCTGTCTCTGGGCACTGGTCGCCCTGCACCGAGAGCAGTACCTGCCGCGGGTGGGCGTTAATATTGGTGAGGGAATGGCAGGTGGAGCCCAGGCCCAGGGCAAGCACTCACGGCAGCCCTTCTCCCTTGGGGCTCACAGTCTGTTCCCACGTCCCTAGTCCCAAGGACCCTGCTGTCAGCAGAAAGGCCCTCTAGGGCCTAGAAACACTTCCCAGAAGTCCCGCTGCTGTTGCTCATCCGGCAGATCCGCTCTTGATGGCCATGGAAAGTTAAACTTCGCTTCTTTGAACAGGACATCTTTGAAGACTGTTGTCAACTGTTGTCCTGTGGCGTCAGTTTGAGCCCAGAAAGCCTGACAGCCAGACCTGCATTACTTGTGACAGAAGGTAGCTAGACAGGCCTCAAGTATTCTGTAAATCCAGGCCTGTCCTGGCTGGACTTCTGAGCATTTATTTACCAAGTCCTCTCTGTGCCGCCCTCGGACAGCTACCCCCACAGTCCTAGCAGGTAGAGGCTATAGTGATCCCACTTCACAAAAAGGACAGCCGTGCCCAAGGTGACGCAATGTTCACTTAAAATGAGTGACTTAGGGGACAGCGTTGTTCTTAAACACTGTCAGTTGGCTTGTTATCCAAGGTTTTAGTTCCCTCTGACCAGTAAACGGATCGACTATGGCTCTCTAGCTGTCAGTGTGACACGATATATGCTCTCTGAACAGAACTCTGCTCTCCATGCACTTCCCCCTCCCCCCCCCCCGCCATTGATTTTTAGAGTGGAATGGAGAGGGGGAGACACAGGAAGAGAAACATAGATGTAGAGCTACATTGATTGATTGCCTCCTGTACGTGCCCCGACTGGGCGGGGATCGAGCCTACAACCAAGGTACGTGCCTTTGACTAGAATCAAACCTGGGACCCTTCAGTCCTCTGGCCTACACTCTATCCACTGAGCCCAAACGGCTGCTCTGGGATCTTGAGACTCCCTCCCAGCGCTCCCTCCATTTTGCAGGCACTGACTTTGGAAGTCCATTTACGTGGGCCGGGAAACTGGAATCAGATACTCTCTATAGTTTTGGGGGCGGGGAGCGGGGGGAGTGAACGCTCATCAGAGTTAAGAGTTTCCTATCAGGGACCACTAATCCCTTTGCGTTGTGAAGGAAAATTTTACTTGACTCTTCTGCCCTGTCTTACTTTAAAAGCATAAGAATTTATTCAGAGATACTTACATTAGTCATATGCTAACCTAACACTGTTCTTTTGGAATTTTAGTATTTTTTGAATGTTTGTTTTGGGTAGTAAAAGCTTTAAGATAATATAATTATCTTATCACAAGGAAGTAATCAGAACCATATACTAAACAAAAACAAGCAAAAAAACTTTTATTTACTATTTTAAGTAACAAATACAGGATGGGGCAAAAGTAGTTTACAATTGTTTGTATGGAAAAGAACCTACTAATTAACACGTTAAGCACCAAGCCTGTTTTGTCTTCCTTTCCGTTTAGCCATTTCACCGATACCCGATTTTCACCAGTGACTGACGAGGTCGGAATGGAAAGTATAGTGTCAGTCACCGGTGACTGGCATGGCACTTAACGTGTTAATAAGTAATAATATAAGAATAAACTGTTCTGCGTACTCACAACTGTAAACCTCTGCTGTGTGTGGTATTTCTTTTTTTGCAGAATTTTACTCCAGGGATATTTTCCTCTTGACAGTATTTTACCAGCATTTAGCACCAAGTCACCCTGCAGGTGCCAGTCTGCTCAGAAACACCTTCGTTTCTCAGATGGGAAGCAGCAAGACCATCCACCTGCCAGCATGAGCCCAGTCTCTGTAGCCACACTCCTGTTCTGATGGGAATGGCCCAGAGAGCAGGGAATTCCCAAGCCTTCCGAGTCACACACTCAGCTGCTCAATGCCTAGGCTGCTCTCAGGGCTAAAGTACGTGGGTGCTGCTGGGAGGTGGGATGCCAAGTTCAGGAGCAGGTGTGACGACCGATGGTGGGGTAGCAAGACGTCCAGTGCAGACCCCAGCTTACAGAGCCGGTTGCCGAAGTTCGGTAGCATCGAGAATATATATTTACTCTGGTTTTTTCCAACAGCCTGTCCGGTGCCTGATGTGTATGGTGTAGTGCAGCGCGGGAAGTGGAAGTTCAAAAGTCCACATGAACCGGATTTCTTAAAGATAGTAACAGGTCATAGAAAAAGATAGCTGTGTTTGGCCTTTTCAAGTCTCTTCTCATTTGCATACTAAGAGGATGGTTTAGAAATTGTCTGCCTAGGGAGGGATCCAGTAGCTCTTTTTCCTGGTCAGTTAGTGTGCGTTCTCTCTGGAATGGAATTGAGCAGCCATCTAGCCAGCAGTCATGTCAAGAGTCATCTTTAGCTTTCGGTGTGAGCCAGATGGACAAGCTAGTCGCGTGTAGCAGCTGCTGCTCCCTGGGACTGAGGCCGGCCTCTGCACGTGGGGGGCATTAACGAGGGCCTGCTCTGGTCTGCAAGACTGAATGCTGAAAGGTGCCCCCGATTGAGAGTGTTTGCCGCACACCCGACCTCCCTCTGTTTGGCCGTTCTTTTCTGATTGGCTCTCTGAGGCTGGAAGACCTAACCGGCACTCTGAGTCTGTCAGAAAGCTGGAGATGGAAGGAGCTGATGCATCTAATCAGCCCTTACTAAATTGAAATCCCATTGCCCCTGCGATCATCCATCTGGAAATTCCCTGTGATTTCCTCCATTAACACACAAACAAGCAATTCCCTTGTAGCCACACCATCTGACGTTCTTCCTCAGATTGACCTGAAACCTGCTAAGTGGGCCTCCTCGGACATTTCCCCATTTTTCTCATTTCTGCTTTTTTGAGGCACAGAAGGCAGACACACGCAGTAAATACCTCTTTTCCTTTTCTCCCCAATGTGCTGAATGCCCTTCCTCCCTTAAGTTCTTCATGCAGCATAATACCAGTTCTTTCACTGTCGTCCTCGGGACAGGCCACCATCCGTGGCCTTGGGCCGCGCTGCCCCGGCGTGCAGCACAGTGCGGAGGAGAGAGACAGGGTATGATGTAGGATATATACTAGTGCTAATTCCGCCTAATCCCGAGTTAACTGCTTAGGAAGCAAAGCCATATTGTTGACTATTACTGACTTTGCAATGATCCAAAACCACTGTGTCACCTAAGTGCCTTTAAATGACGTACTTTCTGGACTGTAGTCGGTTGTCTTTTTTCTTGTTAATTTCACAGAACTTCTTAGGCTTCAGTGTCCTCAATCGTATATAATAAAAGGCTAATATGCAAATTGAACTGCAGAACAACTGGTCGCTATGACGTGCACTGACCACCAGGGCGCAGATGCTCAATGCAGGAGCTGCCCCCTGGTGGTCAGTCGCTCCTCCAGTGGGAGCACCGCTCAGCCAGAAGCCCTGAGCCGGGCTCACAGCTGGCGGGAGCCTCTTCTGCCTCCTCTACAGCACTAAGGATGTCCGACTGTCAGCTTAGGCCCTCTCCTGACATCCCCTGAGGGCTCCCGGACTGCGAGAGGGTGCAGGCTGGCCTGAGGGACCCTCTGAGTGCATGAATCTCATGCACTGGGCCTCTAGTTTTCAATAAGGGGCATGAACTGGAGTGTTTCATAAACGTACCCAGTTTGGAGTACAAAGGGCAGATATTAACCAGGAAGCCCTAGGGGTCCTTCTACAACCAACCTGGCGTCAGCCCTGTCAGCACTGGGCGGTGTCTGCGCCCCCCTCCCCTCATGTCTCTGGGTCTTGTCCCACAAAGCAGGCTGTTGAGACTTCTCGATGGCAGCCTGGGCCTGATTCTTGTGGAAAAGAGTTTTCCCTCTGACCCCTGCAGCCCACACAAGCCATTGCAATAACCGCCTCTTAAGGGCTTGGCTTCCCAAAGGCACCTGAGGAAGTCTGCCCTCTGGCTGAGAGGGCACAGGCTTCGGGACGCACCTGCTGAGAACTCTGCCTCCCCCCCAGGAAATGGCCAGCGGCCGGCTTCTCCCCCAGGTTGCCTCCGTGGGTTGCGGGGTGAGAGAGCCTCTCTTTCCGGTTGGTTTCTCCTTACCTCGTGTGGATGTTGAGTAGGTGTTGGTTGAAAATTCAACAATACTTACTTGGTAAGACCGACAGCCAGAAACAAGATTAAAGGAAGACTCAGTCACAGTCAAGCCTTGATCTTTCTCTAACTCTTCCTCTGTTCTATACCAACAAAACTTGTCTCTGGCAATAAATGTATATATTTTCTTCTCATAAAATAAAAATTATACACCACAAAATATAAGCCCTTTTGCTTAGATGCCATAATACTAGGTCCAACTTGGGTCCCAGTTTTAGTTCTCAGCATATCTCAGGTGCCTGAAAGGATTTCCTCCTCGGTTCCCTCTGGACTTTCTGGCATTGTTTTGATACTTATCTTTAATTTCCCTAACCATAGGGAAATTATGAATAGATGTTACATAGAAGGGCAAAGCTAGAATTGAGGTTTTAAACATCAAATGTGAGACAAGCAAAGTTGTTTTCCAGTATGAATATATATATTCATATTCTGATCAGCAACTTTTTTTTTTCTAAAAATAGGCAACATGCTTGTTAGCTGATAGGATTGTCCTTTCCCAAATTCCTTAGCACACCTGATTTTTTAACTCTGAGAAAAGAGTATGACTGTCGTCATTGATATCATATGTAATTATCTTATAGTCCACATTATTAAAAAGGGCACTTATTGTTGGACATGTTAAGATGTTTCATTTTCACATTTCATAAAATAAATGAATGCTTAAACAAAACAAAACTCTTCTGTTTGTTGTGGCACAAAATACAATTAGCAGGAACTTGGTTTAAAAGAAAACAAAATCATACGTTTATATTAGGATTGCAAAAATTATCTAGGATGATTGCAGTTAAGGAAGCACAGTTTGGTGGTGTGAGCAATATCCCTTGCTTGTTACCTCAGGGCCTGTAGGTTTCCAGCTGCAGGTTGCTGTATGTGTTTCATTTTCACCTAGTTCAGTGGTCGGCAGACTCATTAGTAAGCAGAGCCAAATAGCAACAGGACGATTGAATTTCTTTTGAGAGCCGAAAACCGACTTCTGCGCATGGGCCATGAAGTTTCAATCGCTCTGTACGTATGTGCCCGCACGTGGTATTTTGTGGGAGAGCCGCATGTGGCTCGTGAGCCGCAGTTTGCCGACCACTGACCTAGTTGATAGGTATACCCTCTATAGTGTTTTTAAAGGGATAAGCAATAGTTTTTTCAAGAGGCTTTTGGTAATAATTTAGGTAGCAGAAGTTATGATTATAGTAATTTTTGTTTCCCACTTACATCTTCTGATGACTGGGATAATAAATGAGGACTTAAGGTTTGTGCTGTATTTTAAGTTTTAACGAGTGGGAACCTGAAGAGCCGTAGAACTTTAGGAGCTGTGGTGCCTGCGGGTACAGTGCGGAGCATGCGGTGAGAAAGGGTCTGCACAGGCAGCCACAGATCGAGCAGAAGGAAGCAGCAGGCTGGATGGTCAAGGAAACACGCGGTCGTGCTCTGAAAAGTGAGACCAAACCAAACACGCCAAGTGGTCAGCTATGAAGGTCAGTTGCTAATTGAGTGTTTAAGTCTATAACAATATTTGATGTAGCCAATTAAAAGTCTTCAATGTGTGCATTTTATATCTATATTTAATCAGTTTTACACATAATATCACTGCACACCATATCAGTTCTCAAACACTTAAATTGGATAAAAGTAGAATAAAATCATAGAACTACAAAAGTCCTTAGGTCTATTCTAACACTGCTATTTAATGATGAGGAATGCCTAGACGTTCATTTAAAAAAACAAAGTACACACAAGATACACACATATTCTCTCTCTCTTTCTCTCTCATACACACACACACACACACACACACACACGTCAATTGCTGGCTTCACATATAGATCAACACTACAGTAAACATTTGTCAGAATTAGAAAAAACAAACGTGTTAGTCAAGCCATTATAACATTTTTTCTCTTCAAAAAAGAAAAGAATTTATTTTTTTAAGTCTTAAAACTTTAAATAGGAATTATAAGGAAATCAGAAAAGGTTCTAAACTATTTTAACTTAATTGGATGAAAACATAGATGGTTAATAATTTCAAAAGAACTATTTTTACAACCTCTGAGAATTATGATTACAGCAAGACAGCTAAATTGACTAGCAAAGTCAGAATTCCTCACAATATTCTCTTTGGATACTGAGGCTCAGTCCGGGCCTTGTAATTGTCAGCTTTGTGTTATTTGATGTATTTGTATGAAAGAACTAGGCAGAGAGACTGCGTTTTCATCTACTAGTACGAGAGCCCCCCCAGCAGCACTGACAGATGCTGAAGAGTGTCTGTGGAAGGAATGTCAAAAGCCTCTCCAAAGGAAAGTCTTTAGACCATGTTTCTAATACAGAAATGCAAAACCAGATTTAATTGCCCTTATCCTAAAGAGCTCAGACACGCAAGCTCATTTACACGGCATATGGTCTGAAAGGTGCCCCGGGAAGACAGCAGTCCCGGAAGGCCGGTGTGAATCCATTCAGGCTGGCGTTCACAGGATCGGCCACAGCAAGCACGTGAAGTTAAAAGAACGAACACACCAAGGCTCACTTCACTTTGATGTGCTCACTGGAGACATCTACTTGCCTTTCAAGACAGCAGCATTCAGTGGTTTTAATATGAAATACAAGATTTCTGAAAAATAAATATCTGTAAAGATGTAAAAAAAAACAAACAGAAAACATTGCATGAAGCTGTGGAGATTTTTTTCTGATAATTTTTAATTCACTGGTATTTGCTACCAACGAAAGTAATCATTTTTCTAATGGGGAGCAATGAAAATAATGAGTTGGATGGCAGCAACATTGCTTACATTTTATTTCAAAGGGAAGACATTTTAAGACTTATGAAGTGGTAAATTCTTACAGCCCCAAAGGGATTAAGTTTACAGTTCTTGCAAGAAGTCGCAGGTAATTGAGAACTTAAGAAAAGGAAGAGGAAAGAGTCTGTGGATCCCCTCAGACCACTTGGTGGCCTTAAGCAAGGACTTGACATCCACGTAGCTTACTTTATGTCTGCAGCATGGGGAAGTGTTTTTCTGGAGAATTTCATTTAACCTCTATAGCTAATAAGACAGTACCGTTGCCGTGTGTCTAGTACAATATCACATGCAGGTTTGAAGAAGAATACAGAAATGAACAGAAAGCAAAGACATGTTTGGGGTAGGGGGTAGTAACAGCAAATGTGGATCTGGTTGTTTATTATTGCTGGTTCTAATTAGTAATTACTTATTATAACAAACTATTTCAAAGTGCTATTTTTCCTGTAAAACTAGCCTTTCTGCCACAGTACACATTGATATGTTGTAGGAAAATATCTTACTGTTTTTATTGTCACTTTGAAACTGTCTAGAGCTGCATAGTCACATGGCTATTTAAATCAAAACAAAATAAAATTAAATGTAATTTAAAAGTTTAATTCCTCAGTCAGACTAGCCCTATTTCAACTCCTCAATAATCACATTATATAGAGTGTTTCCAGTATCACAGAAATTTATGTTAGGTCGAAATGTTTTGGTATTATTGATAATTGTAATTAAGTTTCAGTGCATTCCATTGAAACGTAGAAACATCGATCATTTGGCTCAGTTGATAGAGTGTCGGCCTGCAGACTGAAGGGTACCGGGTTCAGTTATGGTCAAGGTCACATACCTTGGTTGCAGGCTCCTCCCTGGCCCAGGCCCTGGTTGGGGCGCTTGCAGGAGGCAAACAATTGATGTGTTTCTCTCACATCGATATTTCTCTCTGTCTTTCCCTCTCTCCCACTCTCTCTGAAAATCAATGGGAAAATATCCTCGGGTGAGGATTTAAAATAAAAAAATTATATGTTTTTAGATGATAGGTATAGAGGAGACTGGTTTCCTGTCAGTGCAAAGATTAAGCAAAGTTAAACTGTAAACAAGGGACATTTAGCACACATAGCAAAACACAAAATGAAATGGAGGTGTTGCTTCTGGTGATGCAATTTTCTGAACAGTGAGTAACGCTAAGGTTCTGAACAAAGTCAGTCTTCCATCACTTTACACTGTAATCACATTCTTAGGAATTTAGTGTACACTTAAGCTTTTATTTAAATCACACCACTGTTTCTCTTCAGTAGATACAGTTTCAGGCTCGATGTCTAGTTCAGAGGCAGGACAACATTGTACAGAAGAGTTCTCTGCATCACAGAATATCTTCATCCCACCCTCTCTAAATATCAACCCGATAGCATGACCACCAAGACGTACCTCCAAACATTTCCAGCACATCTGGTATAAATACTCAAGGTGGTGGACCCTTCAGATAATGTTTGTAAGCTGGTTCCTTTGTTGTTTATATTTTCTTGATTTTTCTTTTTGTTCAATATTTTGAAATTGAAATATAATGCTGCTGTGGCCCAAGTTCTTCTTTTAACACCTGTCATTATTTATTCCTATTAAAGTTAAACTTAATTAATTGACCAGGAGTAATGAAAGAAAAATTTCTTCTTTAAATATGTTATGGCCTTGTGTCTTATATCTATTAGAAAATGTCTCAGACTGAGTAAGTAGAAGCTGCACTTGACACTCTCCCAGGACCAAACTGGAAATACAACTAAAAT
This sequence comes from Plecotus auritus, assembly GCF_963455305.1. NCBI lineage: Eukaryota > Metazoa > Chordata > Mammalia > Chiroptera > Vespertilionidae > Plecotus > Plecotus auritus. Next base: position 51,174,342 of record NC_137777.1, on the reverse strand, counting down.
ACAGAAAAAACACCCTGAAAAATCAAATGAAGACTAGCTAGAGAGAACCCTGATAACCTGGGACAGAAAGTGAAGTCCACAGAGGCTGGTAGGAAGTACAGAGATGAAAAAGGGATGGCCAGGTTCCCACAGACAGCAGCTGAAGGTCTGGAGCAGGGGTCCTCAAACTTTTTAAACAGGGGGCCAGTTCACTGTCCCTCAGACTGTTGGAGGGCCAGACTATAGTTTAAAAAAACAACTATGAACCAATTCCTATGCACACTGCGGGCCCGGGATGAGTTGGCTGCTAAGCAGGACAGGCAGCGGCACCTGGCGGGCCGGATAAATGTCCTCGGCGGGCCGCATGCGGCCCGTGGGCCGTAGTTTGAGGACCCCTGGTCTGGAGGGATATCTCAGCTGTGGAGGTTTCCCACTTAGAACTCTGAGATCTAAACCCCAATCTGGGCTCCCCAGCCTAGAGCATCAGAACTGAGAAAGGTGCCCACAGAACATCTGGCTGTGAAAAGCAGCAAGGTTGCTGCCTGCCAGGGAGAGAAGGCTAGAAATGCAGTCACCCCTTTTATAGGGCCAACATACAAAATTTCATGTGCAGCCACTCACCTTGGGCTCCGGGAGACAGAGGGCAGAGTGGATTGGAGCTCTGGGAGGAGAGTCCAGGGTTGGGGACTCTGGGGTTGGAGCTTGGAGAGCAGCCACCCCGGATTCCTGTGCTGAGTCATTCCCTCATGCTTCTGAGGACATCTTTTTCCCTGGACCTTTGCTATCCAGGCAGTTTTTGCCTGGGGAGAGGCATTTGCCCCACGCTGTGGTCTATAACCTGAGGCCAATCAGGGCTGATAACAATCAGACAGCAGGCAGAAGTGGGTCTCTGGAGGCTTTGAGTCTTTGCCTCATCTCCTTCTGGGCCCGGGGCTAGGAAAAGCAGACCCTAGTGCACATCTTGGTCCTTTCCAAAGACACGCAGCTGAGGGAGCCACAAGCTGTGGATTGCTGATAACGCCAAGCAGGATACACAGAGCCAGTCAGAAACTGTCCAACATGTCCTGCGCTAAAAATTGGGAGTCGTAGCAGATCTACCTAATACATAGAAACAAATCAAAACAGGCAGCCAAAATGGGGAGACAAAAAAATGACCCCCAAATGAAAGAACAAGAGAATGCTCCAGAAGAAGAGCTAAATGAAATTGAGCTAAGAAATTTATCAGATATAGAGTTAAGAATAATGATGGCAAAGATCCTCAACAGCATGAGAAAAGATATAGTAACTATGAAAAAAGATCTGTCAGAAATAAAAAATGACATATCACTAATAAAGAACACATTGGAAGAAATACACAGCAAATTAGGGGAAGTCAAGGATCAAATCAGTGAATCAGAAGACAGGGTAGAAAAAAATTACTCAGAGAACCAAAAAGAAAAGAACAATTAAAAAATAGGAAGACAGCTTAAGGGAGCTGTGGGACAACATGAAACATAACATTCTCATAATAGGAGTGCCAGAAAAAGAAGAATGTGAGCAAGGGGTAGAGAATGTGTTTGAAGAAATAATGGCAGAAAACTTACCTAGCTTGGTGAAGGAAAAGATCACACACAAGTCCAGGAAGCACAGAGAGTCCCGAGAAGAATCCAAACAGGCCCACACCCAGGCACATCATAATTAAAATGCCAAAAATTAAAGACAAAGAGAGACACTTAAAGGCAGCAAGAGAAAAGCAATTTGTTACCTACAAAGGAGCTCCCAAATAAGGCTGTCTGCTGATTTTTCATCAGAAACTCTACAGGCAAGAAGGGAATGGCATGAACTATTCAAGATAAGGAAAAGCAAGGATCTAAAACCAAGATTACTTCATGCATCAAGGCTATCATTCACAATAGGTGGTAAAATAAAGAGCTTCCCAGACAAAAAGAGTTCATCACCACCAAACCAGCACTGCAAGAAATTCTAAAGGGACTGCTGTAATGAGAAGAAGAAATAGAGAAACATAGGCATACAGAATTAAAACGGCAGTAAATAAGTACCTATCAATAATACCCTTAAATGTAAATGGATTACATACTCCAAGCAAAAGATATAGGGTAACTAAGTGGATTAAAAAACATGACCCAATTATATGCTGTCTACAAGAGACCCCCTTCAGAACAAAAGACTCACAAAGGATGAGAGTGAAGGGATGGAAAAAATTTTCCATGCAAATGGAAACAAACAAAAAAAGCTGGGGTAGCAATATTCATATCTGACAAAATAGATTTCAAAATAAAGGCCATCACGAGAGACAACAAAAGTTACCACAAAATACTAAAGGGATTGATTCAATAAGAGGATATAACCCTAGTAAAATATGCACCCAATATAGGAGCACCTAAATATATAAAAAAAAATTCTTGAGGACTTTTAGGGAGAGAGTGACAGAAACACAGTCATAGTAGGGAACTTTAACACCCTGCTGACTTCACTAAATAGATACTCTGGACAAAAAAATTAACAAGGAAACAGTAACTCTAAATGACACAGTGGATCAGAAATTTCTTGACATTTATAGAACATTTCACCCCAAAGCTGCAGAATATACATTCTTCTCAAGTGCACATGGATCATTCACAAAGATAGACCACATGTTAGGACACAAAACAATTCTCTACAAGTTCAAGAAGATTGTAATCATATGGAGCGTCTTCTCAGATCACAGTGGAATGCAATTAGAAATTACAGTAAAAACACTCAAAAACATTGAAACACATGGAGGCTAAATAGTATGTTATTAAACAATGAATGGGTTACCAATGAGATCAAGAAAGAAATAAAAAATTTCCTGGAAATAAATGAAAAGAAAACTCAAAATCTCTGGGATACACCAAAAGCAGTCCTGAGAGGAAAGTTCATAGCATTACAGGCCTACCTAAAAAAAAAAAAAAAAAAAAAAATTTAATAATAAACTATTTAAACCCTACAACTTAAAAGAACTAGAAAGAGAATAATAAGAAAAGCCCAGAGTAAGTAGAAGGAAGGAAATACTAAAGAGTAGAGGAGAAATAAATGACACGGAGACTAAAAAGAATATATATACAAAAAAAAAAAATCAATGAAACTAAGCTGGTTCTTTGAAAAGATAAACAAGATTGATGAACTGAAAGCCAGACTCATCAAGAAACAAAGAGAGAGAACCCAAATAAACAAAATCAGAACTGAAAGCAGAGAAGTAACCACTGACACCACAGAAATACAAAGGATTGTAAGAAAATTCTATGAACAACTGTATGCCAACAAGCTGGACAATGTGGATGAGATGGACAAATTCCTAGAAAAATACAATCTCCCAAAACTGAATCAGGAAGAATCAGAAAACCTGAATAGGCCAATAATAACTGATGAAATAGAAGCAGTAATCAAATAACTCCCAGCAAACAAAAGCCCCGGTCCAGATGGCTTCACAGGGGAGTTTTACCAAACATTCCAAGAACTAACACCTATACACCTTAAACTATTCCAAAAAATTCAAGAGGAAGGAACACTTCCAAGCTCTTTTTATGAGGCCAGCATTTTCCCAATTCTAAAACCAGATAAAGACACTACACAATAAGAGAATACAGGCCAATATCTCTGATGAACATAGATGCTAAAATCCTCAACAAAATATTAGCAAATCAGATCCAGCAATACATTAAAAAAGATCATGACCAAGTGGGATTTATTCCAGCAAGGCTGGTACAATATTTGCAAATCAATAAATGTGATACATCAAATAAACAAATTGAAAGACAAAAATCACATGATCATATCAGTAGATGCGGAGAAAGCATTCAACAAAACCCAACATCCTTTTTTGATAAAAACTCTCAGCAAAATGGAAATAGAGGGATCATATCTCAACATAATAAAGACCCTATAGACAACCCTACAGCGAACATTATATTCAATGGCCAAAAATTAAAACCATTTTCTCTAAGAACAGGAACAAGACAGGGATGTCCGCCTTCACCACTGGCGGGGCGATGGGGGGGCCCCTGCTGACACCTGCCTTGGCTGGCCTGGGGCCTGTGGGCTGGGGGCAGCTCCTGCTTTGAGATCTTACCCCTGGTGGTCAACACTAGAGGCCCAGTGTATGAATTCATGCATGGGTGGGGTCCCTCGGCCTGGCCAGCGATTGGGGCTGATCAGGGGGGCCAGCCGGCCAGTGGGGGAGTGGCCGCAGGAAGTTGGCTGGCCGTTGAGGGGAGGGACCGTGGGAGGTTGGCCAGCCGGCCACAGGAGGTTGGCTAGCTTCAGGAGGTTGGCTGTGGGAGCGCACTTACCACCAGGGAGCAGCTCCTGCATTGAGCATCTGCCCTCTGGTGGTCAGTGCGCATCATAGCAACCGGTCCTTCGGTTGCTTAGGCTTTTATATATATAGACTAGAGGCCTGGTGCACAAAAATTATGCACGGGTAGGGTCCCTAGGCCTGGCTGGTGATCAGGGCCAATCTGAGGGGCGACCGGTGGGGCGATTGGGGGCCCCCCCGCTGGCACCCATCTTGGCCCGCCTGGCACCACCTGCTTGCCGGCCCTGCCCCCTACTGCTGCCGCCAGTCACCTCCCTCTGGGGCGACTGGCGGGGCGATCGGGGGCTCCCGCTGACACCTGCCTTGGCTGGCCTGGGGCCTGCATGCTGGGGGTAGCTCCTGTGTTGAGCATCTTACCCCTGGTGGTCAGCACACATTATAGCAACCAGTTGTTCCGTTCAGTCAATTTCCATATTAGGCTTTTGTTATATAGAATAGTACTGGAATCCTAGCCATAGCAATCAGACAAGAAGAAAACAAAAGGCATCCAAATTGGAAGGGAGAAAGTGAAACTCTCACAGATGATATATTTTACATGGAATACCCTAAAGCACCAAAAAACTACTGGATTTATTAAATGAATTTAGCAACGTAGCAGGATACAAAATCAACACCCAGAAATCGATGGCTTTTTATGTATCACCTAGAGGCCCGGTGCATGAAATTCGTGCACAGGGAGGGGGGGTCCCTCAGCCCAGCCTGCACCCTCTCCAATCTGGGACCCTTTGAGGGATGTCCAACTGCCCGTTTAGACCCAATCCCGGTGGGATCGGGCCTAAACGGGCAGTCAGACATCCCTCTCACAATCCAGGACTGCTGGCTCTCAACTGCTCTCCTGCCTTCCTTCCTGATTGCCCCTAACTGCTTCTGCCTGCCAGCCTGTTCACCCCTAACCACTCCCCTGACAGCCTGATTGATGTCTAACTGCTACCCTGCCAGCCTGTTTGCCCCCAACTTCCCTCCTCTGCTGGCCTGATTGCCCACAACTGCCCTCCCTTGCAGGCCTGGTCCCTCCCAACTGCCCTCCCCTGCTGGCCATCTTGTGGTGGCCATCTTGTCCACATGGGGGCAGGATCTTTGGCCACATGGGGGTAGCCATCTTGTGTGTTGGAGTGATAGTCAATCTGCATATTATTCTTTTATTAGATAGGATAAAGGCCTGGTGCATGGGTGGGGGCCAGCTGGTTTGCCCTGAAGGGTGTCCCGGATCAGGGTGGGGGTTCCCTTGGGGCATGGGGCGGTCTAGGCGAGGGGCCTGTGGTGGTTTGCAGGCCGGCCACGCCCCCCGGCGACCCAAGCGGAGGCCTTGGTATCTGGGATTTATTTATTTTCTAAAATTGAAACTTGGTAGCCTAGAGCGGAGCCAAGCCTTCTGCTTGCTCTGTGGCAGCAGCCATTTCTGTTGGGATTTATTTATCTTCTATAATTGAAACTTTGTAGCCTTAAGCGGAGGCCAAAGCAGGCCAGGGCTGCGGAAGCTTGGCTTCCTCCATTGCCAGGGGCAACCCTAGCCTCTTGCTCTCTCCAGCTCCGTGGCTGCCGCCATTTTTGTTGGGATTAATTTATCTTCTATAATTGAAATTTTGTAGCCTTAAGCAGAGGCCTGGGCCGGCCAGAGTGTGTGGAAAGCTTGGCTTCTTCCATCGCTGGGGAAACCCAAGCCTCCCTCCTGCTCTCTCCATGGCTGCAGCCATCTTGGTTGGGTTAATTTGCATACTCGCTCCTGATTGGCTGGCGGGCATGGCTGGTGGGTGTAGTGGAGTGATGGTTAATTTGCATATTACTCTTTTATTAGATAGGATCATGAATTCTCAGAAAGAGAAACTAAACAAACAATCCCATTTACCATTGCAACGAAATAATTAAGATACTTAGGAATAAACTTAACCAAGGAGTTAAAAGACTTGGGAAACTGTAGGACATTGAAAAAAGAGATAGAGGAAGATATAAACAAGTGGAAGAATATACCATGTTCATGGATTGGTAGAATTAACATAATTAAAACGTCCATACCCAAGGCAATCTACAGATTCAGTGCAATTCCTATTAAAATAACAACAGCATATTTCACAGATCTAGTACAAATACTCTAAAAATTTATATAGAACCAAAAAAGACCCTAAATAGCCACAGCAGTCTTGAGAAAGAAGAACAAAGTTGGAGGAATCATAATGCCAGATATCAAGTTATAGTACAAAGTCATTGGTACTGGCACAAGAACAGGCAGATAGATCAATGGAACCAGAACAGAGACCCCAGAAATTGACCTAAGCCATTATGCTCAATTAATATTGGACAAAGGAGGCAAGAACATACAATGGAATCAGGACAGTATCTTCAATAAATGGTGCTGGAAAAAATGGACAGATACATGCAAAAAATAAAACTAGGCCACCAATTTACACCATACATAAGAATAAACTCAAAATGGATAAAAGACTAAAATGTAAGTTGTGAAACTATAAAAATCCTAGGAGAAACCACAGGCATGAAAATCTCAGATATCTCTCATAGCAATATGTTTATGGATACATCTCCTAGGGCAGTGGTCGGCAAACTCATTAGTCAACAGAGCCAAATATCAACAGTATAACAATTCAAATTTCTTTTGAGAGCCAAATATTTTAAACTTCTTCTAACGCCACTTCTTCAAAATAGACTCACCCAGGCCATGGTATTTTGTGGAAGAGCCACACTCAAGGGGCCAAAGAGCCGCATGTGGCTCATGAGCTGCAGTTTGCCAACCACGGTCCTAGGGCAAAGGAAACGAAGGAGAAAATAAACAAATAGGACTACATCAAAATAAAAAGCTGCACAGCAAAAGAAACCATTAACAAAATGAAAAGGAAGCCCGCTGTATGGGAGAACATATTTGGCAATGACACATCTCATAAAGGATTAATGTCCAAAATATATAAAGAACTCATACAACTTAATAAAAGGAAGACAATCCAAAGAACCTAAATAGACACTTGTCCAAGGAATGCAGACTGGTGCAGCCACTATGGAAAACAATATGGAGTTTCCTCAGAAAATTAAAAATGGAACTCCTATTTGACCCAGTGATCCAATGTCTAGGAATATATCCTAAGAAACGCAAAATACCAATTAGAAAGGGTGTATGTTCATAGCAGCACAATTTACAGTAGCTAAGATCTGGGAACAGCCCACATGCTGGTTATGAAATGACAGAATAGTGATCACAAGGCCATGATGCTGTGCAGATGAAATGGGGACCCTTTTCTTTTACCTCAAGAAGCTAAACCAGACTTCAAATCTAGAATGGGACCTTTTTTTTTTTTAAAATAAATCTTTATTCAGATTATTACAATTATTTCTCCTTTTTCCCCCCATAGCTCCCCTCCACCCAGTTCCCACCCCACCTTCTGCCCTTACCTCCCCCCCACTGTCCTCATCCATAGGTGTATGATTTTTGTCCAGTCACTTCATGAATCCCCCCCATACCCCTTTCCCCCTGAGAATTATCAGTCCACTCCCTTTCTATGCCCCTGATTCTATTATATTCACCAGATTATTCTGTTCCTCAGGTTTTTAATTCACTTGATTTTTAGGTTCACTTGTTGATAGATATGTATTTGTTGTTCATAATCTTTCTCTTTACTTTTTTCTTCTTCCTCTTCTTTAAGAATACCTTTCAGCATTTCATATAATACTGGTTTGGTGGTGATGAACTCCTTTAGCTTTTTCTTATCTGTGAAGCTCTTTATCTGCCCTTCAATTCTGAATGATAGCTTTGCTGGGTAGAGTAATCTTGGTTGTAGGTTCTTGCTATTCATCACATTGAAAATTTCTTGCCACTCCCGTCTGGCCTGCATAGTTTCTGTTGAGAAATCAGCTGACAGTCGTATGGGTGCTCCCTTGTAGGTAACTGTTTTTCTCTTGCTGCTTTTAATATTCTCTTTTTGTCTTTTGCTCTTGGCATTTTAATTATGATGTGTCTTGGTGTGGTCCTCTTTGGGTTCCTTTTGTTTGGGGTTCTGTGCGCTTCCTGGACTTGTAAGTCTATTTCTTTCACCAGGTGGGGGAAGTTTTCGGTCATTATTTCTTCAAATAGGTTTTCAGTATCTTGCTCTCTCTCTTCTTCTGGCACCCCCATAATTCTGATGTTGGTACGCTTGAAGTTGTCCCAGAGTCTTCTTACACTATCTTCAACTTTTTGGATTTTTTTTTTTTTTGCTTTTTGCTTTTTCGGTTGAGTGTTTTTTGCTTCTTTGTATTTCAATTCTTTGACTTGATTTTTGTGTTCCTCTTGTCTGTTTTTGGGTCTCTGTATAATATTTTTTATTTCAGTCAGTGTATGTTTAATTTCTAGTTGGTCCTTTTTCATATCTTCGAGGGTCTCGTTATATTTATCGGCCTTTTCTAGGATATTCTTAAAAAGCCTTATAACCGTGGTTTTGAATTCTATATCCAGTCGTTTGTTTTCCTCCATTTCTTTCGTTTGTGATCTGATTCTTTGACGCCGCATTTTCACTGCTTCCCTGAGTTGGTAAGGTAGATTTGTGTGCTAGGTTTCCAATATGGCCCAGTGGGTCTGCCTCCCCAGTTAACCTGAGGTGGACACTCTTGGTGCACCCCTTTGTGGACTGTGTGTACAGCCTTGTTGTAATTAAGTCTTGATTGTTGTTGGTATCACTGGGAAGAATTGACCTCCAGGCCAGTTGGCTGTAAGGATCAGCTGTGTCTATGCTGGGAGAAGTTCGGTACTGGAGACAGCCTTATAGGATTAGACTTGCCAAATTGCAATAGCCTCTGTGCTCAGCTTGGATGGGGTGGAGTCTCAGTCTTGGCTTCCTGTCAGCCTTACCCTTGCGCGCACATGCGCCTTCAGACCTCCACCTTCCCTGGCTCCTGAGTCTCCACCCGAGAGTCCAGACTCCCCCCACAAGAGCGTGGGTCCCCAGGGGCTTGCCTGGAACCGGGGTTCAGTGCAGTCAGAACTGGGGCCCAGTGGAGTCAGGAACCTCCAACTCCCTTCCACTAGGGAAAGCCTGTGGCAACCTCCGCAGCCTTTGTGCGCACTGGCGCGCGCGCTTTCAGTCCTCCGCCTTCCCCGGCTCCCGAGTCTCCGCCCGAGAGTCCAGACTCCCCCCGTAAGAGCGTGGGTCCCCAGGGGCTCGCCCGGAACTGGGGTTCAGTGCAGTCAGAACTGGGGTTCAGTGCGGTCGGGGGCTTCCTTCCTCCTTCCGCCAGAGAAAGTCAGCCAGGCTCTCAGCCACCCTTCCTCTCTGCGCGCACAAAGACCCTTTGCCGTACCTCCAATTCTCTGTGAGCTTTTCTCTTTCCTTCTAGTTGTAGGATTTCCACTCAGCCAGCTTTCCTGTGGTTCTGGATGGTGTCCGTTCTGTCTTTTAGTTGTAGTTTTGAAATTGTTGTGCGAGGCAGCAGTTTAGGTGCTTACCTATGCCGCCATCTTGGTTTCTCCTCCTCGGGACCTTTTTTAAAAATAAAATTTATTGGGGTGACATTGGTTAATAAGATTATATAGGTTTCAGATGTACATTTCTATGCTACATCATCTGTATTGTGCATTATGTGCCCACGAACCACAATAAAACAATCTTCTGTCACATATATTTGACCCCCTTTTCCCTTTATCAAGCTCTTCACCCCTTCCCTCTGATAACCACCATACTGTTGTCTGTGCCTATGAGTTTCAGTTTTATATCCCACATGTGAGTGAAATCATATGGTTCTTAGCTTTTTCTGACTCACTGACTTGGCTTAACATACTCTTCTGAAGGTCTGTAGATAACCTTTAGGTAATCCTTTGAAATTATAGCAAAATTACGTTTATGGGTATTTATCCATTTTCTTTGAAAAGTCCATTGATATAATCAAAGGAACAAGGAAACTAGTTAAATATAAGAATGATAAGGCTTTATAGAAAGAAGATATAGAGGAGATGGATCCAGGCTATGAAATAAAAAAGGGATAGTTGATTAGGGTAGAAATTTACTATTGAAATGATCAATTTAAAAAGAAGCTATGAAAATGCTTCTTGGGAGAACAAATAATGAACCTATGGAAATTATCTTCCCCTTTCAAGAAAAGGTGCTTAAAACAAAGTAGGTTCATAAAAGGCTTAACACTATCAAGAATTAGAGAAGCGAGAGTGATGGGAGATAGGTACGGGTAGACAGTTCTGCAGTCTTCCTTGAGCCACTGTCAAGAGAGTAGTAGGTAAATCTGTGACCCTTTTGCGACTGACAATTTATGCTACTTTCTTGCAGTGAATGCTGGGAAATGTGGACCATTAGATGTGCAGTTCTCTGAACTTTACTTGCTTTTGTCCAGTGCTATTTTGCCTCATATCCTCTAAGGAAATTCAGCATTCATTTCAAAAGAAACTGTTTTTGTTTTTGTGGAACATTTAAGTTGTATATTAGGGGCCCAGTGCACAAATTCGTACACCTTGAAAGGAACTGTGGGCTGCAAGGCTGCGGTAGGCACAGGGGCAGTTATCGGCCCATCCTCCACGCTCCTACCTGGCCCCTCTCCCCATGGCCCCAGTCCCCTGCAGCCCCGCTCCCACCGCCGCTGCTCCCACACGCTGATGGTGCTGGCCCCGCTCGTACCTGCTGACACCTGCTGACAGCACAGAGCAATTGGGGCCGGCGCCAGCAGCAGGTGCAAGCGGCGACTGCTGCCCCGATCACCCCTCCGGAGTAGGGGGAGGTGGAGAAGCCCTCAGGGGCAATTAGGGCTGGCAGCCGCCACTCACACCCGCTGATGGCACTGAGTGATTGGGACGAGTGCTGGGCACTGGCAGCGGGTGCGAGTGGCGGCTCTGGCGCTGGCAGGGGTGCGAGCGGTGGCTCCAGTGCCAGCAGCAGGTGCGAGTGCTGGGCAGGACTGTATCGCGTGGGAGCAAAGAATTTTCAGTAACCACCAGAGACGCTCCCTGATGACGGCGACCAGTGCCCTGCCTTGGTCTGGCATCCTGCCACGGCCAAAGCCCACCATGTTCCACACACGCCCCCCGTGGTCAGTGCACGTCATAGAGACGGGTTGTTCGGTTCTGCGTTCGGTCTGTGTGCGTATTAGCATTTTGTTATATAGGGTTTTAACGGAGGAATGCTTATACCATTAATTAATAGGGTTTAAATCCAAGCAGATATTGGAAGGAAACCCACCTCTAAATTTCTCTACTGCAGGATTCTTTACTGATTTAATTACAACTTGGAATCCTAGCTGGGAGTGCCCTGTTTTCTCCCTCACTTGGCCCCAGTGGCAGGGTCACTGCACTTGTTTCCATGGTGGGAGTGGTGATGAAGGTGACGACGAGGATGGTGCTGGTGGTGTTGGTGATGAAAGCTAACATTTATCGAGCATGTATAAGGGTTTCGCATGTAATCACTCATTTTGTGCTTATAGGAGCCCAGGATGTAGGCATAATTAGTAACCCATGTAACAGATGGGGGAACGGAGCAGGGACAGAGGAACTAGCCCAGAGTCACATGTCAATAAGTGAAAGGCTGGGACGTGCCTTGTCCTCTGGCTCCAGAGCCCTTGTTTTTAAGCTCTGCACGGCCTCTTCTGGCTTTTCATACTCAGGCTACCATCTTTGAATAAAGTGATTATGTATAGACTGCACAAGCAATCTGGGAAAAGAGTTTTCTGGCATATTCACGTTAATCTCATCTGTGGAACAGTGGAAGCCCAGCTGGGGAGACTGTGTAGTATCGGGGTTCAGACTGCAGTCCTGGAAGCTCACCTCAGATTACAATGGCAGAGCCTGGCCAGTGGTTAGAGCGTCGTCCTGATACGCAAGGTGCGGGTTCCATCCCAGGTCAGGGTACATACAAGAAGCAACCAATGATGCATCAATGAGTGGAACAGCAGATGGATGTTTCTCTCCTCTCCCTCTCCCCCTTCCTCGTTCTCTAAAAATCAATCAGTAAAAAATTTTTGAATTACATGGGCAGAAATGGAGTTCTCAGAAATACATTACTTCTTTCTTTTCCTTTTATAAAGAGTTTCAGAGTGAAAGACAGATAAATTCCTCATCGGTTGTATGGCAGCCATTCCTTTGAAGGAGAACCATTTCCCAGAGCGACAGGCTGTCAGGTCTTCCGGGAAGGGACTCCAGGTGCACTTCTCCAATTCGTGTGGTCATTGCCTGATGGTTTTTGTCTAAACTAGAGTCCCAGTGCATGAAATTCACGCACTCAGGGCGGGAGGGGGGCTGTTCCTTCAGCCCGGCCTATGTCCTCTCACAGTCCGGGAGTCCTGTGATTGATCACCCTGCAGAGGGAGGCCACGCCCACCGCTGCTGGCCAGGTAGCCTGGGCCTCCCTCTGCGGGGCGATGGTGGCCCCCCCCAACCCCCCGCCGACCAATCGCATCGCACCCGCTTTGGTGGCGGCAGTCAGTGCTGGGTCACCGCAGCACCCGCGACCCAGGAGGGTCCGAGAGGTCAGCAGTTCAGCCCACTCGCCAGTCCCCATCCACCCAAGCCTGCTGTGTGTGCAGCCTGGCATTCGGTTGTCCATTTGGTCATTTTGGATGGTACGGACCCTGGCTCTTTATATATTAGGATTATATGTTAGGATGACCGACCCTGTAAGACTCTGTCATCACTTACGGAGAACATCTGTTCACCGGGAAGGTGGTTAATGGGCCGCAGAGTTCTGTCCACTGTCCTCATCTTGCTGGCCCTTTGCGGGGGCTGTCTGCTCTCCTGCAGGACTGTCACGGTGAAGGTCATTCTCGGGTCTCCGGATGACAGAGCAGACAGCTTCGGAATCATGGGGGGGCGGGGGAGGGCGGGGCCGGGCAGGGGCAGGTGGTTGGGATTCCCAGGACCCATTGGCCGGAAACCAATCATTGTGTCGCTAAGAAAGGTGTGGACAAGGAACCCGGAAGGCTGGTCAACCTTGAAGCTCTGAAAGGTCAGAGCCAACCACTCCCTATCTAATTGAGACAATGGTAGCTGAAGCAACTTCCCCACCAAATAATCATGTAAATCCTTACTGATAAGATAATCTGGCTGTTACTGGAATTGCCTGCCTACGGGCAGTGGGTGTATCCCAAACCTGAATAAAAGGGATGGCCAGGCCAAAGCAAGGCATAGTCCTCCCACTAGAGTTGGGCTTCCGCCTGGCCCCCATTTCCCAAATTAATGTTTTTCTAGTCTCATTTGTGTGCAGCCTTCTCCAGAACCCGAACCCTGAAACTGAACCCTGAACCACACGGGACGTGAAAAGAGGTTCCCACACCCATCCCTGCTCACCAGATTATTCTCGGGTTGCTTCCCTCCATTTGCATTTTAAGCAAGCACCCCAGGTGCCTCCGATGTACTGGAGAGTGTGGCACCACTGTTCAGAGGGCTCCAGGAAGTGAAAGCATGCATCGCCTCCTGTGGGGGACAGCATGACCAACCAAATCCCTGCCTCGGGCGAGAGGGAAGATAACGCTTACATAGGGATAACTATGACACAGAGTAAAAACCTGGCACCATAATAGTAGAACCAGCTACAGTAACCGCCCCCTCCACCCCCACCCCCCATATTTGCCGTTTTGCTTTCCACTGTTTTGGTTATCCACACTCAACGTCAGTCCAAAAACATTAAACTGAAAATTGCAGAAATAATTCCTAGGTTTTCAGTCGCTCGCCATTCTGAACAACATCATGAAATCTCCTGCCACCCCTCCATCCTGCCTGGCACGTGGCTCATCCCTGTGCCCAGTGCCTCCGCACTGTGGACGCTCCTGCCATCTGGGTAGACAGTGGTCAGATCCCCTGTCCAGGGATCGCAGTCCTGGTGTTCGGGAAGCCCTAATTGACATCCTAGTGGCCCAACGCTACTCACATAACCTGCATCACAGTGTATTGCTATAGTTGTACTTCATTACGAGTTATTGTTCGTCTCTTGCTGTGCCTAATGTGTAAACTCTGCAGCATCACAGGTAAGGGCATGGAGAGAAGCATAGCACGTATCAGGCTCATGCTCTCCATGGTGTCAGGAGCCCACTGGGAGTCCTGGAGCCTGTCCCCTGCGGATGAAGGGGGACGGCTGTACTCCCGACAGCAGAAGTCAAAGGATCTTGTAGGCTTTTTGTTTTGTTTCCTGTCCATTTGGGTGACCTTCCTTCGTTCAGCACACATGCAGGCCTGCAGTTGGCTTTTCACCTTTACCGGCTCATGGAACAGGTCGTAGAATTTCCATAACTTTTAGAGACGAAGGCAAAGCTATCGTACTGTTATCGCTGCTGCATCTAAAAATGGGGACAGTTTCGTCTCCTGTAATTACCAAGCACACGGGCCTTCGTGATGTGGCCGTTGTCTTTCTGAGTTGGGATTGCAGCGTTTGTATGACAGACCCAATCTGCATGGAGGGCTTCCTGTGCTCAGAGTTCTTCCCAGTGACCGTGACACGTTCGTCTCTGCTCAACACAGTCACCGTGCCCTCCCATGGCTGGTTATAATCCACCTGTGAGCAGTGCCCCTAAAAACAAGGAAAAGGAAATAGACCCGTTACGAACAATGGAAGGAGAAGAGAACTAGCACTTACCAGTCTCTGCCAGGCAGGGTTCAGAGAGGCTGAGTGAGGAAGACACCGTCCACCCCGCTGCCGGGAGCCAGGAAACTAGACCTTCCAGACCCTCGCCAGCTGCTGGCTCTTATTGGCGAGTGTCTTGTTAATTTATTGGCAGACAGCTGAGTCCCTGCCGCTTTGGCATGCGCTGACACAGATAAGTACAGCCAGATCGTGGGGCGGTCAGTCTAACGGGAGACCAGAATCGCACAGGCCACCGGTACAGGGAGTGAGGGCCTCCACTGGTGTTCGGGCTGAGGGCTGCGCGTTCCCATGTGCTGTCCTGTCCAGTCTCACCACAAGCCTGCAGTGCCCGCATGCTGTTCCCGTGTGCTGTCCTGTTCGGTCTCACCACAAGCCTACAGTGCCCGCATGCTGTTTCCGTGTGCTGTCCTGTTCGGTCTCACCACAAGCCTGCAGTGCCCGCATGCTGTTCCCATGTGCTGTCCTTTTCGGTCTCACCACAAGCCTACAGTGCCCGCATGCTGTTTCCGTGTGCTGTCCTGTTCGGTCTCACCACAAGCCTGCAGTGCCCGCATGCTGTTCCCGTGTGCTGTCCTGTCCAGTCTCACCACAAGCCTACAGTGCCCGCATGCTGTTTCCGTGTGCTGTCCTGTTCGGTCTCACCACAAGCCTGCAGTGCCCGCATGCTGTTCCCGTGTGCTGTCCTGTTCGGTCTCACCACAAGCCTGCAGTGCCCGCATGCTGTTCCCGTGTGCTATTCTCATGTGCTGTCCTGTCCAGTCTCACCACAGCCTGCAGTGCCCGCATGCTGTTCCCGTGTGCTATTCTCATGTGCTGTCCTGTCCAGTCTCACCACAGCCTGCAGTGCCCGCATGCTGTTCCCGTGTGCTGTCCTGCTCAGTCTCACCACAAGCCTGCAGTTCCCGAATGCTGTTCCCGTGTGCTGTCCTGTTCGGTCTCACCACAAGCCTGCAGTGCCCGCATGCTGTTCCCATGTGCTGTCCTGTTTGGTCTCACCACAAGCCTGCAGTGCCCGCATGCCAGGGCCAGCCTGACAGGTTGAACTGGGCTGAGGTAGGGAGGTGGGAATTGAGAAAAGAAAGAAAGACAGGAAAGCGGGATCGGGAGGACTACAGGTCATCGAAAGACTGCAGCAAGTTTATTAACTGCGTAATGCTTTTTATACACAAAACACTGAATAGGAGGTCTGTCAAGAGGAATGTATTCTTTGTTCCTCTTAATCTCTAAGGGAGAGACAGAACAGAAGGACAAATTCTCAGTACAGCAAATCTCAGTAAATAGTTACAGACTTCTTGGTAAGCTATGAAAGGTTGCTCTCATTCTACTGATAGCCGCCATCCAAACAAGCCTGGGAAAACTGTGTGGGTAGGGGACAGCCTTGCTAGTCCCTTCAGGTGCAAGGACCTTTTCAGCTTACACCCGGTCTCCAACAGATCCCCCTTCTTTGTTTTTTAGGCGGAGTTCATGTAGTCTTATTTGTAGGGATCGGATGCTAGATCCGATGGTTCAGAAGCAAACTGGAAGCAAACAGACAATAGTTGATATCTGGATGGTGGACAAATGGTGGCAATGTATGTCCGACCCTCTCTGGTTTGGTCCTGGGTAACCTGCAGCAACGTGCAGCTGCTGACTGCTAGCATGGCAAGGCGTCGTCAGCATCTTCCATCTCTGGACTGTTTCTCCTCTTGTCTTCGTGGTTGGAGCATTCCTATCAATTCCTCTCTGTTGTAGGAATCTACATGGTCTTGGAGTTGTTTTCTGAAAATACACAAACATATTCTCGACCAAAAGTTAATAAAGGAATCTTTTCTATAAATTTCACTTGGGATCCTTTTTATTTTTGCCCAAACAATTTTCCTTTGGCCTGTTTTGACACCATGTATGTTTTTCATTGGTGTCTTGCTGTTAGTATTACAAATGAAAATTAATTTTTTAAAGTAAAAATTTTCTAATTTACTTACAGGATATTTTTCCTTACATGATATTCTTCTACTATCCCCCCCCCCTTTTTTTTTTTTTTGATTAATGGAGGGTTTTTGTTACTTTAAATTCCGTCTTAAAATTTTGCTATTGAATTTTAAGAAATATTTTGCCCTCCTTAGAGGCTAAAACCTTTATAACATTTAAAATATAGTTATTAATTTTTATTTGATAAGAATTTCTATGTAATTTCAAGTATATTAGATCTGTTAAATTTAAAAAGATTTCCTTTAAGAAGAGAGAATAAATTTCTTTTATTACTCTGGGCCCTTGGAGCTTTCCAAGAATTATCTCTGTTAAAGCCTTGAAATTTTAACATGGAAAAAACTATCAAATATATATCTATATTTATATCTATATATGACATAAAGATTATAATACCTTTTATAATTATTTTAAGATATTAATTAGATTTTAAACTAGTTTTTGTATAGAAAAATTTTGGTTGGGATTACAGAATTAATCCTCTTTTTTAATTAGACTAATAAGTAACTTATTTTAATTTCCTAATTATTTTCAGAGAAAACATAATATTTTATTTTCTTAATAATTTTTTATACTTTAGATATTTAATTACTATAACTATATAATTTCTCTTAATTTGCACTTTGAACTTTTAAAGCTGGCAAATTAAACAGTAGTTTCTAGATTAATAATATTTTTATTTTCTTAATCAATTAATAGCTTTAATTCTGTCCTCTAGGTTTTTTATAAGGAAATAAACTTAGATTATTAAACAAGTTTTTATCTTTTGATTAACAGGCCTAGCCTAGCCGCTTGACCTTTTAAAACGGCTATGATTTTTCTTTGCCTGGGGAAATTGAGTAGCAAGCCTGCAAGTATTCAAATGCAAAAATTGTCCTTAAAGAAGGACTATTGGTAGGAACTGGTCTACCTGTCCTGCTGCGGGAAGGGCGTCTACCCTTCTTTCTCTATTTACAAAAGGCATAGCCAGCCCTTACCTGGGCTATTTAGATTTTTATAATTAATATATTATCTATATTTTAACAATTTCTTTGAGATTCTAGAGTTAATTATAATTATTTTAAAGTATTTACTATTCATAGATTCTATAACAGAGACAAATTTACTTATTTTCTTGAAGGCCTTAAAAGTTAACCTTTTAACAAGGTTTATTAGTATTTTAAAAACTCTTTATTATGGAAATGCCAATCCTGCTGCTAGAACCTAGCCTGTGTCTTCTCCTTTTGGTTCCTTTATGCCATCTTTACTTTTTCATGGCGAGAAAGGAAACTTTAAATTAGTATACTGGGAGAGTGGGCTTCTATATTGGCTCTCCACGCATCTCCCTTCCCCCACATCCTGCTTGCTTCGGGAGAAGTTTTAGTAACAGATCTGGCCGAATTTCTTTTCATGCTCAAAAGAAAGACAGATCTTAAATTTTTTCTTCCTTTTTCGCTTTCTGAAGTAATAACTAATACCCAATTTGGCCAAGATTTGTATTTCCCTGCGAGTTCTTCTATAATTTTTAAATGAAACCTTAAGTAATCTTATTGCGGGCGAGCAGATAGCTCTGCCCTCTCCTGCCACCTTTGAATTTCTCTGTACCAGAGGTGGTTTTAGCAGTGGAGTTTCACTTATTACAGATTTTAAATTCCAAATACAAACTAAGATTTTAATTTGAACAAGAAACCACATTATTTTATGATCGTATAGACTTCAACATTTGCCTATAAAGGGTACTTTCCCTAGACCCTAGCTGTCCCATGCTTTACTCCCGACTATCAAAAAATTGCTCCTCCCTTACCTTAACGAGTGCACTCTTTATCCGGAGGAGTTCCTCACCCTCTGCTTCCCAAGTCCTCAGGTCCGTGTTCAGGCGCCAATTGCCAGGGCCAGCCTGACAGGTTGAACTGGGCTGAGGTAGGGAGGTGGGAATTGAGAAAAGAAAGAAAGACAGGAAAGCGGGATCGGGAGGACTACAGGTCATCGAGAGACTGCAGCAAGTTTATTAACTGCGTAATGCTTTTTATACACAAAACACTGAATAGGAGGTCTGTCAAGAGGAATGTATTCTTTGTTCCTCTTAATCTCTAAGGGAGAGACAGAGCAGAAGGACAAATTCTCAGTACAGCAAATCTCAGTAAATAGTTACAGACTTCTTGGTAAGCTATGAAAGGTTGCTCTCATTCTACTGATAGCCGCCATCCAAACAAGCCTGGGAAAACTGTGTGGGTAGGGGACAGCCTTGCTAGTCCCTTCAGGTGCAAGGACCTTGTCAGCTTACACCCGGTCTCCAATACCCACATGCTGTTCCGTGTGCTGTCCTGCTCGGTCTCACCACAAGCCTGCAGTGCCCACATGCTGTTTCCGTGTGCTGTCCTGTCCAGTCTCACCACAAGCCTGCTGTTCCCGGGTGCTGTTCCCGTGTGCTGTGCTGTCCAGTCTCACCACAAGCCTGCAGTGCCCGCATGCTGTTCCCGTGTGCTGTCCTGTCCAGTCTCACCACAAGCCTGCTGTTCCCGGGTGCTGTTCCCGTGTGCTGTGCTGTCCAGTCTCACCACAAGCCTGCAGTGCCCGCATGCTGTTCCCGTGTGCTGTCCTGTCCAGTCTCACCACAAGCCTGCAGTGCCCGCATGCTGTTCCCGTGTGCTTCCTGCTCGGTCTCACCACAAGCCTGCAGTGCCCGCATGCTATTCCCGTGTGCTGTCCTGTCCAGTCTCACCACAAGCCTGCAGTGCCCGCATGCTGTTCCCGTGTGCTGTCCTGTCCAGTCTCACCACAAGCCTGCAGTGCCCGCATGCTGTTCCCGTGTGCTGTCCTGTCCAGTCTCACCACAAGCCTGCAGTGCCCGCATGCTGTTCCCGTGTGCTGTCCTGTCCAGTCTCACCACAAGCCTGCAGTGCCCGCATCTCTAGCAGCCGCGAGGAAGCTGTGGTTTAGAGAAAGCAGCGGACGAGGTTCCCGGCCAGGACGCTGTGGGGCTTGGGTTTGCGTCCAAGTCCAGGACTGCAGAACCTCTGTCTTCCTGGGCATCCAGGGCTGACCCTTCATCTGACAAGGCACGTCGCAGTGCCGCGGCTCTCGGGAGGGCATCTGAGGCCATCGGCCTGGTATTTAAGAACCAGTAGGACACAGAGAGACGGGCGTTCCAGCAGTGCCTGCGACAGAGGCCTAGGGGCAGAGGAAGACAATGCGTGGGCTCGGCGGTTTGCGGTTTGCACCTCAGCATTCAGGGAGGGCCGGGAGGTCTTGTCAGACCTCAGCTTTAGCCAAGCGCTGTGGGACTTGAGGGGCTAAGGTGCAGAAACATCTGTGTCCAGAAATGAATAAAACGTGGTAACTCGCTGGATGTTGCAGGGGAGGAGGGAAGGCAGGTCCACATGAGTGAACGCTGGGTAACCGAACCCCTGTGCTGTGAAGACAAACGAAAGCATCCCTTGAGCACAGTGATGTGGGAAGTAGTGTTGGCTCTGCCTTGCTGGAACTCACTCATTTCCCCAGGGGTTACTTCCTATGAGTATCCTCTGTAATTGTAATTTCCTAAGAACATAAAGCGATGTCTCTGTTTTCTCTTTCATTTTAAAAATAAAGACAGAAAATGTGATGTCTGCTGTCAGGCACACATGCACACACATATATGCCCTATGGAGGGACTGGGAAATGCGACCAACTTTACTGTTTTCCAAACTTTACAAAAGGACATAACTTCTAGAATCAGAAAAATCACAAGTCAAATAGCCTAAATGTGTATTTCATGGACCGTTCATAAATTCCTTCAGAATACCTAGCCAGACATTGTGTTCATGATACTGTCTGCCAAAATCGTTTTCCAGTGGCTTTTGGGGAGAACTTTGTTTCTTCACTTTCTGCATATGTGGAATTATTTTAATTTTAAAGTATTTGAAGTAGATATTTTGATTTTTAAAGATTTGTGTTTTTTAATCGGTAGGGATATTTTCACTTTCCCATACCTTTCTGTAATGCTGATGTTTAAACTCTTAAAGTAATTGATCAAGGAAGAAAGGTAAAAATGAGTGTCAGTTTTTATTTGGTGTTGTATTGGCTATGTTATTGATCAAATTGAGCCATCATGCATGTTATCTCCAGATTACTCCTTAATTACAATCAGTCTCCGTTATTAAGTACTTTGCACTTAGATTCTGTTTTCAATTTTGCTTTTATAAAATTTCCTTTAAAAGAAGATTTTAATTTTGGAAGAAAAATGTATCTGAAAACCTTTTTTGTCACCTTGATGCTCTCCAACTTTATAAACGAATGATGACATATTAGAAGAAATGTCAATTTCAAGAACCAACTTGTTTGAATTTCAGTTTGGAAAATATTTTATTTTGGTTATAAGAATCTTTAAAGGCAACTTTAAGGTGAAAATTCTGACACAACTAAATTACTTTTATGTCAAAAATTATTTCTCAGATACTGGTGTTAATTTCTTTATCTTGAGCCAACACAAATCAGAATTAGAATTTGTATTATACTTTAAACTAGTTCATTTTATGCAGAATTATGGATTTTTTTTTTTTTCTTTTTAGGAAATACCAGATCGGAGCCAGAGTCCGGCTGCGGCTGCTGGATCTTGAACTTACGTCCAGGTTCCTGGGAGCGACCTCAGACACGACTTTACTGGAGGCGGATGCAGTGCTCCTGGGGCTCCAGGAGAGCAGAGGCTCCAGAGCAAGAGAGGAGCCTCGTGAGCAATGAGTGGACTTTGCTTAGTGCCCCCCTCCTCCTTGGTACCACCAGGACAGTCCCCAGCAATGCATTTTGAAAACTGAATAAATGATTGAAAGAAGACAACGAAGCTGTAATTGTAGCTCTTGTTTGTAAGAATTTCCTTAGCTGTGCCTCCCTTCCCCTTTTTGTACCATTTCCCCGTTGTTTGGGATAGTGTAACCTGTACTGAGCAATGCTGTGATGGAATAAACACGCTGTGGGAGCTGTGTGCCGCCACTGTTCTAACCCCAAGAACAGCAGTAAGCAAGTTAGACAATCGCTCGCATCATGGAACTTACCCTCGACTAGGGGAAATAGATGACAAATAAGTGAAAAACACAGTGTATTAGAGAGTGACGTGTGCTAAGGACAAAAATAAGAAGGGAGGGCTGAGGTTCGAATAGACATTTTTCCAAAGAGGACATACAGGTGGCCAGGAGGTCCGTGGGAAGGTGCTCAGCATCCTGGAAAGGCACATCCAAACCACAGTGAGGTACCACCTCACACCTGCTAGGATGGCTGTTATCAAAAGGACAAGAAATAAGTGTCTGTGAGGACGCGGAGAAAAGGGAACCCTCGTGCGCTGTTGATGGGGGTGTCAGTTGGTACAGCCACTATGGAAAACAGTATGGAGATTGCTCAAAAAATTAAAATAGAGCTACCAGCATTCCACTTATGGTGTTTATCAGAATAAAACGAAACACTAATCACAAAAAGATGCATGCACCCCCATGTTAATTGCCACATTAGTTACAATAGCCGAGGATATGGAAACAACCTAGGTTGCTGGATGAATAGGTAAAGAAGATAATGCTAAATATATAAATTGGAATATTACTTGGCCATAAAAAGAAGAAAATCTTGCCATTTGTGACAACATGGGTGGGCTTTTGAGGGCATTATGCTCAGTGAAATAAGTTAGAGAAAGCTAGTATACCACATGATCTCACTTATAGGTAGAATTTAACAAAAGGGGAAAAACAACCCATGGATTATAGACTAGAGAATAGATTGATGGAGAGGGTAAAGGAGGATGAAATGGGTGAAGGGGATTATAAGGTATAAATTTCCAGCTATAAAATAAGTCATAGGATGTAATGTACAGCCATGGTGACTGTAGTTCGTGATACTGTATTGTAATTTGCCAGTTGCTAAGAGAGTAGATTCTTTTAAAAATTTTTTTCTTAATATATTTTTATTGATTTCAGAGAGGGAAAAGAGAGAGAGAGAGAGAGAGATGCATCAACGATGAGAGAGAATCATTGACCAGTTGCCTGCCTACACACCTTGAGCCTGCAACCCGGGCATGTGCCTTTGACTGGAATCAAACCTGGGACCTTTCAGTCCACAGGCTGACACTCTATCCACTGAGCCAAACCAGCTAGGGCAAGAGAGAAGATCTTAAAAGTTCTTTTTACAAGAAAAATTTGTGATAATGTATGGTGATAGATGTTAACTAGACTTACTGTGATCATTTTGAAATATGTCAAAATATAGACTCATGTCGTATATCTGAAACTAATATAATGTTATATGTCAACTATAGAAAAAAAATAAAGCAGGGGCCCTAGCCGGTTTGGCTCAGTAGATAGAGCATTGGCGCAGACTGAAGGGTCTGGGGTTTGATTCGGTCTAGAGCATGGACCGTCGGTTGCAGAGCTCGATCCCAGGCCCCAGGCAGGGCATGTGTGGAGGCAACCAATCGATGTGTCTCACATCGATGTGTGTGTGTGTCTCTCTCTCTTTCTCTCTCTCTCTCTGTATCCCCCATCCCTTCTACTCTTCCTAAAAATCAATGGAAAAAATCCTCAGGTGAGGATTAACAACAATAAATAAATAACGCAGGGAATGGGGTTATGTTGTCAGACTGACAGACTGAGATTGAACTTGAGTGTGGTGTCAATGGAAGGCCTCACAGATTCACTTTTTTTATGAAAAAGATTTTATTTTTCCACTGATACAGTATTTTGAAAAAACTTATGAGCTTTTTATTGTTATTGAAGTTAATTGATTTATGACATTATACTGGTTTCAGGTCTACACCATAATGACTTGATATTTGTACATAGTGTGACATGATCACAGTAAGCCTAGTTAACATTCGTCACCATTCATAGTCACCAGGAATTCACTTGTGGATAATAGCTGAAGGGAACGGAGTGAGCTATGTGAGTCTCTGGGAAGGAATATTCTGGCAGAGGGAACGGCCAGTGCAAAGGCCCCGAGGCGGGACTGTGCCTTCCAGTTTAGGGAACGGAGGAAGCCGAGCATCTGAGCGGAAGAGGAGTACGGAGTACGAGAGCCTGGAGAAGTGGGAGGCCTTGCAGGTCCGAGTGTGGACTTGGGCCTGTAATTACTCTGAGGTGGAGGGTCACTGGCGGAATTGAGCAGAGGCAGGATATACTCTGACTGACAGGTGAGCAGGATCCCTTGAGTAGACCAGCTGAGTAGACTGACCAGGAAGTAGGGCAGCAGCAGCAAGACCTGGAGGAGATTGCAGGGATCCCGGCGAGAGGATGGCGGCTGGGACCAGTGTGGCAGTGGGGTGGGAAGGCTATCTGGATATATGTTGAAGGCAGAGGCAAAGGTACTTCCTAATGCTGAGTATGGAGTATGTGATCAAGAGGGGAAGGATGACAGCAAGGTGTTTGGCCTGCACAATGGAAGCGTTGAGTTGCCCTTAACCAGGATAGGGAAGGGCGGGGTTGAGCGGCCTATGAAGAGTCAGTTTGGAAGTGTTAAATCTGAGATGCCTCTTAGCCATCTGAGTGGAGATGTTCTGAAGGCAGTTGGACATGTGGGTCTGTAGTTCCTGGGAGAGGTTTGTACAAAAGATAGAACCTTGCAAATCACAAACATCATACTCCAATTATGTAAGTCGGGAGCCCAGAGCAAAGGTTGCCACTAGAAGAGTCCCCTGTTAGTCAGGAATAGCCCATTGCTGGTGGTCCCACTGAGCTCAGTCCCTGGAGATGCCAGGGAGTACCGCTTGGCCCGAACACGGTGGTGGCCTTTCTGGCACAGCAGTGGGAGGCTGCCTCCGAGCTACCTCCTCGAATCAGACTGACTCCCTCCTTGTAAACCACGGTATTGGGGTAGAATTGACATGTAAATGCTGAACATAAAGTGTATAACTCAAGGAATTTGAAGATAAGTACACAGCCATGAAGCCATTACCACATCAAGGTCAAAGGCATCTCCATCACCACCCAATGTCTCCTCCTGCCCCTCCCCCCTACCCTTAAGATTTTTTGAAAGAAAGACTGCTAGCAAGATGGAAGTCACTATTGTACGTGACTTAATCACAAAAGTGACATTCCCTCGGTGTCGCTATATTCTGTTGGTTGGTAGCAAGTTGAGAATAGAGAGGATTAACAAGGCTATGAATGCCAAGAGGTGGGGACACTGGGGTCACCCGCAGAGTGCCTGCCAATGTATGTAGAAGGCAGATAATTTTCTGTCCAGTTTATAGTCTCTGGGTCAGGAGTGGCAGGCTTTGGACCTGGTAGAGATCACGAGATCTGGTCTTTGGGCAGCGATTGTGATTGGACAAGGCTTGGGGGCGAGGGTCATGGATGTGAGTTAGTTACGCACTCTGGAGGGATGTGGGTAGTTGTAACCAAGAGGACAACTGTGATAGATTGAATGTTCATCCCAGTCCTTCAGTCCCCTAGAGTGGAACCCTTGCTACCATCTCATGATGGATGGGGTGAGAACCCGTGTCATTGAGGAACTCGTTTCTGTAATTGGTTTAAGCCAAGGACATAAGTAAGTTCAGGAAAGATTTAGTTGACTGAATGGTAAATCCAGACTTGGGTATTAAAGGAGACCAGGGGCCCTGGCTGGTTGGCTCAGTGGATAGAGCATCGGCCTGCTGACTGAAGGGTACTGGGTTTGATACCAGTCAAGGGCACATGCTTGGGTTGCAGGCTCGATCCCCTGTAGGAGGCATGCAGGAGGCAGCCGATCAAGGATTCTCTTTCATCATTGATGTTTCTCTCTCCCTCTCCCTTCTTCTCTGAAATCAATAAAATATATTTTTAAAAGGGTGGGGTGGAGACCAGGGGTTTGAAGCACATCCCCAAACTTCTGAGGCCAACATGAATGAAATACCACGAGACTCTGACACCACAGGCTGGTCAGACCATGGGGCTGACCCAGTATTGCATTACCTATATTCATATCCTTTGGTTTTTAAAAATAAATACACATTTTAGTATAAATTCCTAAGGGAAACGTGTAGTTTATTTGAAAAGACCATAGCCTCTCCCCATGTTTCTCTTAAACTAATTACAAAGAACTCAGATGTTCTGAGCCAAAGGATGTAGGAAACTTGATGAGCAAATGTGTTATTTTACATTCCCATACCTGCCTTCTACATGTGGAAATGGAAACAGGGTTTGGAATGGAGCATCTCAACCTCCAGGTAAGGAATTATAGGGACCCTGAAATCATCCTGTGGACAGATGAAATCTTTAGAGACCAAAAAATGGCTCAGATTACTACCATTTGCTGCACAAAATTGCCTGCTTGAAAAAACAACCCCACTCTTCTGCCCTACTCTATGTCTCAACTCATTATGGTTTGGGGAAAAATGCACATGAGGCTGTGATAGCAATAATTATTGCAAATGAATGAATAAAAGCAAGCAAGATCCTGTGTCTTTTCCAGGCAACACTTAAATGCAGCTTTCATTTTAGATGCAGTAAATACCACAGAAGCCAGTAGAGAAAGATGATGTCCCAACTCCCCAAACCATACTGAAAGGAGTGGGAATTCCACTCAGGCAGGCAACTGAGACGAGGATTGTGGGTAAATGCTGCAAGCTTATTGGCCAGAAATAATGGCATGTCTTAGTTATGGTGCTGCATAACTATCTTTTAGACATAGTTAGTGATGCCCAGTACTACTGACTTCCCAAAATAGAACCACAAAATGGATGACAATTTAGGTAATCCCATGCCTGTGATATTTTTTTTTAATTTTCTGGTGCGTTAGTCATTTCTACCTTTGATAACACCTTCCCCTTCCCCATGCACGCTCTGCTGCAGGAGTTAACAACATTCGACATGACTGGTGGACCAGAGAAAGTCCTGGCGAATCTACCCAGAGGATATAATCTAACTTCAGTGTTACATTGTAGGTGTGGAGCAAGAACTAGAAAAAACAGAAAAGACCACAAGAACAAGAAAGAGGAATTATAAAGCTGGACCTTCTGGGAAACTAGAAATTAAAGTCTTACTCAGGTGAGGTGAGTTAACTTTACAATGGTTATCCTATATAATAAAGAGGTAATATGCAAATTGACCATCACTCCAACACACAAGATGGCCGCCCCATGTGGACACAAGATGGCCGCCACAAGATGGCCAGCAGGGGAGGGCAGTTACGGGGGAGGGGGGCATGCTTGCAAGGGAGGGTAGTTGGGCGCAATCAGGCCAGCAGAGGAGGGCAGTTGGGAGGGACCAGGCCTGCAGGGAGGGCAGTTGGGGGTGACCAGGCCTGCAAGGGAGGGCAGTTAGAGGTGACCGGGCCGGCAGGGGAGGGCAGTTAGGGGTGACCAGGCCAGCAGGGGAGAGCAGTTAGGGGCAATCGGGCCAGCAGGGGAGGACAGTTAGGGGCAATCAGGCTGGCAAGGGAGAGAAGCTAGGGGTGACCGGGCCAGCAGGGGAGGGCAATTGGGGGCAACCAGGCCTGCAGGGAAGGACAGTTAGGGATGACCAGGCCTGCAGGGGAGGGCAGTTAGGGGCGACCAGGCTGGCAGGGGAGGGGAGTTAGGGGCGACCAGGCCTGCAGGGGAGGGGAGTTAGGGGCAATAGGGCCAGCAGGGGAGCAGTTAGGAGTTAATCAGGCTGGCAGGGGAGTGGTTAGGGGGTGATCAGCTGGCAGGCAGAAGTGGTTAGGGGCAATCAGGCAGGCAGGCAGGTGAGCAGTTGGGAGCCAGCAGTCCTGGATTGTGAGAGGGATGTCCCCCAGGCAATTTGACATCCCTCTAGGGATCCCAGATTGGAGAGGGTGCAGGCTGGGCTGAGGGACACCCGCCCCCCCCCCCCACCCCCTGTGCATGAATTTCACGCACCGGGCCTCTAGTCTTCTCAATAATTCTCCAAGCCCGCCGGGTGGGGTTGGTAGGACATCCTCTGTGGTGAATGTTCACCATGTGGGCCATATGGCCACTTGAGAAAGGCCGTGATGGGCAAGGAGGACCACAGAGCTCCCAGGTTATTAAGGGCAGCACAGAAGTCCCTCTAGCGAGGAACTGGAGCTAATACGATAAGGCTGCGCATCCTCAGAGGCCCCGGTGGCTCCCCGTGTTCCTCACCTGCACCCATCAATGAAGGACAGCTCCAAGGCAGGGCCCAGAAGGGAGCCCAGAGCGTGGGGCTGTTTCCTCCCCTGTCAGGCATCTCTCAGGTTTCTTTCCTATCCTGAGGCCGCCTTCCTCCAGTGAAGGGCCTGTCCTGGGGGATGTGCGTGTTGGGACAAAACACTAGTCTTTGCCTCTATTGCAGGCATGTACGGCCTTCATCATGCTCTCCAAACCCCCCGGCCTCGCTGGTGTCACAGGTCTGCACAGTCAGTCCCCGTGGGCGCCAGCAGGCCCTCCACGCGCCCCCCCCCCCTCCTCCTCGTGCCCCTCTACTCACCCGCGCCGGCAGCTCTCCCCATGGGCTCTCCCTCAGCCTGCATTTCCCGCGGAGGCCGGCGTGGCGTCAGGAATCATTGCAGGGACACATGGAGGACAGAATCTGTTTCTCTACCCATTCCTAATGCTATGTGAACACGGCTGCTAGTTAATAAAGAAGGTTCTTTTAAATGTTATTGATCAGAAAAACATTGTAAACTCCTGCTTAGTCAGATTTCAGTTGCTGGGGAATATGTAAATGTGTACGCCACGAACACTCGCAAATGAGTTAGTCTGTCTCCTGTCTTCAAACATTTCCCGCTTTTTGGAATGGGGAGCACTGAGCAGGCTGGGATGTTTCCCGTGACGCCAGGCCTACTGTCATGGACACAACGTCACAATGCGGCAGTTTCCCGGGGGGAAGGTGGGCAGCGCTGCTCGCTCCTAAGCCGTCCCGTTCTAACGGTGACTGTCACCGCTGGCTGTCAGCTGCTCCGCTTACTCACGTCATTGTCGCTGCTGCTTCTAGTAACCCCCACGCTGCTCGTTCACGCAGGGGCCTCTGCCGAGCATACTGCCCCAGTGACTGGCCCTCAGTTCTTCTGTTTGCTTTCAGCATTTTTGCCACCTCCCTTCTCAGCGGTCGGCTGTCACATTCGATGGTGTCACGTCCTTCTCTAGCTCGTCAGCTTGTTGCACAGAAGGCGGGCAGGGGCTGAGGGCAGAGGGTGGCCTGTACAGAGGCGCATCCGTGTCAGGATGTCTTTTCTGTTTCGAAGCTTTGTGTTCACTCTTTCCAGAAGCACCGCTTTGTTTCCGGCTTTACAAGTTGTGATCAGTCTATCACTGAAAGATGAAAGGTTTTAGGAAAAAGGACAAAACAAATAAGAAAATAACTGATGATTTTAAAATTAAATGTTAAGAGTGCCCCGATATAATTTCCGAGGAAGAGTGGTTGGGTTAATTATTTCTGCTTTGAAGCCAATTAGTACTTGCTTGGTAGATTTGTGTCTTACAGAGGCACTGACACTCCATTATAAATTGTAAATCTCTCCAAGGTAGGGACTGAACTTTTCTCCTTTTTTGTATCTGTTGCCTGTAATTTAGTTGATTTAGTGGCCATTCGTGTACAAGGGTCTCCACCGACAGAGAAGGATTAATGCTCTGCATACTCTGCTCCCCAAGGAAGCAGGCACTTGAGCAACGAGAGGGTGGACACTCTCCTGGGCCCCTCAGTTCTCTCCTGCCTCCCCCCCAGCCTTCGCCGCCACCCCACCGTCACCCCTGCTTTCTGAGTCAGTGGTTTCACTTGGTCTCATAGCTTTGGACAGAAATTAGTTCATGGCCATGGACAGATCTCTGCACACAGATTTCAAGTCCCATCCGAGCCTGGTTCGTATCTGCTGGCGATTCTATAGCGAGCAGCTGGGTGCTGGGCCACGCTCCCAGGGTAGCGTTGTCCTGGCCGCCCGGAGGACGGAGGAGGTGACTGTGTGAGTGACATGAGAGGATGTCCCACTGCTTCCTGCTGACTCTGCTTTTACTTCTCTGTGGGCACAGACGTTGGATTGTCACTGTATTCACTGCAGCCAGGGTGCACTCGCTGGAGTGCTGGGTGTGGGACGCTAAGGAGGCTGCGAGGGGAGGAGAGCACTGGCTCTCGGTGAGCTGCTGGCTCTCCCAAGGTGAGCTGCCGGCTCTCCCACGGCGAGTGTGCCGGCTCTCCCACGGTGAGTGTGCCGGCTCTCCCAAGGTAAGCTGCTGGCTCTCCCACAGCGAGTGTGCCGGCTCTCCCACAGCGAGTGTGCCGGCTCTCCCACGGTGAGCTGCCGGTGAGTGTGCCGGCTCTCCCACGGTGAGCTGCCGGCTCTCCCACGGCGAGTGTGCCGGCTCTCCCAGGGCGAGTGTGCCGGCTCTCCCACTGTGAGTGTGCCGGCTCTCCCACAGTGAGTGTGCCGGCTCTCCCACAGTGAGTGTGCCGGCTCTCCCAGGGCGAGTGTGCCGGCTCTCCCAGGGCGAGTGTGCCGGCTCCCCCAGGGCGAGTGTGCCGGCTCCCCCACGGTGAGTGTGCCGGCTCTCCCACGGTGAGTGTGCCGGCTCCCCCACGGTGAGTGTGCCGGCTCTCCCACGGTGAGTGTGCCGGCTCTCCCACGGTGAGTGTGCCGGCTCTCCTGCGGTGAGCTGCTGGCTCTCCCACAGTGAGTGTGCCGGCTCTCCCACGGTGAGCTGCTGGCTCTCCCACTATCACAGGGATCCGGCCCCAGCGCTTTCCTGCCTTCAGTCACGGATCACCCCTGTGCTGACAGGCAGTGCTTTCCCAAGGATGCTGGAAGAAGGCCACGTAGAAGCTCAGCATTGGGCAGCTCATTCAGTACCACAGAGAGGGGACCAGGCGCCTCAGCCACATCTGTCCTCACAAAGAGCGAACCTCTGCTCTGCTTGGCCACCCCCTCAGGTGCCCTCGTTCGCATACTGAACGGTGCTGGGTCATTCCAGAGTGGTCCCACTGTCGCCACGTGAAACTCCCCAGCTCCGCTGCTTCCTCTGGCCGCAGCCCCGTGGGTGAGACTGTGACACGGCTGGGAGGCGTGTCTCTTCACTGAAAGTGGACATACAAGCAGCGGAGCCGCAGCGAGGCCGCCAGATGGACGGTGTGACGGACAGCTCCTCACCAGTCCTCCGCGGCGCCGTCTGTGCGGATTCCTGGTTACGTCGCAGGACGGCAGAGCAGATGCTGGAGCGGCTCTTCGCGGTCCCTCCCAGGCTGCAGTGGAAACTGAAAACGCAGCAGAACAATGGACAGCCATTCGCAGCGATCATGCACAGTTTTATCGGCACACGTCCCAGTCTGTGCTGGAGCGACCCGTGTTCCTGATCTCGGGTTCAGCGTTCCAAGTCTGATTCCAGGGAGAAGCGAGGGGACCCCGTCCCCCTGCCTTTGTGGACCTGAGAGTTACCTTAAATATGAGGTCATCACTTCCTGATGGGTATTCTGGCCACATCAGGTTTTTAAATGTTTCTTTTCCAAAGGAATCATGTTCAGAGACACTCTTTCTGTCTTGGGCAAAAGCAACATCTCCTTTCTGGATGTAAACCTGTGGCCCTTGTTAAAGTGAGAGTGAAGAATAGTATACACGTGTGCAGTTCCCCACCTCAGACCCCCTAACTCCATAGCACACACGTGTGCAGTTCTCTCCCTCAGACCCCCTAACTCCATAGCACACACGTGTGCAGTTCCCTACCTCAGGCCCCCTAACTCCATAGCACACACGTGTGCAGTTCCCCACCTCAGATTCCCTAACTATATAGCACACACGTGTGCAGTTCTCTCCCTCAGACTCTCTAACTCCATAGCACGCACGTGTGCAGTTCCCACCTCAGGCTCCTAACTATATAGCACACACGTGTGCAGTTCTCTCCCTCAGACTCCCTAACTCCATAGCACACACGTGTGCAGTTCTCTCCCTCAGACCCCCTAACTCCATAGCACACACGTGTGCAGTTCTCTCCCTCAGACCCCCTAACTCCATAGCACACACGTGTGCAGTTCTCTCCCTCAGGCTCCCTAACTCCATAGCACACACGTGTGCAGTTCTCTCCCTCAGACCCCCTAACTCCATAGCACACACGTGTGCAGTTCCCCACCTCAGGCCCCCTAACTCCATAGCACACATGTGTGCAGTTCCCCACCTCAGGCCCCCTAACTCCATAGCACACACGTGTGCAGTTCTCTCCCTCAGACTCCCTAACTCCATAGCACACACATGTGCAGTTCTCTCCCTCAGGCTCCCTAACTCCATAGCACACACGTATGCAGTTCTCTCCCTCAGACCCCCTAACTCCATAGCACACACGTGTGCAGTTCTCTCCCTCAGGCTCCCTAACTCCATAGCACACATGTGTGCAGTTCCCCACCTCAGACCCCCTAACTCCATAGCACACACGTGTGCAGTTCCCCACCTCAGACCCCCTAACTCCATAGCACACACGTGTGCAGTTCTCTCCCTCAGACTCTCTAACTCCATAGCACACACGTATGCAGCTCTCCACCTCAGGCTCCCTAACTCCATAGCACACACATGTGTGCAGTTCCCCACCTCAGGCTCCCTAACTCCATAGCACACACATGTGCAGTTCTCTCCCTCAGACCCCCTAACTCCATAGCACACACGTGTGCAGTTCATACCTCAGACTCCCTAACTCCATAGCACACACGTGTGCAGTTCTCTCCCTCAGACTCCCTAACTCCATAGCACACACGTGTGCAGTTCTCTCCCTCAGACTCCCTAACTCCATAGCACACATGTGTGCAGTTCCCCACCTCAGGCTCCCTAACTCCATAGCACACACGTGTGCAGTTCTCTCCCTCAGACTCCCTAACTCCATAGCACACACGTGTGCAGTTCTCTCCCTCAGACTCCCTAACTCCATAGCACACACGTGTGCAGTTCTCTCCCTCAGACTCCCTAACTCCATAGCATACACGTGTGCAGTTCTCTCCCTCAGATTCCCTAACTCCATAGCACACACGTGTGCAGTTCTCTCCCTCAGACTCCCTAACTCCATAGCACACACGTGTGCAGTTCTCTCCCTCAGACTCCCTAACTCCATAGCACACGTGCAGTTCCCACCTCAGACTCCCTAACTCCATAGCACACACGTGTGCAGTTCCCACCTCAGGCTCCCTAACTCCATAGCACACACGTGTGCAGTTCTCTCCCTCAGACTCCCTAACTCCATAGCACACACGTGTGCAGTTCCCCACCTCAGGCTCCCTAACTCCATAGCACACACGTATGCAGCTCTCCACCTCAGGCTCCCTAACTCCATAGCACACACATGTGCAGTTCTCTCCCTCAGACTCCCTAACTCCATAGCACACACGTGTGCAGTTCTCTCCCTCAGACCCCCTAACTCCATAGCACACATGTGTGCAGTTCCTACCTCAGACTCTCTAACTCCATAGCACACACGTGTGCAGTTCTCTCCCTCAGACCCCCTAACTCCATAGCATACACGTGTGCAGTTCTCTCCCTCAGACTCCCTAACTCCATAGCACACATGTGTGCAGTTCTCTCCCTCAGACTCTCTAACTCCATAGCACACATGTGTGCAGTTCTCTCCCTCAGACTCTCTAACTCCATAGCACACACATGTGCAGTTCTCTCCCTCAGACTCCCTAACTCCATAGTACACACGTGTGCAGCTCTCCACCTCAGGCTCCCTAACTCCATAGCACACACGTGTGCAGTTCCCACCTCAGGCTCCCTAACTCCATAGCACACACGTGTGCAGTTCCCACCTCAGGCCCCCTAACTCCATAGCCCACACGTGTGCAGTTCCCACCTCAGGCGCTCTAACTCCGCGTTTCTAATACTTTCTGGTCAGACTTGATGAGTCATCTCTGTGTTGGGGCACTCACCAGTACCTTTCAATCAATGCTGGCCAAAGGCACTGGAAGCATTATCAGTTTAAAAACTCTTTATCCTCCCCTTACTGTGTTGAGGTTACATGCAATCCATATATGTAAATGGTGACAGAAGATGATTTGACTTTGGGCAGTGGGCACACAATGCAATATATGATGTATCATAGTGATGTGCACTTGAAACCTATATGACCCTATTAACCAATGCTTTAAATCTAATTTAAAAACCAATTTATTTAAACAAACCAAAAAACCAAGTGTGTATCTTCCAAACAATGACTAAAGGGTTAGTAAGTTGATTTCTTTCTTCCTCATGTAGTCTACATTTAAGTTACTATTATTTAGTAATTTAAAACATTAATGTTTATGCTGAGTCATAGGTTTACTGATGCAGTAAAAATCTTTCTACCTGGCCTCTTTGGGACCTGACATCTGGGTGCAGAAGCACCCAGAGTTCTGGAAGCCTCGTCTCCAGCTGCCACCAACCTGCTCAGCCCCACCGTGTGTACAGCGCATGTCTGAATGTGGCCGTGGCCTCAGCCTCCGCCTCCCACTCCTCACCCGGCTTCCTGCGTCTTGTCACTCAGGCCAGACCATGGGGCTCAGCCCACCCCCTGCGTAGGCAGGGCTCAGGTGCGCATTTCCATGGCAGTGGTGCTTAAAGGAAACAGAATCAGCAGCCAACAGTAATAGATGTTTCAAGCAGGTATTATATGTTCACGTTTTCTCATGACTTGGATTCCTTTCCAGTTGTTCCCGGTCTTTTCATTTGAGTTGCGCACGTCTTAATATTCTCAAAATAGCTTATCTTGAAATCTCGCCGTTGGCTCTGTACAGAACCCTGGAGAACGGCGCCTTTGGGAAAGCCACACACCGTTGTGTCGTGTTGTAACAAGCATTCCTTCCTCAGGAGCACAGCGCCAGCACAGCTCCGTCTGCCCAGGCATGCTCTGCCAGAGGAAACAGCGTCGCAGTCTGTGTTTGCCTCTTTAAAACAGCCTTAAAGGAAAAGAAGTCCAGGAAAGCACGGAGAGGCTCTCACCTCTGACTGTGGGCAATTAGTCTTTTCCCTCCGTTGAGGGATTGGCACCTGGCCTGTCACCGTGGAAACTATCTGTGGATTGACCAGCAGGAAAGCCCCGGGGACTGCCTGGAGGGGGCAGTCTCCAGCCCCTGGGCACATTTCTGCTCCCTAGAGGTTTTCAGTGAGGAACAATAAAAAATGAGGAGGCAAATAGAAAAGCATAAACATCTGGATGAGCGAATGCAGTGTGAGGATCCTGTCTGGTATGTAAATTCTCTAAATCCTTGGAGCAAGAGCACCCCACCTGGGCTTCCTTAAAAGGCAGTGTAGACATGAAATGTTCCCTCTGACACTCTTCTGGGGACCAGAGGATGGGTGTGAGCACAGTGGTGCAGCCCTGGGACCAGGGGTACAGGTGTGAGCACAGCCTCTGCAGCCCTGGGACCAGGGGTACAGGTGTGAGCACAGCGGTGCAGCCCTGGGACCAGGGGTACGGGTGTGAGCACAGCGGTGCAGCCCTGGGACCAGGGATACAGGTGTGAGCACAGCGGTGCAGCCCTGGCCTCCCGAGCTTGCACTGCAGTGTGGAAATGCTACTACACACATACCCTCAAGGACAAATATATAAAGATGTAAATTTGGTAGGTTCAAGCATGAAAAAGTTCATTTTGCACGGGAATGCCTCTGTAAAGAAATGGGTTGGGGAGAATTGGGAGTGGTGTAGGGAGAGAGGCAGGCATCTACATAGAATGACTGGCACATATGAAGACCCAAAGGTAGATGAGAGCTTAGTTGCTCAGACTGGGGAAAGAAAGAAAAAAGACCAACACGCAGAAGTGTCAGGATCACCATGGGACAAATATTGTTTCAGAAGAAAATTGATGATGGTGTCAACTGATGGTCGCTGGAACTAATTCAATACCAATAGGAATCCCCAATTTAAGGTGCGATGAAGAAGGAAAGTTCTTTAGTCAGTGCAAACAGCTCAATAGTGTTACAGCTCAATTATGAAGCAGCAGCATGCTGTTCCACGGCTGTGAGGTGGCCCTGGGAGGGTAGTCCACTCCACTCTGGTCTGCTCTGCCTGCCCCAGCTGCTCCCCTCTGTGCTGCTCCCCTCTGTGCTGCTCCCCTCTGAGCTGCTCCAGTGGGGTGGATGTTTTCAGTGTTTCAGCGCCAGCCAGGGGGACACATCCCTCAGTCTTGGATGGCAAGGGATTGATCCTCCCTGAGCCAGAGTGGAGCTGACTTATATAGAGAGAAGTCCCCACCCCTGGTTCCTGATTGGTCTGTCCTCATGCAAATGAGGACTGAATCCTTTCAGTTTGATTGGTCCATAAAGCACTGTCCTGATTGGTCAGAATGGAGCTATTCTGATTGGTCCGTGAAGATGCTAAGGGGGTGTAGCTGTGCAGCTCCAGCTGGACAGGAAAAGTCTCAGTCCTGTTGGTTGAAACAGGA
The DNA here is from genome assembly GCF_963455305.1 of Plecotus auritus. Taxonomy (NCBI): domain Eukaryota; kingdom Metazoa; phylum Chordata; class Mammalia; order Chiroptera; family Vespertilionidae; genus Plecotus; species Plecotus auritus. Next base: position 51,138,268 of record NC_137777.1, on the reverse strand, counting down.
TTCCAGGAACTTGTATGTAAGGGCTGGCTCAGCTGTCAGGACACAGTGCAGTTCAGTGCCGGCTTCCCCAGGCGCAGCGTGAATGAGAGTCCGCTGTTTAGAGATGGTTGCTAGGCTCTGCTTTTAAATTTGAGGCCAATTAGCCACAGAAAACCTTATTGGTAGATGTCTTCTTTCTCGGGGTCAACAATAGTTTTACAAACCTGACAACTCTGAAGCCGCTTTTTTGAAGAAAATGAAGAGTTTAAAAATTGAACAATCAATGGTCTAAAATGGGCAGTTAGGGGTGATGTAAAAATGTTCACATGAACTCTATTCGTTAGCAATTGAGTTCAGCTGTGTGTAAGAGAAAAACAGACAACAGTGGCTAACAAGGAGAGGTTTCTTATTCTCACACAAGTGCAGAGCGAACCAGTGCCTGGCTGTCTGGTGGCTTAGGTCTCTTGGCCTCTCCCTCGTGACTACAAGGTGGCTGCTGGGGCTCCAGCTCCAGTCATGATCTTGACTTTCCAGGTTGGGACAAGAGTAATGTAATGTGTGTATCAGGAAAGCACAGCCTTGGAACTCGTCAGTGGATTTCACATAAATTTTATTGGTCAGAACAGTGTCATATGCTCATTCCAAGTTGCCAGACAAGATGGGAAGTATTTTTAAACTGGGCATGAAAATTGGTTTCTGTTAACAAGGAAAAGGGAAGAATGGTTGTTGAATGGGCAACCTGGGGTTTTCAGCCTACTCTATAGGTGGAAGTGCTTTTTTCCGACACCTGTCCAAGTGACTTTTGTTACATGTTTTCAAAAAACCCTGCCTTTGGGGCATGTGTTCGTCATCCTCTATGACCCTGAAAGTGTGGAGGAGTCTGTTGTAATATTAACAGGATGAAACCAAAGGAATCTCCTTGTGATGAGTCATTGAGTGAACATTGTGTTTGACCCCGGTTTGTTTACTTTGAGGGCGTGTCTTGTCCTGCTCCATAAAACCAGGGCATCTGGTCTCCTGCTCCCCTGTGGCTTCTGTAGCTTGTCTGCTGTAGTTTGGGGGTGAAAGAAAACCAACAAATGGACTTTCTAAATGACTTAATTAATCCAAGATGTATGGCATTTCAGATCATCTGTTGCATTTCAGAACTCGAGATTAGCTTTGCCCACCAGTGTTTTCTGAGATCTTGGTTTAATCGAACATTCTTCTCGAGGAGCCGAGGAAACGATGGGTCTGCGTGGTGGAAGGCACAAGGAGCCATAGCTTGAGAAGCCACGTGGACGACCACAACTTGCATACTCATGGCCTCAGGTGCTTTTTCAGACATGGTAGACAGTTCTGTGTGGATTTGGGCACATTTTGTGGGGGCAGTGCCCCTGAGGCTCATGCCTACATGTGGTTGCCAGTCTATATGGTGGCCCCAATCATCTCTCCCTTCTCGTGTTCTTATTCTTGTGTAGTTCCTTCCACACTGTGTCAGGGTTGGCCTCTGTGACCAATAGCAGTCGTAAGAGATATCGTGGCTTCTGCCTCGCTCTCTCTCAGATCACTTGTTCTGGGAGAAGATGGCTGCCGTGCTCTAAGGACTCCAAGCACTCCTCTGGAGAGGCCCTGTGACGAGGAGATAAAGCCTACTGCCCGCAGCCAGTGAGCAACCGAGATCTGTCGTCAGCCACGAGAATGAGCCGTCTTGGAAACAGACCCTCCAGCCTTGGTTAAGCCTTCAGATGACAGAAGCCCGGTCAACATCTCGACTGCAACCCCACGAGTGACCGTGAGCTAGAATTACCCAGCTGCTTCTGGATTCCCGACTCACAGAAACTGAGTTCATCATTATTTGTGAGTTTAAGCCACTATAATGCAGCAACATATAATATATCACATATTTTTGCTTTCTACTCGGGGGCACCATGATACTGATGAGTATTGGCTTGGCCCAAGCACATGCATAGACCAGGAAGTTAACACCCTGAGAATGACCTTTGACTCTGGGATGGGACCTGCTGGGTGGATAGACCTGCTTCCTACCTTTTACGAGGACAATGCTGGAAGTGGACTTCCCAGGTGGCCCCTGAGAAGAATCAAGCCTGTCTCCCGAAGTACTATTTCCCTCCTTTGCTGTCTGGCCCTCCTCTATCTCCCTCCTCCTCCCTCCGATCAACCCCCAGATGACCTGTCTTCACACCAGCTGAAGTCAGGCTCCTCCTTCAGGGAGTCCCGAGCGAAGACAATGCCCCAGGGCTGTTCAGAATGAGAACGTGCACATGGACTTCACGGGTGAGAGCAACAGGCTCAGCCCGGCTTGAATGGAATGCGCACATCTGCTCATCTTGTTGGAGGGCTTCGTTAGCAGTGCGATGCTTTTTACTTTCTTTCTCCTCTTTAAAAAGACATGTGAGCATTTTTTAGGTGTCAGCTTTGAAAGTTTCCTAATTAGACATGTACATGTCAAGGACCGTTATAAACCCTTTCTCTCGGCATTAATGAGGAATAAAATAGCTCCCGAGGAAAAAGGTAAATTGTACGTATTGCATTCCTTGGTTCTCAAAAAAGCAAGCTCCTTCTCCATAGGCTGATTGCCAAGTTCAGGCACCATGAAGAAGCTCCTCGGGGCCCTGGTGTCCTCCGCCCACCCCTCCTCCCGCAGCCTGCCCGGTGTCCGCTGGGAGAGTAGGTGCACTGCAAACGTGTTTTTCTAAGGATGAGCTCAAGCTTCTTTCATTGTGTGGAGGTATCGTTTTTTGGTTTCTGTTCACATACAGTTTGGATATGGCCTGGTTTAGGGTAACAGTGGGCGAGTTCTTTCAATTCCACACCAGACATGAGCCCCAAGCCAGTGGGAGGCGAAGGTTGGTCTTTCAACACATGTTTAGTCCTTGGGTCTTTTTTTGATGAAAAGAACGGTCCTCACGCGCTCGGATTTCGTTCTCTTTACGAGGAGCTCTCTTGAATTAACTCATTGTACTAACCATCTGAAGTCTGGCTCCTTAAAGCCATTTGACCTCAAAAATCAAGGCTGCTTTCCTCTGGCTCTGCCGCTATCTACGTGCCAGAGAGACGGTCAGCAAGTGTCAGTCCAGGCCCAAGTCCCGCTGACTCAGACCCAGGCTCCTTCAGCAGCCATTTCCTTTTCATAGCCACCCCCCTGACCTTTCAAGTGCAAACTCAGGGCGGTGATGAAGCTCCAAGCTATTCTGTCCACTGGCAAAGTTTTTCTGTGAATTTGGATTAAAACATGAGGATTCCAAGGGCTTTAGGCCATTCACTCAACATGCAGAGAGTGCCGCCAGGTGCCGGCTCGGCCGCAGATGGGAAGTGATGAAGGCACCGCCCCCATCCTCCAGGAGCCCAGCCCGTGAGAACTAGGACTTAAGTTTTTAGAAAAATAATGAGATTTTTAGTTGGTGTCATTTTTGAAACTTTCCAATGGGATATTTACAGACAAGGATGCTCAGTAAAGCCAGACATTGCGTGATAATGATGATGGATGCGTGATTCCTATTCCAAACTCCCCTTTCCTGGTAAAATAACTTTACAATGGCTACCATCAATAAGTCAACAAACAACAGTGCTGACAAGGATGTGGAGAAAAGGGAACCTTAGTACGCTGCTGGTGGGGATGCAGACTGATGCAGCCACTATAGAAAAAAGTATGGCGTTTCCTCAAAAAATTAAAATGGAACTCCCATTTCACCCAGTGATCCCACTTCTGGGAATATATCCTAAGAAACCCAAAGCACCAATCAGAAGAAAATATATGCACTCCTGTGTTCATAGCAGCACAATTTACAACAGCTAAGATCTTGAACGAGCCCAAGTGCCCATCAGTAGATGAGTGGATAAAAAAGCTGTGGCACATTTACACAGTGGAATACCATGCAGCTGTAAAAAGAAAAAAAGGACTCTTACCCTTTGAGACAGCATGGAGGGACCTGGAGGGTATCATGCTAAGTGAAATAAGCCAGTCAGAGAAAGACAAGTAGCACATGATCTCATTCATATGTGGCATCTAATGAACAAAATAAACTGATGAACAAAATAGGACCAGAAACATGGATCCATGAGACAGAATAACAGACCTCATTGGGGACTTGGGGCGGGGGGTGGAGATTAACCAAAGAACACATATGCCTATATGTAAAACCCATGGACACAGACAGTAGTGTGAGGAGGGCCTGGGGTGGGGCGGAGGTTGGGTGGATGAGGGCAAAAGGGAGAAAATGGGAGACATCTGTAATACTGTCAATAATAAAAAACACATGACTTTGCAAGACAATTGAACAGTCTTGGAAAGTGCCCAATAAATGTTATCTCCACCAAGCCAAGTGCACGTAATTCAGTTCTTTTCTCTCGAGACACAAAAGTCTGGTTTCCTAGGTCTGGCTCTCTCCTCCATCTCACTCCGTGTGTCCATCATGACCCCAGCGTGACTTGTTCCTCCTGAGGTCAGGGACAGAAGGCTGCCCTGGGGCGGCCCCTCAGCCGAGCCCCATGGGAGCTGAGCCTTCTGACCAAAGTGTCAAAGCGACCCGCTGCGGGCTGGGCCCCAGAAGCTTGGGAGCTTTGGTTTAAGAATCAGGCCATGGAGCTCTTTGGAGAGCTGGAGCTTTGGGAGAATAAAAGGGTGAGGCAAGTCCCAAATGTGCTCGCGTTATGCTAGCATTTAGGGAGAAGAGGCAGGGATGTAAGGAAAAGCAGCGGCTTCTTCAGCAAACAGCCCAGCATAGATGTTAACGAGGTTCCATCCTCGGGTGCAAGTCACCATGGTGGACAAAGTCCTCATTTCAAGTGCATCGCTGTTGCTCACAGCAGTTTCCGTCCGAACTGCCTTCGGCGTTGGCACAGTGTTCTCTTGAACAGCCTCAGTAGATGGTATTTTATCTTTCAAGAGAGAATTTAACTTTTTGTTAAAGAGTCAAAAGCCTACAGTTAATAATATTGTGATCGTTACGTATGGTGCCAGGTGGTACTAGAAGTTTCAGGAGGATCACTCAGAAAGTGTGAGGTTGTCTAACCTCTGTGCTGCAAACCTGAGATGAATAGAAACTCATATCGGATGTAAACTGTAATTGGAAAAAAAAATGTTTAAGTCAAAAGCCACTTAAAGCCAAATAGGATGAAAAAAGTCTAGTGACCAAGCTGAGTAATATTGTTTGTGACTACAAAGCACAGAGGCTGGTTTGGGGGTTAAATATAAGGATTGAAGCTGGGCTTAAGCTGATCCTGAGGCAAAGCCACAGAAGCACCCCAAATGTTTTTTTGTAACAAGTTGTCAGACTGGGGGCTTACACGACAGACATGTATCTTCTCACGGTTCCGGAGGCTGGACGCCGAGCTGGAGGTGCTGGTGGGTGGGTCCCCCATCTTCTCACTGTGTCAGGTGGTCTTTTCTGTGCACATGCACCCTCGAAGCTCTCTGCGCGCCCACAGTTCTTGTGTTTATGAGGACACTGGCCATACTGGGGTAGGGACCACCCTACAAGCCTCCGTTTAACCAAATCCCCTGTCCTCACATGCAGTCACATGCGGAGGTACTGGGGCGAGGGCCTCCGCATATGAATGCAGGGCCTCACCCTGGAGCTCATAGTGTGTCATTGCCGAGTAAGTGTTTGAGTCTCCACGCACTTCGATCGGAAAGACTGCATCATTTTTACAGGCAAGTACTGGTGTGATGCTACAGGGCGACAGCTTCCATCTGGACGTGAATGGATAGGCGAGACGTGGTGTGTTCCTACATGGAAAGCAGTCAGCCTTCAAAAGGAATGGGATCTGACACGCGCTGCAGCGAGGGTGAGCCTCGGGGTCGCCGTGCTCAGTGAAACTGGCTGAGAAAGGGCGGATCCTGAGGATCCCACTTTCAGGAGGTGAGCCGACAGTCAGCCACAGAGACAGAGAGGAAGGCCGCGGTGCCAGAGGAGGCGGCGCGAGGTGCGCGCTGGTTCCTGGGCAGTGTCCGCTGGAGCTGCATCGGAGGATGGTGGCGATGGTCGCACAACCTGAGTGTGCCTGCACGGAGCTTACACCGAAAGATGGTTAAACCGCCAAGTATTATGATGCTACGGATATTTCACCGCAATAAAAAAATTTAAGTAAGTACTCTGTAGTTCTTGGTCAAGAAAGAGAGCCTCAGTTTCCCAGTAAATCTACTGAGGAAGAGCCCTGACTGGTTTGGCTCAGTGGATGGAGCATCTGCCTGCGGACTGAAAGGTCCCAGGTTCGATTCCGGTCAAGGGCACGTACCTTGGTTGCGGGCACATCCCCAGCGAGGGGTGTGCAGGAGGCAGCTGATCGATGTTTCTCTCTCATCGATGTTTCTAACTCTCTATCCCTCTTCCTTCCTCTCTGTAAAAAAGCAATAAAATATATTTTAAAAAAAATCTACTGAGGAAGAGATAAATGTATAGACAAACCTAGGGCACAGAGAGCCAGGAGCCAAGGAAGTGGAATTGTCCTAATGGTTTCTGAGCTGTGGCTGTCTCAGTCAGAGGCAGTAAGAGCGGGTTGGTAACCTCTGTCTCGGACGCAACAGTGTGCGATGCGCACCGGGGCGTCCTCCAGAGCGGGCCGTGTCCCAGGGCTGCGCCTACCTTGCCGCCCCTGCGCAGGCCTAATCTAGTTAAACCGTAAAGCAAATTCGGTCTGGCTCCCAGTTCCCTTTCTCTGCTCCTTAGCCAGCTGCCGAAAACTCACTTCCCCTCTCACTGGCCCCTGAGTGCCTTCAGTATAGAAGCCCGAAACCTCTTGCCGCCAATTACCCATCGCAGCCCCAGGTTTGCCATCCATGTACCACCGATCAGAATTATCCCTGCTTTCACCACCTGCTCGAAGCCATCAAGCCTTCTAGTGATCCAGTACCAGAGGGGCTTTGGTCATGGAAAGAAACATTGTCTATAAACATGTAGTGGTTTGTAAGAAGATTAAACTGTGGGGAAAGTGTCTTGATTCTACCCATCACTTATAAGGAAAACAAATTCATACCAAAATGTAAATGACTGAACCATTCCTGGCAGAAGGAGGCAATTCTTGTGGCCAGAACTATAGATGCCATTTCTCGCTGTGCTTCGCCACTCAGGGCCCAGTGCGCCATTTTTCTTTCCTAGGCATTGAGGTCAGAGGGGATTTCATTCGAACGTGGCAGTCCTCAGTTCTGAGCTCTTGACCATAATCCACCAAACCTGCAGAAATGTCATGAGAAAGCGAACAGGAAACCATTGCTTCTGCTGTCTGTATGCTTGACCAAGGCGAGCCTCCTCAGAAGGATTATTCTTTTCTCACATGTGGCCAGTCGTAACCAGGTTTGGGATCACTCTGGCTTTCCTGGACTTGCTTTTCAGATAAATGAAATTTGTACCAAAATGGCATTCCACAGTCTCATTGGCTTGAACAAAAATTGCTCTATTAAAGAAATGATTCTAGCTTTATAAAAATATTTGTATTTTTTAGTTATGAGAAAATCTTTTAAAATTAAACTTATTGGGGTAATATTGGTTAATAATATTATGTTTCAAGTGTCCAATTCTATGTCATCTATGTATTGCATTGTGTAGCCACCACCCAAAGTCTAGTCTCCTTCTGTCACCACATACTTGACCCCCTTTATCCTTTTAACCCTCCCCCCTACCCCTTTCCCTCAGGGAACCATCACACCGTTGTCTGCATCTATGAGTTTGTTTTCTGCTGTCTGTTTTATATCCCACACATGAATGAAATCATATGGTTTTTGTCCTTTTTCGTCTGACTTCTTTCACTTAGCATTATATTCTCAAGATCCATCCATGTTGTCACAAATGGCAATATTTCATCTTTTTAATGGTTGAATAGTATTCACTATTCCACTGAATATATATATGTACCATATCTTTATCCAATCATTGGTCGAAGGACACTTGGGTAGTTTCCACTCTTGGCTGTTGTGAATAATGCTGCAATGAACGTAGGGGTGTTTTCCGGTAGGTACCCAGAAGAGGGATTGCTGGGTCAAATAGTAGTTCTATTCTTAAGTTTCCGAGGAGCCTCCATATCGTTTTCCATAGAGGCTGCACCAGTTTACATGAGGGAATCTTCCTTAAACACAGTTCTCTGTACAGTGGACTCTGCTTGACTCTCCTGAAAGAAGTCTGATTTCTGAAGTGTCAGGAGGCACTGTGACACGATTCCATTTTGAAGATGGTCTCAGGGCATCGGGGCTTGAGCACAGCCGTCAGCGTCACTTTATGGTATTGAAAACAATGGCTATCAGTCAGGGATGCTGAGATTTAACCCTTCCATGGCAGCAACAGGCATCACTTACGTTCTTTCCTTTTCCTCCCACCCGCTTCCATTCACATCAGTGCATTAGCGGATAGCTCACTGTTTGCTGCTGTCAAAGGCACCACAGCGCCCGCCCCTGTCCTTTCCGCAGCTGCACCGCACACTATCGAGCCTCCTCTTTCTCCTCCAAGACAGTGGACATGTGCTCTGAGCATGGAGTCACACAGACCGGGCACCTCCTAACTGGGCAGCGTGGACCACTTTCCGAACCTCCAGAAGCTGGTTCTACCATCGGAAACCGATTGCTCTGAGGGTAAATAAGGTAACAGTACATGCACGTGGTAGGTGCCAAGTAGGTGGTGTTGCCCCGTGCCTGTGACCTGGCGCAGAGCGGGGGCCTCACTCAGCCCCCCAGCTGCGCCTGTCCCTGAGCTCACACAGGTGGGGGAGTCCAGATGTCACATGGCCATTAATGGTGACCCCTGAGGCTGCAGAGCATGTGGTGCTGAGAGGGCCACAACCTCCTGGGTATCCCAAGAGCTCAAGCTCCCTCACCCTGAAGAAGAATAAAAGTGATGCGGAGGGGATGAGCTGGAGGGGTTTGGGAACTGGGAGCAGAGTAGTCTAGGCCAGGGCTGGCCAGGGCCCACCAGCCTGCTGCTGTCCCGTTTTAGATGAAATTACATCGGAGGAAGGGGCTGGTGTCTAATTGAATTGGGTGAAGTCCCAGACTAGTACTGAGCCAGGACGAATGCAGTTACCTCCCAGGTCTGGCCTGGGCGGCTCCACTAGGCTGGGTTTTCCTCCAAGTTCTCTCTCCAGGGCTCCACTTTGGCCTCTGGGTTTCAGACAAGTTGCACCAGGGCGGGAGGCTGCAAGGGCCTCTGGTGTGGGCAGGCCCTGGGTGGCCTCAGGAACGCAATTCCGGGAGAATGCAACGCGAGGAAATGTGCCCCCCCCCACACACACACCGCCGACAACCACCACTCTGGGCGCACAGTGAGGGGTAGGGGTGGGGGTAGGGGGGGAATAGAAGCGCCAGGCGCCCTCGGGCCTGGGGCTGTGAAAGAGCCGCCCTGCAGACCTCGCGCCCCCACCGGGGATCCATTTACCGACTGACCGGCTCTGAGAAGCCAGTGCTGGACGGGGTGGCAGCTGAGTGGGCGCCCAGCGGGGAGGAGGGGCCCAGCCAGGGAGCTGCTGGGAGCCGGCTCCTGCGAAAACCAGCCGCAGCTGAGCCGGATCCTCAGCTTGTCCAACCTGATGGCTCCCCTGGCCCGGGCGTTAAAGGACACGTGTCGGCCTCCCGCCCGCAGTTAGGGTGCAGATCACTTCTCAGGACCTTTCTCTTTCCCTTTTTTAAAAGGAGTGTGCCAGTGGCATTTGAGAGTAAATAATAATAATAATAATAATAATAATAATAATAATAATAATGACAACCCGTGCGGCTTGGGTTCTCCCTCGCTGGCCGCTGGTTCCGGTGCTTGTCGCTTTAGGTTATGAATCAAAGCCACCCCCTTAAGTGTCCCCAGAGGCGGGGGCTGGGCCCGGGCACCGCGCAGCGATCTCCCCCCAGAGACAGCGTTGAACCCGGCGCCACCGGCTGCGCTTGCACACTCGCTGTGAGTGAGGCGGGCCACCGGCTGCGCTTGCACACTCGCTGTGAGCGCGGCGGGTCGCCTTCCACCTGCCCGTGCGCGCGGGCGGGAGCAGCCGGCGCCTGCGGGGCCGTTTACACACACCCGGCGGGGAGGCGCCGCGGCGCTCAATGGCCCGAGTAGGGGGCCTGGGGCTCGGTTTCCAGCCTCGACACCCACTGGCCCGCCTCCCGGCTGTGCCCAGCGCCACGGGGATTAGAGATCCCGTCCGTGCGGAGCCGGCGCCGGGAGGAGCTGCTGTCAGTACCACGCGCCCCGCTGGCTCTCATCCCGCAGTCCTCCTCCCCCGCAGCTCCGCTTCCCTGTCTGTGGGCTGCATTACATAACCCGGGGGCGCGCCTGTGTCTGCGCGCACGTGTGTGTTTGGGGACCTGGGTGGCGTTTGGGTTCAGAATCAAAGCCACCCCCTTAAAAACTCCGGAAGCCAGATCAGCCCAGGCCGCGACAGCGTGACGGGCAGAGGAGCGGCTTAGCGTCCAGACTCCGCCGCCACGTGGTCGGCGCGGCCGGTCCTCCTCCGCCGCATGGATTTTCAGGAGCCTTCTCTGGCTGGTCAAGGGCATCACAATGACATTTAAGTTTCCTTTTCGCTTCCTTGCCTTATGCAAGCATAGGCCTGTGTTTCAAACACTGGAAGGGACTGGAGCAGGGTTTCTGGGAAAGCTGAGTCCCGCTCTGAGCGAGGCCAGCCGTCCGGGGGGCACCGACAGCTGCTGTGGACGCGAGCTCCCCGGCTCTCTGGCGGGGCCGCAGTTCAGGGCCGGGTGGTGCACCCTGACACTGACATCCTGTTATCCAGGCATGTACCCCGGCCCGGGAGTCAGCAGTGCGGTCAGCAGTGGCCTGCTTTCAGCGTCCTCCCACTGCCCACACCCGCACCCGCACCCCGCGCCCGCACCCCGCAGGCAGGGGAAGGGGGGCCTCAGGTGATAATGTACTGCGTGTGCGTTCCCGCTGTGCCTGGAAGGCTGGCGCTTTTTCAATGCAGCCTGACCGATCTGTTCGCCAGGCACACTGCTCCACTTCTGATGAAAGGGACTTTGTGCTATGAAGGGTGTGGCTTTGCGGGCAGGATTTTACCTTCCTAAAACCAAAGCGGTCCGCGGCTGCCTTCTGCGTCTCAGGTGGAATTACAGACGCCTGGCCAGAGCACCTGCCTCCGTTTACTGTATTACCTTTTCTTGGGGGACCACATAATAGGCAGCAACTTTCATTTTTTAAAAAAGTCTAAATCAGGTTCAGATCCCTGAGTCCCAAGGGCAGACCCAGGCACCTGGGGCATCGAGTCCACGAACTCGAGGACTCAAGCTCTTCTCTCTGGGGAAGGCCTCCCTCAGCCCTCCTGCTCATGAGCCGAGTCTCATAGGAAAGTCACCAGATGCAGTATTGTCATGCACAGGTACCACTCTGTCCATAGCACCTGATCTACACAAACTTACTAACATTTATGTCCAGCTTCCTGAGCTGAGCAGGAGAGGTCAAGGATGCAGTTTCTGCCCTGCTTTGCTGGCCTGCGTACGTCCCTGTGTGCATACGTCGCTGCGCAGTTCTGTTCCGCTAGTAAATGCAGGAAAGCAGGAGCTGTCCTGGGCTGTGGTGGGGCTGAGGACTCGTGCTTTGCTCGTTCAGAAGGAAGTGTCTGGTGCATTCATGCCGTGCCTCCAGCCCTCATTCTCACACAAAACTAGCAAACCAGAAAGCTTTTAAAGAAGCCCGAGGAAAGAAGCACTGAAGGTTCCATATGTATCTTTTTTTGTTTTTTAAAATTTCTTTATTGATTAAGGTGTTACATATGTGTCCTTATTCTCCCATTACCCACACCTCCCACTCATGACCCCACCCCCCTGTTGTCTGTGTCCATTGATTAGGCTTACATGCATGCATATAAGTCCTTTGATTGATCTCTCCCCCTTACCCCCACCTTCCCCTACTTACCCCCACCCTCCCCTACCTTCCCTGAGGTTTGACTGTCTGATTGATGTTTCTCTGTCTCTGGATCTATTTTTGTTCATCAGTTTATGTTGTTCATTATATTCCACAAATGAGTGAGATCATGTGATATTTATCTTTCTCTGCCTGGCTTATTTCACTTAGCATAATGCTCTCCATCTCCATCCATGTTGTTGTAAATGGTAAGAATTCCTTCTTTTTTACCGCAGCGTAGTATTCCATTGTGTATATGTACCACAGTTTTTTAATCCACTCATCTACTGATGGGCACTTAGGCTGTTTCCTAATCTTAGCTATGGTGAATTGTGCTGCTATGAACATAGGGGTGCATATATCCTTTCTGATTCATGTTTCTAGTTTCTTGGGATATATTCCTAAAAGTGGGATCACTGGGTCAAATGGGAGTTCCATTTTCAGTTTTTTGAGGAAACTCCATACTGTTCTCCACAGTGGCTGCACCAGTCTGCATTCCCACCAGCAGTGCACGAGGGTTCCTTTTTCTCCTCATCCTCGCCAGCACTTGTCATTTGTTGATTTGTTGATAATAGCCATTCTGACAGGTGTGAGATGGTACCACATTGTTGTTTTGATTTGCATCTCTCTGATGATTAGTGACTTTGAGCAGGTTTTCATATGTCTCTTGTCCTTCCTTCTGTCTTCTTTCAAAAAGTGTCTATTTAGATTAGTTGCCCATTTTTTTATTGGGTTGTTTATCTTCTTTTTGTTAAGCTGCATGAGTTCCCTGTAAATGTTGGAGATTAAACCCTTAACGTTGATATCATTGGCAAATATGTTCTCCCATACAGTGGGCTTTCTTGTTGTTTTATTGATGTCTCCTTTGCTGTGCAAAAGCTTTTTATTTTGATGTAGTCCCATTTGTTTATTTTCTCTTTGGTTTCCATTGCCCTAGGAGCAGTATCAGTGAAGAAATTGCTTCAGCATATGTCAGAGATTTTTCTGCCTGTGGATTCCTCTAGTATTTTTATGGTTTCTCGTCGTATGTTTAAGTCCTTGATCCATTTTGAGTTTATTTTTGTGTATGGTGTAAGTTGGTGGTCTAGTTTCATTTTTTTGCATGTATCTGTCCAATTTTCCCAACACCATTTATTGAAGAGACTGTCTTGACTCCATTGTATGTTCATGCCTCCTTTGTCAAATTTTAATTGCGCATAGTGGTTTGGGTCGATTTCTGGGTTCTCTATTCTATTCCTTTGGTCTATATGTCTGTTCTTCTGCCAGTACCAGGCAGTTTTGAGAACAGTGGCTTTGTAATACAGCTTGAAATCTGGCATTGAGATCCCACCTATTTTGTTCTTCTTTCTCAGGATTGCTGTGGCTATTCGGGGTCTTTTTTTATTCCAGATGAATTTTTGGAGAGTTCTTTCTAGGTCTGTGAAATACGCCATTGGTATTTTAATGGGGAATGCATTGAATCTATAGATTGCTTTGGGTAGTATGGACATTTTAATGATGTTGATTTTCCCAATTCATGAACATGGTATGTTCTTCCATCTGTTTACGTCTTCCTCTATCTCTTTTTTCAGTGTCCTGTAGTTTTCCGCGTATAGGTCTTTTGCCTTCTTAGTTAAGTTTATTCCTAGGTATCTTAATTTTTTTGGTGCGATGGTAAATGGAATTGCTTTTTTAGTCTCTCTTTCTGTAAGTTCACTATTGGTGTATAGAAATGCCATAGATTTCTTGGCGTTAATTTTGTAGCCTGCTACATTGCTGAACTCATTTATTAAGTTTTCTGATGGAGTCTTTCGGGTTTTTTTATGTATAATATCATGTCATCTGCAAATAAGGACAGCTTTACTTCTTCTTTTCCAATTTGGATGCCTTTTATTTCTTCTTCTTGTCTGATTGCAATGGCTAATACTTCCAGTACTATGTCGAAAAGGAGTGGTGAGAGTGGGCATCCCTGTCTTGTTCCTGTTCTTAGGGGAAATGGTTTTAGTTTTTGCCCATTGGGTATGATGTTAGCTGTGGGTTTATCATATATAGCTTTTATTATGTTGAGGTATGATCCTTCTATTCCCACCTTGTTGAGAGTTTTTATCAAGAAAGGGTGTTGGATTTTGTCAAATGCTTTTTTCTGCATCAATTGATATGACTATATGATTTTTATCTCTCAATTTGTTTATGTGGTGTATCACGTTTATTGATTTGTGGATATTGTACCATCCTTGCATCCCCGGGATAAATCCTACTTGGTCATGGTGTATGATCTTTCTGATGTATTGCTGGATCCGATTAGCTAGAATTTTGTTGAGGATTTTGGCATCTATGTTCATGAGGGATATTGGCCTGTAATTCTATTTCATTGTGTTGTCTTTATCTGGTTTTGGTATTAGGGTGATGCTGGCTTCATAGAAGGAGCTTGGAAGTCTTCCTTCCTCTTGAATTTTTTGGAATAGTCTGAGGAGGATAGGTTTTAGTTTTTCCTTGAATGTTTGGTAAAACTCCCCTGTGAAGCCGTCTGGCCCCAGGCTTTTGTTTGCTGGAAGCTTTTTGATGACTGCTTCAATTTCTTCCATAGTTATTGGCCTATTGAGATGTTTAGTTGCTTCCTGATTGAGTTTTGGAAGGTTATATTTTTCTAGGAATATGTCTATTTCCTCCAGGTTGTCCAGTTTGTTGGAATAGAGTTGTTCATAGTATTTTTTAACAATCCTTTGTATTTCGGTGGGGTCTGTTGTTATTTCACCTCTTTCCTTTGACATATATCTTATTATTAGGAGATTACCCCCCCCCCCACCTCGGCTTCCTCTCAGGGTCTCTGCTCTCCCCCAAGGCCGCCCACAGTGGACAGTTAGAATGGGGAAGATGGACATGGACGGCAACTAAAACCGGAAAGAGTGTTTAAGGCCCCAAACAAGAGCACGAAAAGTTACCCCAGAGCACATGGGTCACTAGTGGTCAGGATCCAGCAAATATGGAAAGAGACTATCTCAGCCTCTCAGGAGAACACACAAAGAAGCAAGCCGGGTCCGGAAAGCCTGGTTGTTCCCGAGCCACGAAGAGAGGAGCAGGACTTATGAGAATGGAAACAGCTTCAGAAACGAAATTCTGAGATTAAGATTTCGTTTGGCTTAGATCAGTTGCAAGGATAATGGATCGAGGTTTCTAAACTTGATTCTAATGTTTGAATTTGGAAAATGTCTCATCTGACATCAATTTTAAAAAGGTGAAACCTCATGCTTGCCCCAGAGCAGTGACCACAAAGCTACACTCATGGATTTGGTAATACCCACGGCTTCTTTGCTTTAGGAAAAGATGATGCAAATCATAATAGATAAATATTTGAAAAAGGATTTCGTGCTTTCCCTCTAGTAGATGGTGTCTATTCCCCAAACACCCTCCACAACTCCCTTTCTCAGTGACTGCAGGCGAGTCTATTTCTCTGCGTTGCTAGGGGTCTCACATTTGTTGAGAACCAGCCGCGTTATAGGTGTTCACCTAAGTTTTCTTGGTTGGTTCTCACAATAATCCACTGAGAAAGGTATTTATTATCTTCTTTTTAGATGAGGAGGCTAGAGCTTAGAGAGGTAAGGCATTTCCCTTGTACACGTGGGTAGCAAAAGCGATGGAGAGCGTCTTCAAAGCCGGGTCTGTTTGCTAAGCCTGGTGCCCCTCCATCTGCTTCCTGAACGCATATGGCGTTCATGCCGGGGTCTGGGTGTGCAGTCTCCGGGCACCTACAAATGCGTGCGGCACGTCTGAGACTGAGTACCGGCGAAGCGTCGGAAACTTGCAATTCTCTCTTTCCCCTTTCAACAGAGACAGAAAGATCAAGGATGAGAGAGAATCACTGATTGGCTGCCTCCTGCGTGCCCCCAACTGGGGATCAAGTCTGCAACCTGGCTATGTGCCCTGACCGGAATCGAACCGTGACCTCCTGATTCACAGGTCATCGCTCACCCGCTGAGCCACGCCGCCGGCTGCATCGCGTTTATTATTGCTAAGGGGCTTAAAATGCAGGTGGAGTTGCCTGGTGAACAAAGTGCAAGAGGAGAACACGACTGCTCTTTGTGCACCTGGAAGAGCGGTGGCGGCCACGTGAGGGCCCGGGTCCCCTGTGTCCCACACAGGAAGGAGCGGAGCCCTGTGGTCGTGTGGTTCCGACACCTTTGTGTAGGCATCTGAGGAATTCTCAGGGCTACCATCAGGTAGCAAGACAAAGTTTAGGTTTGTGAATAGGAAGCACTTCACCCATGGCATCAAATTTCCTTTTTCAAAAAACATCGAGTTTCCCTATGCTTTCTTTCCAGATAATACTGTTCGGTCCTCCATGCGCTAACATTTTAACTATTCATACTTCAGAAATAAGCAGGAGTACCATTCTCTCCCCCGCCCCCTCCAGTGTGTGGTGGGAGGAGAGGGAGATAGAGTTACTGAAAGTTTTTATTTTATGTTTTTAAAATTTTCACAATGTTAAAACCTCATCAGTCAGGCACAAAACACACATAAAAAGTAAGTTTTAAAAGGCCTCCTTTGAAGTGAGAGAATTTCTGGATGGGCTGGATTCATGCTCACAGTCTCCAAGTTCTACAGCGACTCCAGTCACAGGGACTGGTCCTGTTTCCATCTTTTCAATTGTTTATTTTTTTCAATTACAATTTACATTCAATATTAGTTCACTGGTTTCAGGGGTACAGCAGAGTGGCTAGAGAAGCATATACCTTACAAAGTGTTCCCCCTGATATTGCCATCACTCACCCGGCCCCGTACATTACAGTATTCCTGACTATGTTCCTAGGCTGTACTGCGCACCCCGGGGCTGTTTGTAATGACCAATCTGCCCTCTCAGTCCCTTCCCCTTTCTCACCCACCTCTCCAACTCCCTCCTCTTTGGCAACCATCAGTCTGTTCTCTGTATTTATGAGCCTGTTTCTAGTTTGTTTGTTCATTTATATTGTTTTATATCCTACATATAATTGAAAATATATGGTAATTGTCTTTCTCTAACTGACTTACTTCATTTAGCATAAAACCCTTTAGGTCCATTCAGGCTGTCACAAATGATAAGATTTCCTTCCTGTTTATGATCCAGTCGTATTCCATTGTGTAATGTACCACAGCTTTTTTATCCACTCATCTACTGAGCTGCTTCCAAATCTTGGCTATTGTAAATAGCGCTACAGTGAACATAATGGGGTACATGTTCTTTTGAATCAGTGTTTCTGGTTTCTTGGGATGTATACCCAGAAGTGAAATCACTGGGACATAAAGCAGTTCCATTTTTAATTGTTGAGGAAACTCCATACTGTTTTCCACAGTGGCTGCAGCAATCTGCATTCCCACCAGTGGACTAGGGTTCCCTCTTCTCCACCTTGCCAAACATGTTTGCTGATTTGTTGAAGATAGCCAGTCTGACAGTTGTGAGGCGGTACCTTGTTGTAGTTTTAATTTGCATCTCTCCGATGATCAGTGATGTGGGACATCTTTTCATGTGTCTGCTGGCCACCTGCGTGTCCTCTGTTTCCATCTTTCTAAATGGTAGTGAACAGTGTCTCCATTAGCAGGATAACTTACATGTCTCGGTGTTCAAATACATATGCATCTTGGAGTTGAGCATTCCAGAATGGCTTCTCCTGAGAAATGCTGCGGAAGGAATCAAGTCGTGTCTTTCTCCATTCCCCCACTTTTCTCTCCAACAGCAGTGTGAGAAGGGGGGCGCACAGTGTGGAGCCCATGAGCCCAGCCGTTTTGGTAGCCACATCTGAGATGCCTTTCTAGGAAGTGGCACCTAGGAGCTGTTGGCCTGGCGCGGGAGGAGCCCAGGTTTACTCTGGAGGACCCTCTGAATGTGGGAGGTGGAGAAGACGCTTCAGAAGCAGATTCAGCACACACAGCATGCTGTCACTTACTTCCCCTCCATCTTGAAGCCGAGGGCCAGGACTCGGTCCTCATCCCCATTGTCTTATCTACACTCACTGCCCAGATGACCTCATGGGGTCTCATGGCTGTAACCCCACGTTTGGATTTGTCATCTGAACCCTTCCTGAACACCTGGCTTATATGTATCAGCGTTTTCTCAACCTCTGTTCCATGATGTCTGGTCAGCATTGCAAACCCTTCTGCTACCCCTTACCTCCAGTCTCCCACCGCCCCTGTCCCCGCTTTATTTGGCCACTTGCTCAGGTCAAAGGTCTTGGAGTCACCCTTGACCCTTCTCTTTCATGTACATCCCATTTCTGAATTCATAGCAAATCCTTTGGCTCCACCTGCCAGACCTCCAGAATCCACTCCTTCTCACCACCTCCACTTCCACTTCCCAGCCCAGCCCAGCAGCTCCCGCCTGAATTAGAATCACGGCAGTAGATTCATCCCTCCGTGGTTTTCCTGCCTCTACCTCTGTTCCTTTACAGACATTTCTAACCACAGAAGCCAGGTGAGCATTCAAGACCCAGCCAAATCCTGTCGTTCCTGTTGAAAATGTGCCATCTCATTCAGAGTAGATGCTCAAGTCCCTGGAAGGGCCTATGAGTCCTGCACGCTGCCCTGTGCGCTCCTCAGCCCCCAACCTCACTCCCACTGTTTCTCCATCAGCCCCTCCTCGCCACACTGACCTAGTGGCCCCTGAAACTTGCCAAGGCCGCTGCCCTCAGGGCCTTTGCACTCACTGGTCCCTCTGCCCGGAGCGATTTCCCACCTCCTCAGCCTCCACCACTGCAGACATCCTGAGCCTGGCACCTTCTTGCCTCACCTGTTCGTTTCTCAGAGTCCTGCTGCGATCACCGTGACTCAAAATGTCAACCCCGCACCTTCCTTCGCCCTTCCCCGTCTAGTCCTGCCATTGCTCAGACTCGGTGCTGCAGGAAGACTGCCTCCTTCCGGGGAGAATCCCAGCGCTCCTTTTGAATGCTGAGTCCCTGCCTTTTCCTTTTAAAGCGAAGAGAACAGAAGCCAGCCCCTGCTGTGTTAGGTGTGGAGCCATCACCAGGCAGGGGAGGAGGGATTAAAACGCTCAGGCACATCAGGCACCTTCAGTGGCTGAAGAAAAAGCAGAAGGAAAGCAGCGCCCAATGCCCTATCCACAGCCGGAAGGAGCACTATCTCCTCATCTCAGGGTGGAAGATCAGCGTCTCCGAGTCCAGGAACAGCCTGTGCTGGACCAAGACCAGTTATTGTTGAAGATTATGTAAAAGGGCTGTTGGAAAAAATTTAAAAAGTCGTATCACAGCGTTCTGTTTGTTCCCATTGTCAGACTGAGCATGAGCCAGGGCAAGAAGGAAGGAAGGAAAGACGCGGTCAGGCAGCAAAGGGCGCACGTGTCAGCAGAGCCACGCGGGCTTGGCTCTGGAGTGCAGACCGGCCAGCCCTGGCTGTGCTGTGAGCGGCCTGGGCGCTGCTGAGATGTTCACACCCACGCCTCTCCCTCACGGCTGCGGGGCTGGTCCCCCTCCGGGTCTGTCCTTCATGGCAGGAAAAGCATTCGACAAAATTCAACACGCTTTTTTGATAAAAACAAACAAAACAACAAACCACAAACTCTCAGCAAAATGGGACTAGAGGGATCATACCTCAACATGATAAAGGCCACGTATGACAAACCCACAGCCAACACCACACTCAGTGGGCAAGAATTAAAACCATTTTTCCTAAGAACAGGAACAAGACAGGGATGTCTGCTTTCACCACCCTTATTCAGCATAGCTCTGGAAGTCCTAGCCACAGCAATCAGACAAGAAGAAATCAAAAAGGCATCCAATTTGGAAAGGAGGAAGTAAAACTGTTATTATTCACAGATGACATGATATTGTACATGGAAAACCCTAAAGTTTACACCAAAAAACTAGATTTAATAAAGGGATTCAGCAATGTAGCAGGATACAAAATCAACACCCAGAAGTCAATGGCATTTCTATACACTGAAAGTGATCTTTCAGAAAGAAAAACTAAAAAAAAAAAAAAAAAAAAAAAATCCATTTATTATTGTAACAAAAAGTTAAGATAATTAGGAATAAACTTAACCAAGGAGGTAAAAGATCTGTACTCAGAAAATTACGGGATGTTGAAAAAAGAGATAGAGGAAGATATAAACAAGTGGAAGAATATACCACGTCCATGGGTTGGTAGAATTAACATCATTAAAATGTCCACACTACCCAAGGCAATCTATAGATCCAATGCAATCCGTATCAAAATACAAATGGCACATTTCACAAATCTGAAACAAATACTCCAAAAATTCATGTTGGAACAAAAAAGACCCTGAATAGCTGCAGCAATCTTGAGAAAGAACAAAGTTGAAGAGATCACAATACTGGATATCAAGCTATACTGCAAAGCTACTGTAATCAAAACAGCCTGGTACTGGCACAAGAACAGGAATATAGATCAAATGGATCAGAACAGAGAACCCAGAAATTGACCAAAGCCATTTTACTCAATTAATATTTGACAAAGGAGGCAAGAACATACAATGAGTCAAGACAGTCACTTCAATAAATGGTGTTAGGATATTGGACAGGTACATGAAAAAAAAAATGAAATTAGGCCACTAACTTACACCATACACAAGAATAAATTCAAAATGGATAAAAGGCTTAAATGTAAGTCATAAAAGCATAAAAATCCTGGAAGAAAACATAGGCAGCAATATATCAGTCATGTCTCACAGCAAAATTTTCACTGATACAATGCCTAGGGCAAAAGAAACAAAGGAAAAAAATAAGCAAATGGGGCTACATAAAAATAAAAAGCTTCTGCACAGCAAAAGAAACCACCATCAACATGAAAAGGAAACCCACTGTTTGGGAGAACATATTGGCCAATATACCTCTGATAAGGGTTAATTTCCAAAATATATAAAATACTCTTACAATTCAACAAAAGGAAGACAAACAACCCAATTAAAATATGGGCAGAGGACCTGAATAGACATTTCTCCAACAAGGACATACAAATGGCAAGAGACAT
Organism: Plecotus auritus; assembly: GCF_963455305.1. Classification (NCBI taxonomy): domain Eukaryota; kingdom Metazoa; phylum Chordata; class Mammalia; order Chiroptera; family Vespertilionidae; genus Plecotus; species Plecotus auritus. Next base: position 51,117,506 of record NC_137777.1, on the reverse strand, counting down.
ATAAAAAAAATGCTCAATGTCACTAATTATCAGAGAGATGCAAATTAAAACGACAATGAGGTATCACCTCACACCTGTTAGAATGGTTACCTTCAAGAAATCAACAAACAAGTGCTGGCAAGGATGTGGAGAAAAGGCACCCTAGTGCACTGCTGGTGGGAATGCAGACTGGTACTACCACTATGAAAAACAGTTTAGAGTTCCCTTAAAAAATTAACAATGAAACTGCCATTTGACCCAGTTCTAGGAATCCTATATAATAAAAAGCTAATATGCAAATCATCCCCTTGGGAGTCCAACTGACCGGGAGTTCCACCACTCACTACGACGTGTGCTAACCACCAGGGGGCGGCGTGGAACGAAGGAAGGCACCAACCGGCAGCCGGAAGGCCCTGATTGGCCCTGATCGCTGGCCAGGCCTAGGGACCCTTACCTGTGCAGGGATTTTGCACATCGGGCCTCTAGTATATTATAAGAAACCAGAAACACCAATCAGAAAGAATGTATGCACCCCTATGTTCATAGCAACTTTATTTACAATAGCTAAGATCTGGAAACAGTCCAAGTGCCCACCTGTAGTTGAATGGATTAAAAAACGGTGGTACATTTACAGAATGGAATACTATGCAGTAATAAAAAAGAAGAATCTCTTACCCTTTGAGACAGCATGGAAGGACCTGGAGAGTGTTATGCTAAGCAAAATAAGCCAGTCAGAAAAAGACAAGTATCACATGATCTCACTCATATGTGGGATCTGGTGAGCAAAATAGTTTCAGAGACATTGAAGCATACAACAGACTGAGGTATTTCAGAGGGAAGAGGGAGGGGCAGGAGGATATTAATCAATGAACTTATATGCATATATGCATAGCTGATGGACAGGCAATTGTGCAAGGGAGGCCTGGGGAGCGGGTGGGAGCGAGGTGGAGGCTGTCAGTGGAGGGGGGTGGGGAGGGAACATCTATAATACTTTCAACAGTAAAGATAAAATAAAATAAATATTAAAACTCTTTAAAAAATAAAGAAAAAAGAAGGTGTGTCATGAAGCTCTAACTTACTTATTTCCTTTTGGTTGTTTTCAATTAGTTTTTTCTTCTTTCTTCCTCTCTATTCCATCCTCTCCTTCATCCTAGTCTCTCAGGATAGGCGGCATTTTATTCTTTCCTCAAATCTGCCTTCCATCCATCCTTTCAACCCCACTCCTCCTGTTTTTCTCCAGCCTCTGGTCTCTTTATTTTGACCCAAACCCCTCAAGCCTTCACTGTTATCATGATTCCATTTCACCTCCATTTACTCTTCCATCTCTACTTCTGTTTTTATAATCAAACTAGAGGCCTGTTGCACGAAGATTCATGCAAGAATAGGCCTTCCTTCCCCAGGCTTCACTCCCAGCCACCAGGGAGCCTGCAAGTCCTTGCTCCCAGCTGCCCAGGAGCCTGCAGGTCTTCGCTCCTGGCCAGAGCGCCGCTCCTGTAGCTCCCTCTGCCCCCCGCCTCCCCCCTCATAGCAGGCGTCCTGCCCCGCCTGGCCATTCCACGCTTGTGTATGCAAATTAACCTGCCAGCTTTGTTGGGTTAATTTGCATACTCACTCCTGATTGGCTGATGGGTGTCACAGAGGTATGGTCAATTTGTATATTTCTCTTTTATTAGTGTAGATTCCTCAAAAGAGTTGCCCACTCTTACCATTGTTTTCTCTACACCTGCTGCTCATTTCCTCATTACTATGTTGCATGTGACTTCTCTGCTTTAATGAGAGTGCAGTGAAACTGAAGGCACAGTGGCCTCCAAACAGCCAGTGAGCACGTGGCTGTGTGTATGGCATGTAAGGGATTGCATTGGGTGTCCCATGGGACTGCATCCCTTTCCTCCTGGGGCCCAGAGACAGAGGAGCTAATAAACGTGTGACGAGGGCACAGCCGTCTACCTGGGGGAGATGATAGTGCTTCACTCAGAGTCAGTCCAGCAGCTGAGCTTGGGGGTAGAAAGGACGTGGATATGGTTGATGATTCTGACTCCTGTAGGAGAGCCAAGCACAGATACGATGATAGAAGAAATCAGGAGGACTTACAAGGAGTGGAGACAAAGGGCTGGTCAAGGAATTCTTGAACTAGTTGGTACTTGGTCTGGGATCCTGAAACCTGGCTCAGATGTGGATGTTTGGAAGTCAGAAGGCTGAAGAGCTTGAAGGATTCCATCCCTAACAGACTGGACCACAGGAGGCGAGAAGAGGATGTCCTCTTCGGTGGAATGCCCCGTTGGCTGTAAGGATTTGGGGGAGGAGTGGCAACAGCACAGACAGGGTGTTTCCAGGGGGTTATCGATCAGGTGTTTTCTACCTTCACTCCCATGCAGGAGGTGATTTTACTGAACGCGGAGCACACAGCAGAAGGGTAGAGGGGGGATCTAGTACTGGCTCTTCCCTTGCAAACTGTCTCGGTGGGTTTAATCAGCCTAATGAGGAGAGACAGCCCTGCACAGGCCTTCTCCCCACCCTCTCGTCTGTGCATCGCACTCATACATGAGCCATTTGTATACCCCTTTCCCTGCAAGCTCTCCCTCCCCCTCGCCTCTCCCCTCTGGGGCTGCTGGCTGAGAAAAAGGGAACAATATTCCATTTGTGAGTGAAGAGAGGACACGGTGGAATGGTTAGAGCCGGAAACAATGCCCTAATACAGGACTGCTCTTGCGCTCCCCTCCCCCCCAGCATTGTTTCCAACTGTGTCAGGACACCTCCCTCATGCACCAACCCAGGCAGCCAGAAATGCTTTCTGTCCAGTGGTTTTTAAGTTTCAGCCAATGTCACTATCAATTGAAACATCACAAATGAGAAAGCAGGCGCGCCCTCGGAGGCGAACACAGAGAGCTAGCCGACGAATAAAACTGAGGGGCAGAAGCGATCGGACTTCTGCTTTCTGGTCCCAGGATGATAGGTGTGAGCGTGGGGAGGTGCTGTTTTACAGTCACCCCGCGACCACTCCCAGATCAGCGGTGAGAACAGGCAGCGTTGGACGGGGCCTGATCCCGTGGGGGCTCGCAGAGGACAGGGCCAGCCTGGGCGCAGCCGCACCTGAGCAAGACAGAGCAATGAGCGTGCAGGTGAGCAGCCAGAGGAGGACGCAGCCGAGGGCTCTCGTGCCAGGGGAGCCACCCGCCAGCTCCTGTCAGTCAAGCACCAGGCACAGTGGGCAGGGGCCCGAGGGGCTCTTTCTGCACTAAAGCTTTGCCCACACCCCACGGTTGCTGGCCCTGCGGGAACATTTGTGTGCTGTGCACCATGCTGTTTGAACGAATTAGGTGTCACGGCTACTTTATACATGTAATTTAATTTCTCTGATAACCCAAATGGAACCTTACCTTTCGTCCTCAACCCAGCTGCAAACCTTAAGTGGGTAGGGGCTGAGTCACGTGACCGTGTGTGCATATGTGTGTGTGTGTGTGCGCGCGCGCGCACGTGTGTGTGCTCAATGAGGTACGATTAACATATATCAACACAGACAGATCTAAAGTGCTCATTCGATGAGTTTTGACAATTGTGGACACTCTTGTAACCACCACCCAAAGCAAGATACAGAATATTTGCATTATTCCAGAAAATTCCCTCCTGCTCCTCTCCATCCTTACCTATGCCCCCATCCCCAACAAAACAACTGCTTTCTGGCTTCTATCAGCATCGGTTAGTTTAGCCTGTTCTTGGATTTCATATACACAGAATCAGATCATCTGTGGCCTTTCGTGTCTGGTCTGTCCCTTAGCGTGGCATCTGTGAGTCATCGCATCGCGTGTGTATGTTGTTCTTTCGTGGGTAGTATCCACTGTATGCATGTCATGATTTATCTGTTCTCCTGCTGACAGAAATTTGGGTTGACTGCCTTACCTATTATGACTCAGGCTCTTTCTGTGGACAGATCTTTTCCTTTCTCCTGGGTGAGTACCTGAGACTGAAATTACTCTCTCATTGGGTAGATGTAAGTTTTGCATCGTAAGAAACTCCAAACAGTTCTTTAAGGTGGTTGTAATGTGTTAGCATTCCCACTCACAATGCATGCGTTTCAGGCACGCTACATCCTCAGCACATCCAGCGTCAGTCTCCTTGTAACATCCTCGCTGTGTACGATGGCCTCTCACTGTGGCTTGCATTTGCGTTTCCCTGACGACTGTGGATGTCGTGCATTTTCACCTGTGCTTACTGGACAGTCATATTTCTTATTTTGTGAAGTGTCCTTCACGACGTTAGCCCTTTTCACTGGTAATTTTTAGGAGCTCAGTATATAGTCTAGACATGTCTTTTATCAGATATGTATGCAATTACTTTCACTATTCTGTGGCTTGTCTGTTCATTTTCTTAATGGTGCAGAAACTTTTAATTTTAATGTGGTCTGATTTATGATTTATTTTACGGTTAGTGCTTTTTACATGCAATCTAAGAAGTCCGTGTCTACCTCAACGTTGTAAACATATCCTGTTTCCTTCTAGATGCTTTATGGTTCTGGGTTTTATGTTTATGTCTATGACCCGTCTCAAATTACTTTTTGCATATTGAATGAAATAGGGATCAAAGGTTTTTTTTTTCTTTCTGTGTGGACATTCACCTGTTCCAACAACATTTATTAAAGAGACTTCTCCTTTCCCACTAGATTAACGTGGCATTTGGAAATTGGAAATCAATTGACCATATATATGTGGATTATTTCTGGGTTCACTGTTGTTTCATTGTGTGCTTGTTTTTAAATTTAGAATGGCAACCCCCTCATGCTACCCACCCCCCAAACTCAAGCAGATGGTCATTATATTACACTAGAGGCCCAATGCACGAAATTCGTGCATGGGGGCAGGGGGGTGGGTCCCCTCAGCCCAGCCAGCACCCTCTCTAATCTGGGACCCCTCGGGGGATGTCCGACTGCTGGTTATTGGGTCTAAACAAGCAGTTGGACATCCCTCTCACAATCTGACCCACTGGCTCCTAACTGCTCATCTGCCTGCCTGGTCGCCCCTAACTGCCCCCGCTGCTGGCCTGGTCACCCCTCACTGCCCCCCCCCACTGGTCTCGTAACCCCCAAGTGCCCCCCTACCCCCCGCTGGCCTGGTCGCCCCTCACTAACCCCCCTGCTGGCCTGATTGCCCCACGCAGCCTGTTTGGCCGTCCGTTTGGTTGCAATGGTTGCGTAGGCTTTTATATAGATAGAATATGTCTTATGTTTGTCTAGGGCGTGATACTTTTCAAGGCCTTTAGTATCCTATCTAATAAAAGAGTAATATGCAAATTGACCGTACCTCCGCTACACCCACAAGCTACACCCACCAGCCAATCAGGAGCGAATATGCAAATAAACCCAACCAAGATGGCTATGGCCACAGAGAGCAGGAGGGAGGCTTGGGTTTCCCCGGCAATGGAGGAAGCCAAGCTTTCCGCCTGCCCTTGCCGGCCTAGGCCTCCACTCAAGGCTACAAAGTTTCAATGATAGAAGATACATAAATCCAAACAGAAATGGCGGCAGCCACAGAGCTGGAAAGAGCAGGAGGCTAGGGTTGCCCGCGGCGATGGAGGAAGCCAAGCTTCTGTAGCCCTGGCCAGCTCAGGCCTCTGCTTAAGGCTACAAAGTTTCAATTATAGAAGATACATAAATCCCAACAGAGATGGCTGCTGCCTCGGAGCAAGCAGAAGGCTTGGCTCGACTCCAAGCTACAAAGTTTCAATTGTGGAAGATAAATAAACCCCAGATACCAGGGCCTCCACATGGGTCGCCAGGGGGCATGGCCGGCCTGCAAACCACCACAGGCCCCTCACCCAGGCCGCCCCACACCCCAAGGGAACCCCCACCCTGATCCGGGACACCCTTCAGGGCAAACCACGTGGCCCCCACCTGTGCACCAGGCCTCTATCCTATCTAATAAAAGAGTAATATGCAGATTGACCATCACTCCAACACACAAGATGGCTGCCCCCATGTGGTCAAAGATCCTGCCCCCATGTGGACACAAGATGGCCACCACAAGATGGCCAGCAAGGGAGGGCAATTGGGAGGGACCAGGCCTGCAAGGGAGGGCAGTTGTGGGCAATCAGGCCAGCAGGGGAGGGAGTTGGGAGGGGCCAGGCCTGCAAGGGAGGGCAGTTGGGGGTGATCAAGCCTGCAGGGGAGGGCAGTTAGGGGTGACCAGGCCAGCAGAGGAGGGAATTTGGGGGCGACCAGGCCTGCAGGAAAAGGCAGTTGGGAGGGACCCAGGCCTGCAGGGGAGAGCAGTTGGGGGGGGGGGGGGAACCAGGCCTGCAGGGGAGGGCAGTTGGTGGGGACCCAGGCCTGCAGGGGAGAGAAGTTGGGGGGGACCACGCCTGCAGGGGAGGGCAGTTAGGGGTGACCAGGCCTGCAGGGGAGGGCAGTTAGGGGCAAACAGGCTGGCAGGGGAGCAGTTAGGCATCATTCAGGCTGGCAGGGGAGTGGTTAGGGGGTGATCAGGCTGGCAGGCAGAAGCAGTTAGGGGCAATCAGGAAGGCAGGCAGGCGAGCAGTTGGGAGCCAGCAGTCCTGGATTGTGAGAGGGATGTCCGACTGCAGTCGGACATCCCTTGAGGGGTCCCAGATTGGAGAGGGTGCAGGCTGGGCTGAGGGACCCCCCCCCCCCCCGTGCATGAATTTCATGTACCGGGCCTCTAGTATTTACAATAGTATTAATAGTACTTAGTACTAATAGTATTAATAGTAGTATTAATAGCTATTAAATGTTTATCAGATGCTAGTATTGCTCTCTGTCCCTCCCACACATTTTTAAATTTAATTATTATGAACCATTTTATATAGGTGTTATCTCCATTTTGTTGACGAGGAAACTGAGGCATAGGTAGTTAAACTAGTCTAACTGCTTAACATCACATACCAGTAGGTCCTAGAGCTGGATTCCAACCAGCTCTGATGGCCTGAAGAGTTTCGCCCTGGCCCTCCACTAGGGTTCAGTGAGCTGCTGGGAGCCACTTCTGGTGAAAGGGTGCTCCTTGCAGACAACTTAGACGGGTGCTGTTTCAGGTGACGCCTCAGCAAGTGCTTGTGCTGCTGTTATCCCGTCTGCACACTGACAGAGACCTTGGCGTGAGTGGCCACAAAGTTAAGGGTGCACTTGACTTGTTTATCCGGAGTAAACAGAGCAGTAGATGGGACTGGTGAGGCGTGGGAAAAGTCTGCAGGTCTCACTCCTCCGGCGGGTGGTGGGCGCTGAATGGCTCCAGGCCGGCCTCACTCCGCCTGGGCCAGGAACTCCTCCTCGCACCACCTGGCCGATGGCGGAGCATTGTGTCCAGTAACAGAGCGCTCTGAGCTCCCCTGACTTTCTTGAGTTCATAAATGACTCTAGTGAGATGGGAGTCATTGTCTTACGTGGAGTCACTGACTCCAAGTTTTCATAAAAACAAGCAAAGAAACAGACAAACCCAAACAGAGCACCAAAGGCATTTCTCGAATAGCCTCTGTAGTTGCTGAAAGTATTCTAATCAAGAGCTTGTCTCCTGTGTTCTTGTGAGTTTGGCTGTCTTGGGGCTCATGGCTGTGAACAAACAGCAGTGGGCGGGATGGCTCACGCCCCTTAATCTGCTCCGGCACCCAGGAGGGCACAGGAGCAGAAAACCTGGTTAAACGAGTTTGACTTCTTAAAGGAACCTGGATCATGCATTTCTTTTCACTTTGGAAGTATTTCTGGGCTGTTATTTAAACGCCACCTTAGACCGAGGAAAGTCTTCTGAGCTGCCAGATTGGAAAAAAAGACCAGATACTAGTTTGGAATTTCTTCAGCAGCAATCACAACGGCTGGGTTTTCTTTCATTCATTCATTCATTCATTCATTCATTCATTCATTCACTCATTCATCCCTTCATAATTCAACAGGCATTAAAGAAACAGGCTTGAGCTGCATGCTGACTGGTGAACACTTGTGATCTCTGTACCACTGCCTGAGTCACTTCCCTCTATCCCTAGAGGAACCACAGGTAGAGATAACATTCTCCCCTTGAATGGGATTCAGGTGGGTGATGGAGGTGGCCGATCAGTCAGGATGCTTTCACTGTGAACTAGATCTAGAAGCAGAAGGGAGGTATTCTTAGGGCTCTGTTTCAGCCTTCAGTTACCTCAGAGTAGTGTCCATCGATTGCGATGGCATCTGCTTTTATAACTCATTGCATTCTTTTCACTAAGGAGATTGTAGTAGCACTCTTTGGGGTAGATTTGAGCACATTACAGTCATTTACTATTTGTGAGCTGGTTGAATATTTGCAGATACTTCATTTTTTTAAAGTGTAAATATGAACAGTATTCTCAGTTTCATAAGCTGGTCAACTGTGTACATGAATGTGAGGCTGACAGAGAAGCAAAGCTGACATTCTGGGGGAGGCGGGTGGCGGGCGGCGAGCGGCGGGCGTTGACAGTCTGTTAGGTGATGGTGAGCATTTCTGGCTATGGAAGTGGCTCTACCCGCTTGTATCAGCTCACCGTCACGGTCATTTTTCAACATACTCCTAGGTTTCTAGTTAAAGTACTGTTGCCACGCCAGGCCCTGGGTTACCGCCAATACCTGCCGCCAGTGCCCAGGACTGCGGGCGAGGCTGGGGATGGAGCGCAGGAGAGCCTGACGTGGAGGGCAGCAGACTCAGCGGCAGCAAGGACGGACCCGGGGGAACAGTGGAGAGCGTGGAGAGCCGGGCGCACGCAGAGGCCGGAGGTGCCTGTGGCCTTGCAAGTGTCAGGAGAACAGTACTGGCTGCAAGGAGCCCTGAAAACGGGCCATTTCTTCTGCTGAGCGCCTTTCCTAGAGTGTCTGAGCAAGGGGGCCGTGTGGAGGCCAGCGGACGGGCCGGGGCCGGGGCAGAGCTGGGGTGGGAGCAGCGAGTCTTCTTGCTCTGGGTCCGGCTTCTCCCAGTGCACCGCTACTTCTGACCCGGCTCCTCCCAGGGCGCCCTGCTTCTGACCCGAGAGCTCCTCTCCTACACTGTGGCCCTCATTGCCTCCCAGCTCCATCAGTTATTACAAGGCAGCAAGTTGCATAGCCCGGGCTGTGTCTCCTGGCTATTCTGAGGCTGTGGGAGGGGTCCCTCTCTTTAGGCCGGGCTTTGCAAAGGCCTGATTCTTTTTCTGTGACGGAGCCATGACCAGGACACAGCCATAGGTGAATTCCAAGGGCCCTCACATCTATTTGCTTCATGTATTCTGTGTACAAGTATACAGGATGCTTTTTTAAAAGGGAGGTGGAGGAAGAGAGAGAAACCTGATGTGAGAGAGGAGCATCAATCGGTTGCCTCTGGTATGCACCTCCACCTGGGATGGAACTCCTAACCTGGGTATGTGCCCTGACCGGGAATCGAACCAGTGACCTTTCAGCTCACGGACCACACTCCAGCCAACTGAGCCACACTGGCCAGAGCCCCATGATGATTTTAAGGAACACTTCTTCCTTTATTCTCTCCCTCTCTTTAATGCATTTTTGTTTCTTACTCCTGTGGGGGCTACAAAAGATGAGTATTTTCCCTCCCACCTTCTAAGTTCTTCTAGGATGGGCTAATAACCATGAACAGAGACAGGCTAACAGGAGAAAATCAGAGTGTGACACATGTGCACGGGGACTCACAGAGGCTGGAACTCCGACGACAGTGAGGCAGCATTGGGATGTAAGACATTTTGGACAAGCGAGAAAAGCAGGGGTTGGGTGTTAGCCTGCAGAAGTGAGAACGGCGGTTTACAGGTAGCTGATGAAAAGGAGCCACGTGGGCAGGAACATCGGCTCAGGAACTATGGGACGGGGGGGGGGGGGAGGGTGAGGGGGGGGGCGTTATCCAGCTCACAGGCACCTGCGGAAGCCCCCTCGTTACTGTACTTAAATCAAATGAGGCAAAGGACAGCCCAAGATTGCTCTGTCTGATTCTTGGGCAGGAAAGGGGGGTGGTTTCAAAGGTTCTTTCTGAGTCTGTTCTAAATAACCAGCTTAAAATCAATACCCCAACGGGCAGCTTCACGGTGGCAGGATTTTGGTCCCTTCAAGCCAGCTCCCTCTTAGCCCATGTTCCCGCCTCCAGGCTCTGAGCTGACACTCCCGGTGTGCTTCCTGGGCGGAGGGCCGGAGCAGGATTCGGGGTGCAGGCAGAGGCTGGCGGCACCTTCCTTCTTCCTCATCGGCTAGCACATCCTGGCGGGCTTCTTCTTGCACTCCTTGCAGCTACAGGACCAGTCTCCCTGAACCTGGCTGCCACTACCTCACTGGGGCAAGTCCAGCCTAAATTATAGAAGCTTAAAAAAAAGTGCAAGTTTACTGCTTTGAAGTCATCCAGCGAGAGTAACAAAATATTATTTAGGGGGAATTCTTAGGGGCTCTGTTTTACTAAAAAGAGAGCAAACTTCATTGTCAACTGATCAATTGTACTTAAATGGTGCATTAAAGAATTCACAGCATCAAAAAAGTGGTGCTTTTACTTGCTTTACAAATTCTACAATCAGTTTTATATCATCCGTTGGCTCAGTAGAATCTTTTTCATCCAAACACAAAAGCAGAAGTCATTTCTGTCCCTACCTGCTGTGTGGAATTCGATTACATGTGTGTGTAATGGTGCCATTGCTGTCCCGATCACCAATCATGGCTTCCTCTGCTGCTCATAGGGTGGGTCATCGTCATGGGGACAGTCAGGCTCTCTCTTCCGAACAATCAATTGAATCTTCTTGTCCAGCAAAGACGAGTGCAGCTGCAGGCCTTAGCGGGGCTGAGTAGAAGCAGTAGAATGTTCTGCTCATGGGCTCCCAAGTTTGAATTTGATATTACTTTTTTCAAGAGACGATGATGAGTTTCTAGTTCTGGGTTTGATCACCTCGTCTTGAAATGCCCCCCTTAGATTTTTGAGAGCGTGCCGATCTTTGAGGGAGGCCTGGAAAGATACTCACTTTGTCACTCTGGGGCTTGAGTCTGAATACGACATTTTAGAAGGAGAAGGAGGAAGAGTCAGACAAGGACAAGGATTCAGAAGGGGAGAAGTGACGTGCGGGTTTGGGGCCCAGGTGCCCACTGTGCTGTGCTCTGGGGAAACCCGGCAAGCCCCACCACAAAAGCACCCTTCCCAAAGCCTCGAGCAGTGTCCCTTTTATCTGAGAGAACATCGGCTCTTCCTGAGGAGGCAGCATATGGGAGATGCCGGGCAGGCCTTCCAGTCCAATTAAAAGGCAGCTCGATCAGAGAGCGCGGGCCTTGGAGCTGTCTGATCTCTGCCTCTGATCTGTCTCGAGTGCAACTGACAATTACGGCGCAGGGACTGGTAGAGCGGGAGCCTGGGCCAGCCAGGAGGGAGGCTCTGACCGCGTACAGGCAGCTGATGACTAAGGGCTGTCAGATGTCAGAATGGGAATTGGCGATACTGTGGTTCAACGCCCACCACATGTCTCATTTGAGTGGTGCCCACTGCCTCCAGCACCAGTTCAAATTAAGTCCACATTAGTGCCCGGTGACTCACAGCCGGGCAGCACACACCCCTCTGTGTGTGTGTGTGGTGGGGGAGGGGCGATGTGCATACCACACAGTGCCAGATAGAGATCACAAGGGCTGCCATCTCCCTCTGTGGGAAAAGGCACCATATAAGCCAAAGCCACCGTGATTTAAAAAAACAAAACAAAACAAAACACCTTCACGCTTCGGAAAATGGTGATCTGTACATTAGCTTCTTGGTGCAGTGAATCCAGTTTCAGAAAGACAATGAACTCCATGTGGAACAAATGATGTTGTGGATGAATGCCAGATCAGCTCAAAGCTCAGAATATGCCCGGCCGAAGAGGAACGACGTCCAGCCTTCTCCATGATGCGTCTCAACAATCTGATGAGATTCATATTTGGGGCTGCACAATACTCTTCCTTTTTCAGATGAACGTGTGCCCCTGGAGCGGTGGCCTTGGTGCCCACCTGCCTGGCATTCGGTTAAGGGGTCTGCCCTGTGCCAGCGAACTCACAGCAGGCTCCCCATCCAGACAGGCGGGGAGCAGGTGTCGCTTGGCTCCGAGGGGCTCTCCGATGGCGTCCAGGGACTTCGAGCTTTGAGATTGATGGCTGAGTTCCAGGAGTCAGAGGTTTGTATGGGGAAGCCCTCATGCAGAAATAGTTTGGGGTCCTGGGCATACTATGTGGTAAGTGGTAAGCAGAAGGGGTGGGAATTGCAGGTGGTGGGAGGAGCAGGGGGCGTGTTGGCATCCCAGCCTGACCTCCCTGGGCTAGCTTTCAGAGAGTGCGGTCGGACCGGGCTTTCCTGGCAGCCTGTCTGGTACTTGGATCCCCGGGGTGAGGCGAGGTGGGATGAAAGAAGCTAGAAGATGGATTGTGAAAAGTCCATTAAACTGGAAGTCTTATCATTTCTACACAGAAAACCGTGAGACGAATAAACTTTAAACATCCGCCGCCCCTGGTTCCTGTCTGCACTGGGCTTCCACCCTCCGGAATTCTCCGTCGCATCAGGGTTTCTGCACAGCATTTCCGTTCCCTTTTCCATCTCCCACGGCCACACTGACCTCCCTCCTGTCTACTTCACATGCCCAGGACCCAGCACTGCGCCTCACACACAGTAGGCGCTCAAAAAACATTTCCTGACCAAGTAAGTGTGAAGTAGAACAGGAGAGTCCCGTGTACACCCCTCTCCTCCCTGCTGACCGCTTTTATTAGTGGCAGGCAGGCCACGTCACCAACGTAGAGACACTCCACCTGCGTGATGCACCTGGGCGCTCACTACGTACACACAGGAAGATAGAGAAAATATTCCGCCGTCATAGACAGAAGGCTTTTGATTTTATGTGCAAAATAAGCCACTGACGGCTCTTCCACAGTGTGAACTGGATGTTTGAACACGAGGTGAATGGAGCTGGTTTGCCCTTCTTGAGCCCTGATTGCCTCTATGCTGGGTTTTTGGATTTCCTGAGTCTCCTTCACGTTGGCTCCATGTATGAAAGGAAACAATGGCATCCGATGGCGAGCAGGGCGTCGGGACTTGGCCAGGGTACCGGGAGCCTCTCCGTTAGACGAGGTATGGGAACTTTGGGGTTTCTGGGATCTAGGCCACCAGGAACAATTCCCCACTGTTTTCCACGAAGGCAAACAGAAGAGGGGGCGGGGAGGAGAGCCTGGCCTGAAGAATAACCTTCCCATTGCCCGCAAATCAGCCTGACAGGAGCCATTAGCTGTCAGGTGCGGGGCTTTGCTGGCAGAGGCCAATTTTCAGATTAGTGTTAATTGCAGGGCCCTGATGGCCTTTGCTCCCACCGGCCCCCAGCGGTCTTCCCTGCCGCCTCAGTGGTGGAGCTGCAGGGTGGAATCAATTACTGGCCATTGGAGATTTTCCCACAGGCCCAGGCTTGGGACAGCTGGCCCGACTGTCCCCTGGGACAGGAGCCTGCAGCAGGGACAGGGCCGCGCTCAGGACCCCGCCGACAGTACACATGTTATTGACAGGGGCTGGCAGACGTGCCTTGCCACCCACTGGTTCCTCTCTCTGCCCCACTTGTGCCTGCCTGACTGCTAGTTTCTCCCGACGCCTCGCTGTCCACATGAGACAGATGGGGGAGCCTAAGGGTGAGTTGGCAGCTGGAGACCTAGAGAGCCGATGCTTTAGTTCCAGTCCAAGTGGGAAGGACAGGAACCAGGAGAGCAGATGCTGCTCCAGTCTGAAGGCCAGCAGGCTGAGGCCCAGGAAGAGCCAGTGTTTTAGTTCAAGTTCAAAGGCAGGAAAAAGTTGATATCCCAGTCAGGCTAAAAGGCGTCTCTGTTACTCAGGGGATGGCTGGCCTTTTTGTTCTATGCAGGCCTTCAACTGATTAGACGAGGCCCATGCATGAGGGAGGGCAATCTGCTTTACTGAGTCTACCAGCTTAAGTGTTCATCTTACCCAAACACCCTCCCAGAAACAGCCAGAAAAATGTCTGACCAACTATCTGGGCTGCTCATGGCCTCACTTAGTTAATTGAATATACATGCATATAATCTATAATAATAAAAGAGCAATATGCTAATTAGACTGCATGTCATTCCAGACATCATTCCGGACATCATTCTGGATATCCTTCCAGACAAAGCCTGGGCTGGAGGGAAGCCCGGGTCCCGGTGCCAGAGGGAAGCTGGTGCTGGCAGCCGGGGGAAGGAAGGCCTACTCTTGCACAAATTTCATGCATCCGGCCTCTAGTCTAATATGTAAAAGGCTAAGTGACCAACCGTTTGTCTGACTGGCTGGTACATTTGATGTGCATTGGCAATTTAAAAATAAACGTTGCCTCGCGCATGCGCGATACATATAAAGCTCTCACTGGTGCCAATCGAAAGCATGTGTTTTGATCTGTCATTGTTGATTGTGAATTCTTAATATTCTTAATAGTATTAATAGTATTTCTTAATAGTATTACTCCTTTGGGAATGCTGTGTCATAAGTTAAAATTGAAAGTGGGTGCAATCATCATGCTACTGAGAAATCTTAATACTAAATGGGGTCTTTGTAATGGTACTAGATTTATTATCACAAGATTGTGACCTAACATAATCGAAGCTAAAATATTAACAGGATCTGCGGAAGGAGAGGTTGTTCTGATTCTAAGAACTGGTTTGTCCCCGTCTGACACTGGCCTCCCATTTAAATTAATTTGAGGACAGTTTCCTGTGATGCCAGCATTTGCAATGACTATTAATAAATCACAAGGACAAACTCTAGACAGAGTAGGAATATTCCTATATGAACCCATTTTTGCACATGGTCAGTTATATGTTGCTTTCTCTCGAGTTCAAAGAGCATGTGACGTTAAAGTTAAAGTTGTAAATACTTTATCCCAAGGGAAATTAGTCAAGCATCTGAAAGTGTTTTCACTCTTAATGTGGTATACAGGGAGATATTAGAATACGTTTAATCAATTTATCAGTCATTGTTTGTATCAATGTTGTTTCTATATCATGTTTTTGTTGTTTTTATATCATGTTTTTGTTGTTTTTATATCATGTCTTTGTTGTTATATCATGTTGTTATTGTTTATTTATTAATCAATTTATATATTATTTTCATATACATTTTACTAATTTTCTTTCATCTCTGACACTTCTATTATAGAGAAAGGGCAAATAGTGATATTAAAATATTTCTTGTCATTAATTTCCTTTCAATGTGCACGAATCTGTGCACTGGCGACTAGAACTATATAAAAATGAACTCTTACGGTTATTTTGGTTTCTCATTAGCCCCCCAAGAGGCAGCTTGGCCCATTAGATCACAAACTTTGTCCCCTATGATAAACTCCTGCCTCTCCCGCCCCCCATAAAAAGTGTTAAATTCACAGAAGTGTTGCCTCCTTTGGGTGAGTGGGTTGGGGAGGACCAGGAGAGGGGCAGCAGAAAGGAAGGAGGTGCATTAAGATGGGTGCTCCTCTCTGCGCTCTCTAGTTTCAGCCCCGAGAGGGGGGTGAGTTTGGTACAGCTGGGACCCACATCGGTCACGGATCTCCTTCCCTGCTCCTCCTCGGGGCCTCGGGGCGTGGCACTTCGCTGGGCATTACTATTGAATGGAGTTGAAGAGCCATTGGAGCGTCACACCATGGTTGGTTAGACCTGTGAAGCTGAAAGAGATGCATCCTAGAATATGGCTTCCTGTGGACACCTGCTCACCTGGGAGGTGCCCCTGACACTCAGAGCTGGCTTAGCTTGATCCTGTGAGCCCTGATCCAGGTTCTAGCGGCAGCTCTGCCCCCGGGTTCCTGTGGCCATGGGCATACACCTTGGAAGGTCCGCAGCCTCATCTGCACATGAACTAGAAGGTCCCTCAAGTTCCTGCTGGGCTCTACTTTCTACAAGCCTGTGAGGAAAGACTCTGTGGGCAGAGCACTGCTGGACGGGCATCTGAGTGACAGGTTTCTACCTGGTCAGCCTGCACCTGGAGTGCTGGTGACTCAGGCCAGTGCGCCGTGCGGGGCCGTGGGCTGCACTGCTACCAGGGCTACCCAGGCTCCACGTCCCGCAAACGCCCTGAGATCCGCAGGGCCGCCTGTCTCTGTGGTGTGGTGGAGCACACGCTTATGATCATCAGTCTATTGGTCATACTTCATCTCAAGAACTTCCCAGAAAGAGAAGGTGATAGCAGGCCTGCCTTGGGAAGAAAGCAAGTTTAGGTACTAAGGTGAGAAGTTGTGGGATATCCAGGGGGAGATGTCCAGGAGCGACGGGAAATATGGCCAGGACCGAGAGAGCTGGATTTCAGAGTTATTTATATAGGGGGTGGTTCATAACCATGATCTTGTGCCCTTTATAAAAACAAACAAACAATGGTGTATTTATACTTCCTATAATCTACAGCATAAAGCAGATGATGTGACATGGAGCTAGGAACACCTCTGAAGGATTGATGTGTTTCAAGGTCCTACACGTGGCTCCCTCTTGCCTTGGGAGAGGGGTAGGGCTGAAGGTGCTGGTGTCCAGGTGAGAGCAGGGTTGGTGGGGACTGTGTCCCACCTCCTCCCACTTCCGCGGCAGGGACAATTCAGTCTGTCTCCCTTCAGCTGAGACTAGCTCCCTGGTCAGTAGAAGTTTGGGAGAGTTTTCAGGGTCCGTGGGACGCGGTGCAGGGGTGAGGTAGGCATGCTGGGTGGGGGAGGGGGGGGCGGAGGGGGAGGGGAGCCTGGTACATCAGGAAGGTTCCTGCTGGGATCCTCCTCCACACTCCGCTGGCCCAGGCGCACCGTGGGCCCCAGTCCTTTCAGAGGCCCGAGCTCCGAGCAGAGGCCCCTGGCTGACTTAGAGACACGATGATTAACTGGCAGCTTCTGTCCCACCTGCTGCCCCTCACAGGAACCGCTGCACAGATGTATGACTGACTGCTGTTGGCCTTGGTGTTCATGGTGCCTGTAACCTTCCCAGCAACCAGGACGTTTTGTGTTTATCATGCCCATTTCACCCGGAAGCATCCCTTCTCCCCCGTCTCGCCCCGGCCATGGCCCCTCTGTAGTCTGGCCATTGCCCTGCCCAGAAAGTGACCTCCGGAAGGTCCAAACATTGGCAAATTGGCCTGGCCCGTTTTTCAGCACTGTCACCCAGTGTGTCCCCACTGCCCACCACGGCCCCGGCCTGGGGGAGGATGGTTCATGCCTCGGATACTCATCTGTCGGCGCTGTCTCCCAGCCTCGCGCCTCCCGTCCATTATCCCACACCTCCAGTGGCGGTTTCCATTCACCATTCAGCACATTGCTGCTCTGACCACCACCTACACCGAGTGACTTCCTGACCCCCCGCTGTCACTAACGTGCTTCTTGTGTGACTCAGAACCGCGGTTCCCTCCCCAGCTTCCTCCTCAGACAGCCCTTGCTCATCCGGAACCTGTCCTGGGAAGACAGTGCTCTGCAATAAGCGAGAGTTCTGAAAAGGTAAGGGCTTTCCACTTTCGGGATGGAAAGTTCTTTAATTTTAACCCTTTGAATGGATGTCTTCCCAAAATACGTCGTTTAGGATCTTCTTAAACAGAGAAAACAGAACATGATTTAACTTCCTCTTGATGTCTCGGAATTTTATTGTGAGTCAAGGTTTTGTACTTCACTACAATATAAAGGCCCTGGGGATTCTGGGGGGACACAAAGGGTCCTAGATTTCTGTGGTTATAAAGTTCTTATGTAAACTTTTAAACAGACGCCCTCTCTCCCTGTGTCTCATCAGGCTGTTACCTCTTACTTCTGGCTACCAATGTACCTATCCTCAGAAATTCCTCTACCTTAATTTTCCAATTTGCATTGTTTACTGTGCACATAGAAGACCCATAAACACACACATACACACACACACGTACACATGCATGTGCATTAGAGCTGTGTGTAAAGAATTGTGAAGTTTCTTCTGAGTTGATTAAATAGGTCATGAGTTCTCTATATTGATTTCCCAGAGGCCATTTTTGTCCATGTTTTTGCTCATTTTAGCAAATGAAAGTTTCAACAACTAGAAAGTTGTAAGGCAAGTGAGTCTGACATTGGTGAAAAGTTACTCCCAGATTGCTAGGCGTCATCTGTCTTTCTAGAAGTTTCTTTCTGGCTTCATTCTTTGTTTTCACTTCATGCTAGAGTCAGCAACAGTTAGTGAAAAGGGATTCCCTTTATGAGCATTTCTTTATTTTATCATCCCAACTTCACATGCACATTATTTCATTGACTATCTTTATAAACATCATCATGATCTTCTCAAACCATGATCATTAAAAAACCCACAGGTGCCAAAACAAGCTCTACCACAGCACTCTCTCCCTCATGGTCCTCTTTGGCACGACTCTGTGAGAGCTGAATAAATGAGCCAGGCTAATGCTGGTGGTCTTGACCCGGCATCTAGAAGGGTTCAGGAACCTGGAGAAGGCACTGTGCGTAAATTAAATAAGGGTCCAGAGACGAAACATAATTTTGGAAGGCATTATGGGGAGGCAGAGAAGACTTAGCTAAAGGAACTAAGTTTTCCTTGTCTCAGGAACCTTGCTTTTTATTAACACAATTTGTTCTAAGGCAAGGTAGATATATACTTCAAAGGGTAGGGTTTCCTATACACAGAATCCATTGTCAGATTGGAAGAATTACCTTTGGCTGTTCAGGTGTTTGACCAACAGGAGGCAACAACCTGTAGATTGAAATGCCTTCAGCTGTCTGGCAGCAAGCAATCATTTATGCATCCTTTTCAGGTTTGGGGAAATGCCCTCAGCCATCTCCAGATGATTCAGCCCTGCTGACATGCTGGAATTGGCTTCCGGCACCAGGCCCTTCCACAGACTGTGACCCATACCCGCCTCCTTGGGCAGAGCCTGCAACCAAAGTCCTTTCAAGCTAAACGGAGGTGTATTTTCTCTTAGGTTGTTGACTTTGACCCTGCGGCTTAGCAAAGAACACTTGTGCACATTTTCTGGGTCAATTTTTCATCCACTCAGAGAGCAGACATGCATTTTTGTCATCTTTAAAGGGAAACCAAACCCATCCACACCCTCCCCCCATTCTGCTTTGTTCCTGCCAGTCCTTCACGGTGACACCGAGCTATTAATGAAGGGACATGGAGGTCATGCCCTCCTGTCCTCAGCCCCAGGGCGTGGGCAAGGTCGGGGGAGGGAAGAAGAAATGTCCTCATTTTCAAAAACACAGTGCTCCCCCAGGTGGGCTTGCTCACCTGTCTGCCTCCGACTCTGCCGAGGTGTCTGCTTCAAACGCAGATTCCCGCCTGCGGTGGGAGCTTCCGGAGGCCGGGCTGCGTGCTGCATTCAAGGCTCCCAGGTGGTGGCTGTGTTTCTTGCTGACTTACTGAAGTCTGTGCATCTGACTCTCAGGCGAACACAAGACATAGTTCAGCTTAAATCCCTACAGAATACTCTTCAGAGTTAGGCTTTGCGGTGGTAAGAATACTCCCTCTCATTCGTGTGGCAGCACTTCTAACCTTTAAAGTGTTTTCCTCTGTGCGGGGAGATGCCATGGCCGCTATGGGGGGATGGAATTGCGGCCCCTTCGACATGATGACGTGGGCAAGAGACACGGACTCAGGAGCCGGGGCCGGCCTGGCACGCGGGCCTCGCAGCCTCGTGGCAAGCACATTGGTGTCATGGGGCCCAGCACACGAGAGCCCTCCAGTCACCTCCCTGACACGCGGGCCGAGCGGGCCGGGCCTCCGAGCGACCCAGGTGCCGCAGAGAGGGCTGCGCCTCGGCTTCTGAAAGTTGAAGTCACAGAAACGGGGCTCTGAGACAGACGAGCTCATTCCTCGGCAGGGCGTCCCCGCACGTTCTCATCCCGCCACTGCCGCTTCCTTGCAGACTCAAACTCCACAACCATTGGGACATGAGGTGGGTGAAAGCCCAGCTTCTCTCAAGATAGAGGTGCTAACATTGGGGCAGTTTCTCGAGATTCGGGGACACTCACTTTCCTCAAATAATGTTGCTTTATTCGGTGACATTCCTGCCATGACACAGCCTCACTTGACCAGATAAATATTTTTTTAAATATTTTTTTCTTAAGACTGCTTCCTGCTTCTGGTCCTAATTGTAATCTGTAAACGCTGTGAGACTGAACTCGGAGGCAGTGTTTCTCTTCCCGCGCTGGAAGACAGGGGACAGTCTGGAGGAGGTGAGGGGGACAGGAAGTGTGGAGGAGGTGAGGGGGACAGGAAGTGTGGAGGAGGTGAGGGGACAGGAAGTGTGGAGGAGGTGAGGGGGACAGGAAGTGTGGAGGAGGTGAGGGGACAGGAAGTGTGGAGGAGGTGAGGGGGACAGGAAGTGTGGAGGAGGTGAGGGGGACAGGAAGTCTGGAGGAGGTGAGGGGGACAGGAAGTCTGGAGGAAGTGAGGGGGACAGGAAGTCTGGAGGAGGTGAGTGGGACAGGAAGTGTGGAGGAGGTGAGGGGGACAGGAAGTCTGGAGGAGGTGGGGGTGAAGTGTGGAGGTGGTGAGGGGGAAGTGTGGAGGAGGTGGGGGGGAAGTCTGGAGGAGGTGGGGGGAGTGTGGAGGTGGTGAGGGGAAGTCTGCAGGAGGTGAGGGGGACAGGAAGTGTGGAGGAGATGAGGGGGACAGGAAGTCTGGAGGAGGTGAGGGGAAGTCTGGAGGAGGTGAGGGCGACAGGAAGTCTGGAGGAAGGTGAGGGGAAGTCTGCAGGAGGTGAGGGGAAGTCTGCAGGGGGTGAGGGGGACAGGAAGTGTGGAGGAGGTGAGGGGGACAGGAAGTCTGGAGGAGGTGAGGGGAAGTCTGGAGGAGGTGAGGGGGACAGGAAGTGTGGAGGAGGTGAGGGGAAGTCTGGAGGAGGTGAGGGGGACAGGAAGTGTGGAGGAGGTGAGGGGGACAGGAAGTCTGGAGGAGGTGAGGGGAAGTCTGGAGGAGGTGAGGGGAAGTCTGGAGGAGGTGAGGGGAAGTCTGCAGGGGGTGAGGGGGACAGGAAGTCTGGAGGAGGTGAGGGGAAGTCTGGAGGAGGTGAGGGGAAGTCTGCAGAAGGTGAGGGGAAGTCTGCAGGGGGTGAGGAGAAGTCTGCAGGGGGTGAGGGGACAGGAAGTGTGGAGGAGATGAGGAGAAGTCTGCAGGAGGTGAGGGGAAGTCTGCAGGAGGTGAGGGGAAGTCTGCAGGGGGTGAGGGGAAGTCTGCAGGGGGTGAGGGGAAGTCTGCAGGGGGTGAGGGGAAGTCTGGAGGAGGTGAGGGGTACAGGAGTCTGGAGGAGGTGAGGGGGACAGGAAGTGTGGAGGAGGTGAGGGGCAGTCTGCAGGAGGTGAGGGGTACAGAAGTCTGGAGGAGGTGAGGGGGACAGGAAGTGTGGAGGAGGTGAGGGGAAGTCTGCAGGAGGTGCGGGGAAGTCTGGAGGAGGTGAGGGGTACAGGAGTCTGGAGGAGGTGAGGGGGACAGGAAGTGTGGAGGAGGTGAGGGGAAGTCTGCAGGAGGTGAGGGGTACAGGAGTCTGGAGGAGGTGAGGGGGACAGGAAGTGTGGAGGAGGTGAGGGGAAGTCTGCAGGAGGTGAGGGGTACAGGAGTCTGGAGGAGGTGAGGGGGACAGGAAGTGTGGAGGAGGTGAGGGGCAGTCTGCAGGAGGTGAGGGGTACAGAAGTCTGGAGGAGGTGAGGGGGACAGGAAGTGTGGAGGAGGTGAGGGGAAGTCTGCAGGAGGTGCGGGGAAGTCTGGAGGAGGTGAGGGGTACAGGAGTCTGGAGGAGGTGAGGGGGACAGGAAGTGTGGAGGAGGTGAGGGGAAGTCTGCAGGAGGTGAGGGGTACAGGAGTCTGGAGGAGGTGAGGGGGACAGGAAGTGTGGAGGAGGTGAGGGGAAGTCTGCAGGAGGTGAGGGGTACAGGAGTCTGGAGGAGGTGCGGGGGACAGGAAGTGTGGAGGAGGTGAGTGGGACAGGAAGTCTGGAGGAGGTGGGGGTGAAGTGTGGAGGTGGTGAGGGGGAAGTGTGGAGGAGGTGGGGGGGAAGTCTGGAGGAGGTGGGGGGAGTGTGGAGGTGGTGAGGGGAAGTCTGCAGGAGGTGAGGGGAAGTGAGGAGGAGGTGAGGGGAAGTCTGCAGGAGGTGAGGGGAAGTGTGGAGGAGGTGAGGGGAAGTCTGCAGGAGGTGCGGGGGACAGGAAGTGTGGAGGAGGTGAGGGGAAGTCTGCAGGGGGTGAGGGGAAGTCTGGAGGAGGTGAGGGGAAGTCTGCAGGAGGTGAGGGGTATAGGAGTCTGCAGGAGGTGAGGGGTATAGGAGTCTGGAGGAGGTGCGGGGACAGTCTGTAGGAGGTGAGGGGGACAGGAAGTGTGGAGGAGGTGAGGGGAAGTCTGCAGGGGGTGAGGGGAAGTCTGCAGGGGGTGAGGGGAAGTCTGGAGGAGGTGAGGGGTACAGGAGTCTGGAGGAGGTGAAGGGGACAGGAAGTGTGGAGGAGGTGAGGGGAAGTCTGCAGGGGGTGAGGGGAAGTCTGGAGGAGGTGAGGGGGACAGGAAGTGTGGAGGAGGTGAGGGGAAGTCTGCAGGGGGTGAGGGGAAGTCTGGAGGAGGTGCAGGGGACAGGAAGTGTGGAGGAGGTGAGGGGAAGTCTGCAGGAGGTGAGGGGAAGTCTGGAGGAGGTGAGGGGGACAGGAAGTGTGGAGGAGGTGAGGGGAAGTCTGCAGGGGGTGAGGGGAAGTCTGGAGGAGGTGCGGGGGACAGGAAGTGTGGAGGAGGTGAGGGGAAGTCTGCAGGAGGTGCGGGGGACAGGAAGTGTGGAGGAGGTGAGGGGAAGTCTGCAGGAGGTGAGGGGAAGTCTGCAGGGGGTGAGGGGAAGTCTGGAGGAGGTGAGGGGAAGTCTGCAGGGGGTGAGGGGGACAGGAGTCTGGAGGAGGTGAGGGGAAGTTTGGAGGAGGTGCGGGGACAGTCTGCAGGGGGTGAGGGGAAGTCTGCAGGGGGTGAGGGGAAGTCTGCAGGAGGTGCGGGGTATAGGAGTCTGGAGGAGGTGAGGGGGACAGGAAGTGTGGAGGAGGTGCGGGGACAGTCTGTAGGAGGTGAGGGAAAGGCTTTCCAGCTCTAGCTGCCTGCCCTTATCTCTGTAGCAAGATAAGCCAGCTGGCTGGTTGTTAGCCAGAAGGAATCTTTTCATTGGAGCGGCATTGCTCTTTAAAACATGGCAACAGTAAAAATAAACAGGTGACCTTGCCTGCCACTTTGGACGCACCATGAAGGGACTGAGAGGTGGGAAGCTGCTGGGCCTCTGCCTGGGAGGAGGTGTGGGCGCCCAGAGCTGAGCCAGCAGGCAGGGAGCAGGCTCGGTTCGGAGGCGCCTGCTTGCTGTGACACGTTGTGCCGAGTTCAGCTGCCTTTGTAAACCCTTCCCTCGGGCTTCACTGGCCTGTCAAAGGGCCGCCAGCCCTGCCTGCCTGTGCCCCGCCCTGCTCCGTGTGGAAATCCTCTTCTTGCAGGAAGTGCAAAGCAAAGTTCAAAGCTTTCTTGTCAAAGAAAGTGTGTCTGATCCAGTATAACACGATTATGTGACAATTAGAAAAAAAAGAAGAAAAGAGGGAGAAAGCCAGGCCACACCGCTCCGCTGGCGTGTTGGCCGGCAGCTCTGCCTTCCCATAGGTACCTCGCACTTCCTGGCTCCCCTACAGCTGCTCCAGCAAATTGAGGTCGCAGCCCGGGGTTTCGGGCTATCTGGGGATGGCATGTTCCCACCCAACTCTAGCTCAAGGCAGAGAGGCAAAGCGGGAAGCCAGGGTCCCCAGGCCCCTGGGCAGGCCAGGCCCCACGTCTGGGGACTGTGTGACTGCCAGGCTTGTTTCCTGGCTATAAAACAAGCCCAGTTCAACCCATGTTAAAGGGGTTAAAAGGGGTCATAAATCTTTCTGGGCACCGAAGATCCTCCGAGAACTCCCTGATGACTTTTACATCTGTTTCGGGTTCTCAGCCTCCTCGGGCTCAGCTGCCTTTTCTCCAGCGATAACTCAGCCGCCCCTTTCAGCCACTGAGTGGCAGGGATAGGGTGTCCCCCTCAGAGCCCTGGGATGCGGGGTGAGCGTCCGGGCAGCAGGCAGGCCCCGGGGAGGCCCACTGACACCGTAAGTCTATACCCAGGGCCCGTGGAGGGCGGCACACAGCGCTGAGCCCGGTGGCGGGTGGGAGAGTGCTGGCTGAGGTTGGTCACACGGAGATTGGATTTCAGCTGAATTAGATCAGAGCTGTGGGAACAGCACCTCCTTCACACACACACACACACACACACACACACACACACACACACACCCCGCCTGCAGGAGGATGTGGGAGGGGGAGGAGGCAACTGTGGTGAAATCCCGGCAGCGCAGGCAGCTAGCAGCTAACTTAATTACTGCATGCAGCCTCTCCCGGCAGCTTCAGACTGCAGGCTCCGCGGTGTCAGGGGGAGAGGGGCGGTCAGCGTGGAACACGCCCTGCTTGGGAGGGAGTCTGAGTGTCTTTAATGGAGGCCAAGTGCGATTAGGGAAGTATGGGAACGACTCGGCCTCCTAGACCCACAGCTGCAGAGCCAAACTCCGGCAAGGATTTGGGCGGCTTTAACTGGTACCTTTCGGGTTTGATGTTTTATAGCGTTTCATTAACATGCAACGTGAGCCTCGGTGCCAGGACTTGGCTGCAGGCACTGCCCTAATCTCCCTTCTCTGTTTCCTCACCCAACGCCCTTCCAGCGGCCCAGATGCCAGCCTTGCAGGGGAGGGGGGGGGCTGGAAGATGGGGGAGGGCTTTAGAGTGAAAAGGGAACACTGGCAGTCCTACTAGAGAGGGCGCAAAGTCAGCTGCTTTGCAGCCACCCCTGGGAGCGGGGAGGGCGTTATGGGGGCGGGGGGGGGGGGGAGCCTCCCAGGAGGGAGTGGATCGCATTGGCCCGGGGCTGCAGCAGCGCCTCTCTCCGGGGCAGCCAGGGCCGAGCATCCTGTACTCACCAGGCTGTGAACCCGGAGCTTTCCAAAGACCCTTTTTCCTTTCCCTGTCACTCAACAAGAGGCTGGAGCAAACACTCCCAGGGCAGCTTCCCCCGAACCAGCAGCAAACAGCCCCAGGCTGCCAGCGTCCCTCAATCTCCAGGTCTGCATTTGAGCCCAGCGCTGTGCATGAGAAAATGACGGCAAGAGAGGACTCCCCCGAGGTCCTGAAGGTCCCCAGAGGTCCCGGAGGTCCGTGAAGATCCGTGCTTATTAACGTGCAGGGGAGTCTGCAGTGTCCGGGCCCGAGGAAACTGGTCACCCCTGTGTTAGAGACAGAGGCCCCGCGTGCAGGCAGGCGGCGGGCAGTCCCACTCAGGCTTGAATTCTTAAGTGCTCGCCCCTTTGCTGGGCTGGTGATTCACAGGAAGAGAAAATGAGAATCCTGACCAGAACATGGGTGCCATTAGGGCTCCCCTGAGGTCAGGTGCACACCCAAGGGTGCATGGGGAGATGACAGGGAGCCTGTGAGTCCCTGAACTTGCATTAAACACTCATATGCAAATGAACTATGTGTCCTCCCAACCCCCGACAGCGTGCTCTTATGGATTCAACTGACTTTCAAGAGTCCACGACTCCCCCAGACTGAAGAACTGTTCTTTCATGTTAAAGACTAGAGGCCTGGTGCACGAGTTTATGCACAGGTGGGGTCCGATGGGGGGGTGGCTGATCGGGCAGGGCTGGTTGAGGGGAGGGGCCTCGGGTGGTTGGCTGGCTGGCCCCACCCCCGATCCGCCCCCATTGAGGGGACAATTTGCATATTAGCCTTTTATTATATAGGATTTTCCAAAGGTCACCTTGGGGGCATTGGCTTCCCTCAGGCGCAGGGTCTGCCAGCTGTGGGGTCCGCTGCTCCGTCCATGCACCTCCATGGGAACAAGAGCGGAGGGATGGCACCCGAGAGCGGGCAGGCACCCCACCCTCCACCCGCAGAGGGGCCGACACCCTGGTCCCAGAGCAGCAGTCCCAAGGCCACGTTCTGGGAGGATGTGTTAACAAAGAGAGAAAACTTAAGTGAGAACCTTAAGGAGCGGCCAGCCCAGTTCACACTTGCTGAGCCTCTGGGTGGGAAGGCAGGTGAGTGCCCTATTTCTCCCATCTATCAGGTGAGGAATTGAGGCTTGAAAGCTCCCGAGACTGCCTTGCCATTACCGCTCCTCGATGGGCGGAGACCACCAGGTCTCCCAGGAACACGCTCCGGTGCACTCCACTGATAGCTCCTCGGTGCAGCAGGATTTGAGGCTTTGCCAAAAATGTCAAGGCCTCCAATGCATCTTAAACACGACTTGATTTCCCAAGCCAGGAGGAACGGAAATGAACGTTGACTGAGTGCCTACTACAGCCCAGAGGCTGTGCCGGAGAACACAGGGATCTCATTTTGTTAAAAATTAAATTAGATTAAAATTCAATTCTTATGGGATATTTTAAAAATGCATTTATCAGGCCCGACCTGTGTGGCTCAGTGGTTGAGCATCGATCCAGGAACTTGGAGGTCACCAGTTCAATTCCTGGTCAGGGCACATCCCCAGTGTGGGGCGTGCAGGAGGCAGCCAGTTGATGTTTCTCTCTCATCCATGTTTGTATCTCTCTATCACTCTCCCTTTTTCTCTCTCTACAATCAATAAGAACATATTTTTAGAAATGCATTTATTAGTTACATGTATTTTGTACACACATGCAAATGGTCTCCTACCCAGACTCACAAACGTCAGAACTTCCCAGGGCAGAGGGCGACTGTGCTCACTGTTCACCCCTTTGCTGGTGGCAGAGCCGCCCCAGGTCACAAAATAATGACTGAATGAGGGAGCAGGTCCCAGAGTGACGCTGTCTCTGCAGATTCTCAGGAGAGGAGAGGAGAGGACAGCTGGTCACCTTGGGCACCAGACATCAAGCCGGGGGTATAGGTCCTTAAGTGCCGAGGTGAGCTCACAGCAGAAGGCTGAGGAAGGGGACAGAGACATGGGGCTATGGAGATCCCAATTGTGAACCTGGAAAAACTAGACTGTGTTATTCGAATGCTCGTTTCTCTTCAGCGTGGGGAAATGAAGTGCTCTTACTAGCTGACACTTCTACACCCATGAACACAGTACCTGCCCCTTTCGGAGATCTCGATGAAGGAGACCTTCTGTGATCTTTCTTCATTGTCTGCATCAGTGGTTGCCAACCTTTCAGACCTCACGGACCACCGGTGTCTGTGGCCCACCAGTTGGCGAGCGCTGGTCTAGATGATATCCAAGCACAACATCACCTCCGCTCTCCCAGCTAGTGAGTGTTGGGGAAAGTCCATGTGCCTGAGGTCTTCGGGTTGGGGGCGTTCACTTTTCCTTGGGGGTTGGGAGTGCTGGTGGCGAACCAGAGGTGGGAAGAGTGAACCAACTCTGAGGACAGCAGTCACGGGCTTGGGTTGCGGCGTAAGGAAGGTTGAGAGTTTCTGTGAGAAGCGTCCTGAAGCGGGAGCACTGGGGGAACTGGGCGCCTGGACCTCGATACCCGCTCCGGGCCGTGGGTAGCCGCCCCTCGTAGGAAATGCAGGGTTTCGTGGGCGTAAGGACAGAGGGTGGTGCAGACACTGTCTCAGGACTGCGTGCGGGCCTGGTGTGGTCAGAGTGCGTGGATGGTCAGGTCATCTGAAGAGTTAGCTGCCCCCATGTTTGGCCCAATCTCTGCGGGCCCTTGTGTCTTTATGTAGAATCTGGATGAAGTGATAGTCATGAGCCCAGAGCTCTTCAAGCTTTCCTCACTCCTGCTCCACATGTTACACGGAAGTATTCCAATTAGGTTGTCCCAGGTCTCCCTCCCTCCCCTCCTTCTTCTCTCCCACCTGTCCGTTTACTCACTAATTCATTTGGTCATATAACTAACATTGATGGAACCCTTCCTGTGGCCTATTGCAGCCCCTTTGCCGGGATGGGATACACACACGCATATGGGGTTCCGTGTTAGAGTCCGACTCGTGCACAGCTGCCGTGAGCAGAGCGGAGGGCCCGGCCACCGGCCGTCAGGGTAAGGAGGAAGCTTTCCTGGAGGAAGTGAGCTTGAGCCGAGCCTTGAAGGGTAGAAGCAACCTTTGCTGGGACAGAAGACAGGCGAGGCCATCAGCTGATGGGGCGTCGTGTGCACGGGGAGGGCCTGCGGAGGGCAGCCAAGGGAAGCTGCAGATGTTGGGAACGGAAGTAATCCTGCCTGGGCCCCTGCAGCGTGTGGAGCCTGAGGGGAGCGGGGCAGGTACGAATCGCAGCTGCTAACATTTCTTGATCACCGGCTGTTTTCCAGGCCCTGTCCTAGGGGCTTTGTCTGTTTTGACTTAGTCATTACGCAGCCCTACGAGGTGGGCATTAATGCGACCCCTCTCTGCAGATTCTCAGGGAGATCGAGTGTCTCGCCCCAGAGCACACAGCTAGAGAGCGGGGAGCGGGGCTTCAAGGAGCGGCTGGCTCCAGAGCCTGCACCGCCACCGCTGGGCCAGGCTGCGGCTCTGGTGGCCTTGACAGGTGACGAAGTGACTGTTCTAGCCCCGGCCCAGTACATAGTCACATTCACCATGAGGGTGCGACGGCTTTCTTCTCTGAGGCTGTCCTTCCTTAGGCCAAGGGGAGGGGAGCTGTTTGTATCAGAGTGACAGCACTGAGGGTAGGGACGTATCTCTCTATTCATCCATGGACCCTCAGTGCCCAGCACAGAGCCTGGCACTCAGCGAGGACCCATCAAGTACCTGTGGGATAAACAGAAAGTGCATTTGCTGGTGTTTACCTGTTCATCGTTTGAGGAAGTGAATTCAGACTTCCTCGGGGTTATGCTTAATTTCTCATGTGAGAGGTAGATGAACTGAAAACCAGTGCATCCCCTAGGACCTTGCTTGTCATATATATCTATAGCTACATGGGTATATGAAACATTCAATACCCAAGTCAAAATGTAGACAGATTAACTTCTTCCAGAGTTAGGAGTTGATGAATTGGGGGGTGGGGTACCCACTGTACCACTGTATTTACTTTATTGAGTGAGTGCATTCTTCAGTTCACAAATTGTCTGAACTTCCCACAGCTTTTGCAAGGTCTTATGTGTCTATGATTTTCATAAAATCTATGCTGTTTCTTTTGAGGATGATCAAAAGTTGACTGTTAGTCCTTGGAGCTCCTAAGAATTGGGTCAGTAATAGAATGCCGGGCCAGTGAGGTCTAGGGATAGAATTTGCCCGGTGACATTAACGCATCGACTGCTTCCTGTATATTCATTCCAGCGTCACAGATAAAGCTGGTCTTCCCACTGCCAGGAGAAAGGGCGCGGCAGAATCAGAGAAGTGTGCCTTCTGTTTGGCCAGCAAGGCGAGGCATGATGCAGTCTGTCCGTCAACACTGATAAGCTGTGACACCAGGAGGCTCGGAGGATCCCCAGCTGTTCCAGCTGCACAGGGTCTGAGCTTCGTGATCCACCAGGGAGACAGGGGCACCAGGCACCCGTTATCTGCTCACGTGGAGTCCGTGCGTTATTGGGGCAGCCATGTATTCTGAATCTTCATTTTCTGGTCTCTTAAAGAGTGTGTGTTCATGTCACAGCTTCCCTATAAAAGCCTTCCTCCAAAAAAGGTGAATTTTAAGGCAACCAGTCAAAGCTAGAGCAGGACCATTGTTTTGTAAGAAAGAAACATTTTTTCTTTGATTTCTTTAGTGTGGCTGTGGTTTCAATAGCATTCTCTGTATTTCACTCAGTTGCAAAGACTGCGAGGGTGTCTGTGCCTCACAGTTTACAAACCTGCACAAGTCCATTCTAAGATTTGCATTTGCTCATTCGGCGCCCTTTCCGGGGAGAGGGGAGGCATCTGACCCCGTTTTCCCACTCGAGGAGACCAGTTCAGGGAAGACAAGGCTAAGGGATTGGTCAGGGGGACCGCGTGGCAGACAAGCAGCCAGAGCTCAAACCCAGGTCAGACTCTGAAGGCCCCCCGCCCTCTGTTCTATGGGTAAGTGGAGGAAGGCAGGGAATGTGAGACTGAGCGTCCCCCACGCCGAGGGGAGGGAACTGTTATAGAAGATGAAGAACTTAAGGTTCAAAGAGGACTGAGCGCTTACATCCTAGCAAATGGCCGAGCCCCTTCGTGAGAGGTGCACCCCTCGGGGAAGAAAGGTGCTGTCTGCCAGGCGACTGCAATCTCGAGGGTGCAAAAGCAGCGGGGCAGCTCGCAAAGGCCTCGTCTCTAAGAGTGAGTCCAGCGGCGTCGCTGCTCTTCGGAGGAATATCTCATTCTCTTTCCAGCCATCTCCATCGGTACCCCTGCTCCACCACCTGCCAACAGGCCCAGGACACGCAACCTCCCCACCCTCACCCCCTCCCCGCCCCCGCCCCCGCCCCCGCCCCCGCCCCCACCCCGCCCTCAGGGGTTGGTTTGAGTGGAGCAAGTGTCCATTAAGCAGAACGGTGGCTTTTCTACCTGCAGAATTCCAGATCTTTCCCGAGGCCGGTCTCTCCAGGGAAATGAGCTCTGACCTCGGAAGTGTACAGAAAACCGAGTAAGAAGGAAGATTTAGGATGGGCGGCCGGCGGAAGCGGCTATCTGCCGGGCCATCTAGAAGCTCATCTTTGTGTCATTAGAGAGTCACCCCCTCGCGGCAGGATGCAGCCTGGCTATCGCAGGATCTCCTCCGGTTTCACTCCCATTCCGAGTGCAGACGCCCCCGTAGAAAGGGATGCATTTCACGAAGACGGCCTTCCGAGCGGCGGCTTATCCCAGCTGTTGTCATCCGTCTTAAACACCTACCTGTCACCTCCTGTGGAGCTTCCATGTCCACAAGGGAGGTGAAAGGGAACTTGAGAAACCTCGGCCCAGGCAAACCCCTGGGCTGCCGGTGGGACTTGCAGGGGGAAACAGGCTGGGAAGCGCCGTGGGCCAGAACTCCGGCCTCCGGGATGCAGCCGGCCTGCTCAAGGCCACCCCCAACCCCAGGGCAGATGCTTCTCCAGTCACATAAACTGCAGGCTGCCTGGCCTCTGCCCCAGCATTTGCTTGCCAGAGCAGGTGGCAGAACAGCAGCCCCAAGGTCGGACCTGAGAGCCAGACCTGAGGACCAGCTGGAAGGCCGGGCTGGCCTGGGCTGTCTTTCCTGGCACTGCCAATGCTCAGGGCCTGATGCCACTCTCACACGTGCAGACCTGGTGCTCCCCTCCCCTGCACCCCCTCCCAGCCCAGGCTGGATGGCAAATGCCCAGAGCTTTCTCTCACACCTGGGAGCCACTGAGATAAGTCTGAGGACTTTCGGGGTGCGGAGGGGGAATGGGTGGGGTGGTCCTGGGCAGCCTGCTAGGCCATGGGTGGGAGCGGGTGGGGCGATGCTCCTTGGTCGGAGAGGAAGTAAACGGGGCTCCGGTCGGTCGAGGGCCCTGCAGGCGGCTGTCTGTTTGAAGTCCAGGCAGGCGCGGGCGCAGGAAGCCGGTGCGTCAGGTTCCCATTAGCTCGGGCAGGGCGGCTCACTGGCCATGGTAACAATTAAGCCTCCTGCTCCTGCCCTCACCCCAAGGTGAGGCCCTTTCCTTCCTCGCCGAAGTGACTTCACGTCGCCCTGGTTTCCTTATGGCTCCGTTTCCTGCGGGTTCCCGTTACTCCACGGCTAATCTCCTGAGACCACTTATTAGACCACACAGACCGCGGCAGCGCAGGCCCCGCAGGCCCCGCAGGCCCAGCAGAAGGGCTGCGCCTCTGAAATGTGAGTTGCTTCCTCTGCAAACAGTTGGCTCACCAACAATCAGACTTACAAATACCGAGGGATATAAACGCACTGTGCGTGCACCCTGCGGCATGCGCGACCCGCCCTCCTGCGCTTTTTAAAGAGCAGCTTAGAACAATCACCCCGTCTTCGGAGACCAGGGAGAGATGGACAAGTGACTGAAACACGCAGCGGGGGACTGAAAAGATACCGTTAGGATTTTCCAAGGAAGAGGAATGCTCCTGGATAGACGAGGCCGGGTCACAGAAAGGGCCCTTTGAGCTGAGCCGGAAAGAGAGGCAGACTTCGGATGCGTGGGAAGGGGCAGGGCCCGGGCCTCCCCGGTGCTGAGGCAGCTCCTGCTTGCAGGGGCCTTCGCAGTGGAAGGATGGTGTGCACGGGTGAGAGCCATTTGCAGGACCCGTGAGCTGTGGCCACAGGCAGCCCTCCACCGGGGGTGTGAGAGGAGAGAAGAGAGAGATAGAAAAGGGGGAGGGAGGAAGGGAGGAAAGAAGAGAGAGAGAGAAAGAAGGAAGGAAAGAAGGAAGAAAGAAAACACCACACCAGGCCCGAGGCCTGAGGCCACCCTCCTGCCTCTCTCAGCCCGTCCTGACCCTCCTTCAAGGTCACTCAGGCTGTGCTCACCACCCCAGCTCCCCCACCTGCACATGCACTTTATCTTGGGCTTCTGCGATCCTTCCGGAACTTTCTTTGCCAGCCACCTTCTTTCCTATCTTCACTGTTTCTTCCCTCCTCCCTTTTACCCACGGTTACTAATCTTCCCTCTCCTCAAAAATAAAAACCCTCTGTCCTCTAGGCACTGCCTGGCTGTCTCCATCCCGCCCACCTCCGCGTCTCCGCAGAGGGCCTCCAGTCCGGCTCCTGCCCAGCCTCGCCCAGCCGCACCGCCCGCTGTGCCCTCCGCAGCCCGTGCGCCCGGATCTGCCACCTTTCTGGGCCTCAGCTTCCCCACCGGGGAAAGGGGGACAATAGACCTTGGCTTGTGATTAAACACATAATGCGATAACGCTAGATACGGGGTCCTCAAACTTTTTAAACAGGGGGCCAGTTCACTGTCCCTCAGACCGTTGGAGGGCCAAACTATAGTTTAAAAAAAAACTATGAACAAATTCCTATGTGCACTGCGGGCTCGGGACGCTTCGGCTGCGAAGCAGGACAGGCAGCGGCACCCGGCGAGTCGGATAAATGTCCTCGGTGGGCCGCATGTGGCCCGCGGGCCGTAGTTTGAGGACCCCTGCCAGCTAGAAGGATGATGCGACTGCAGGGCCTGGGAAGAACAATGTACGAGGAGGGACGCTGGGCGCCGGGCCCTTTCCCTGGGATGTTCTTGGCTCTATCTGATGCCGGGAAGTCCCCGGGAGGCATCCTCGCCCACGTTACCTGTGTCTTCCTGATCCTTCCTGATCCTTCCTGATCCTTCCCGGCTGTCCACCCGAGGGCGGTGAGGGCTGCCTCGTCCTTGGTGCTTTGTCCTCAGAGCTTGCCGCGGGGCCCCGCCCGCCCTCCTCGGTGCTGGTCAGAAGGAGGGTCGGTTCCCTCGCAAGGTGCGGGAGCGGAGGCCGCTGCACCGGGCGCCTTGCACGCGTCCTCCTGGGTCCGGGACAAAGGGCCGCAGGCGGGCGGCTGACGCGCAGCACCTGACTTTCTCACGGTCTGGAGGCTGCAAGTCGAGCTCCAGGTGCTGGAGGCTGGGTTTCTCCGAGGCCTCGCTCCTCGGCTGGCTGATGGCCGCCTTCTCACCGCGTCCTCATGCTGTTTGCCCGCCCCCCCTTCCCGTTCCCCTCCCCCGTATCGCTCTCGCTAACCTCCTCCTACAGGGATGGCGGGCACATCAGACCAGGGCCCACGCATGCGACTCGTTTTAAGTGAATCACCTCTGAAAGGCCCCGCCTCCACGGACAGTGCGTGCTGAGCTCCTGGGGTTAGCACCCCAGCAGAGGGACTTTGAGGGGCCACCGTTCAGCGGTGACACTGGCCTTGGCTCCCGCACAGGATCTAACCTGCTCCTGTCCCATCGTGTCCTTCGTTCACTCAGCCACGTGCGGAGACACCGAGGAAGGGGAAGCAGGCGGGTGCAGAGGGAAGCCCCTTCCTGACAGCCTCCTGGGAAGCCGGGAGGAAGCAAGGCAGGTCACTCAGCACCTCTAATGCTCTGCTTCAGGGACACAGCGCCCAGCGCCCACGGGGTTACTTCCCTGGAGTTGGGTTTCACTCTTTGTGCTCTGTGATGCCTCGGGGAAGGCGGCGTGATAGTCCACAGGAAGCGAGAGGCACCGCTTTTGTCACTCGGCCCTGGGGAGCCGCAGGCCCGGCACACAGTGGGTCTGCATGAGCTGTGGCTGTTGCCGTCTCAGACTCTAAGCTCGGTGAGGACAGGGGCACTTCGGGGCTCGCTCCCGCTGGGCTCTGGCCTCAGTGGTGCTGAGCGGACACTAGAAGCTCAAAAGATTTGTTCGACGAGTGGAGATGCTTAACCCCCGGGCTCTCCTTTCTCATCTCCGGAAAGCACGATATTCACCGAGCACTGGCCACGCGTGAGGCCTGGTGCCGTGTTCCACACGCATGGCTTCATTTTCATTCCTTTGAAGTAAGCACCATTTTTGACTAGTTAAATCTAATCAGTTAGTTTCGAATGGATTTTGATGAACCCATGTTGCAGATGAGGAAACCGAGGCATGTGGGCGCAGTAAGGGTCCAGGCCACACAGCTGCTGACAGGGCAGGGCGCAGTGTGGGTATTGGCTGCCTCCTGTCCATAAGGGGGTGGAAACTCCCGGTCCCAGCTGTGGAGAGGATGAAAGGGCATCTGTAAAGGAGCTCAGTAAGTAACAGACCCGCCCCCCTCCCTCCTGACTGCAGGCCATAGCAGCGGGCTTTCTTCTGACTAAAACTCTCTCTGACCCTCCATTGGCCCAGACCCCTGCAGCCACTGTCCCAATTTTTTTGCTCCTCAAGAGAGGCCCTGCTTCATCTGTTCATCACTCATTGTGTCTTGAACTCACTCAAACCCGGCTTCTTCCCTCCTCTTTCTGAAACTGCTCTTAGCAAGAAAACCAAACACGGAATGAGTGAGAAACCCAGCAACCTCGCCTCTGTCTCATTTCCCCGACCTCTTGGCATCATTCCACAGAGCTGCTGATTCTCCTCCTTAAAACACCTTTTCTCAAAGCTTCCTGGTTTTTGTCTCGCTTCCCCGGATGCTCCTTCTTCGTCCCCTGTGGCCGTTTCCCGCCTCCATGTCGTGTCAATGTCCCAGTATCTCAGCCAGGAAACTAGGTCAGGAGCCCAGCGTTGATGCCATCTGCATGTATGCTTCCAGATTTCTGTCCCAGCCCTGGCTTCCCCCTGGAGTTTCGGATTCATGTACCCAGCCTCCCATATGGCACGGCCACGGGCATCTCTAACCTAAAACACGCTTGCCAATTCTGCCTGTGCTTCCCTCTCCCCACCCAGACCTTCACATTCTCCCCACCTACATAATAGCTCCCTCAGATGTTCAGGATAAAAAAAATCTAAGTAATCTTCCTCCCTTCTTTCCACTTACCTTCCATTCAGTCCATCCACAAGTCCTGCTGAGGGCTTGGCCTCCGAAATCCACCTCAGATCCATCTAGCTCGAATCCATCGGTGCCAACTTCTCCCCTGGGAGTCAGGAAGGCATCCAGAGCGTTGGCCCCAGCTTCCAAGGCTGTCCACGCCCAGGCTCTGCCGCTCCAGGACCTCCAGGGTGGCGCACACCCCCGTGCCCATGGTGCTTCCGGCACACCGGGCTCTACACTGTTCTTGAACACAGGCCACGGATTTCTGCCTCAGGGCCTTTGCACTCGCTGTTCCTGCACCTGGGATTCTGCCTCCAGGTCTTCACGTGGCGGCTCCTTCTGATCACCAAGGTGGCAGCTGAAAATGTCATCTCGGAGAAGATGTCCGCACAGACTTTGGTTAAAGTAGCTTCCCACCTACAACTCCAAGTCCTCTGTGAGTTAGGGAAGTGAGTGGCTGAGAATAAGAAAAGAAAAGAAAAAAAAGGAGACATATGTACTGCTATTTGTAATGCTTTAAACAGTAAAATAAAATAAAATGAAAAAGAATAAACAGGCCTCAATGGAAGATCTTCATTTGTCTCACATCTCAGCCACCCGGGAGGTAGGTCAAGCCTGTGTCAGTGACGTCCTCAAGGACTCTGGCTCTTGCTCACTTCTTACGCTGCCACCCTTAACATCCTCACTTTCTTCCTTGTGATTATCGCGTCAAGGTCACGAGACAGATGCTGCACCTCTGGGCATTTCGTCTGTGTCCCAGAAGAGGTGAAGGGAAAGGTCAAAGGGTCAAACTCTTTTATTTTGCTTCAAGGGGAACCGTCCTCGGGATATTCTGCCTGGACTCAGAATGCTATGCCATCCTCTACCCCGAGTAGGAAGGGATGTTGGGCACATGAGCATTTTATTTTTTTGGCCTTTACATTCGAGAATGCAAGGGAGAAGGGGGCTGGATGGCCTGGGGCAGCTAATCCAGTCATTTATTATGGTAAGTTTCCCAAGAACAGTGACCCATCTCCTTTGTTTACGACTGTGACTAGGAGAGTCCCTAGTGCATTGCCAGTAACTATGTGTTGCTTGTTGAGCAAACAAACAAAAATAAATCAATTTGCCTCCATGTACAAAGGGTTTCTAGTGTACACGGGCACTCACAAAGCACTCGGTGAGCAGTTGGTGAGCATCCTGTGCCGATCCCAACACCGCCCAGCAAGCTGCCCTTCGGGTCTGAGGATGGCAGTGGTCTGTTCGCTGCGGGCGTGCCGAGAGGACCTTGGTGTCTTCTGTGAGGTCCACTCTCTCTCCCAGTTGCTGTTGTGATTGTTCAACTGACAGGGTTAGAGAGAAGCTGAGTATCCCCCACAGTGCTCCCCAGTAGCCACGCTGTCTGGGTGCATGTCTAGTTCTCCAAGCGTTCTGGACACACACCAGCTCTAGAATATTATGTAAATACTAGAGGCCCAGTGCACAAAATTCATGCATGGTGGGGGGGTGTCCCCCTCAGCCCAGCCTGCACCCTCTCCAATCTGGGACCCCTTGGGGGATGTCCAACTGCTGGGATCGGGCCTAAACTGACAGTTAGACATCCTTCTTACAATCCTGGACCGCTGGCTCCTAATTGCTCACCTGCCTGCCTGCTTGGTCTCCCCTAACTGCCTCTGTGTGCTGACCTGATCGCTCCTCACTGCCCTCCCCTGCCAGCCTAATCGCCCCCAACTGCCCCTCCTGCCGGCCTGGTCACCCCTAACTGCCCCACCCTGCTGGCCTGGTCGCCTCTTACTGTCCCCCTCTGCCAGCCTGGTTGCCCCTCACTGCCCCCCTGCCACCCTAATCACCCCCAACTGCCCCCCCTGCTGGCATGGTTGCCCCCATCTGCACCCCTGCCAGCCTGGTCACCCCACACAGCCTGCTTGTTCAGTTGTTTGGTCGCCCCTCACTAACCCCCCTGCCGGCCTGGTTGTAGGCAGCCATCTTGTGAGGGCACAAGGGTCAATTTGCATATTACCTCTTTATTATATAGGATGAATTATAT
Source organism: Plecotus auritus (assembly GCF_963455305.1). Classification (NCBI taxonomy): domain Eukaryota; kingdom Metazoa; phylum Chordata; class Mammalia; order Chiroptera; family Vespertilionidae; genus Plecotus; species Plecotus auritus. Next base: position 51,080,333 of record NC_137777.1, on the reverse strand, counting down.
AAAGTCTGAACATTATGTACAATATACACAGGCTTGGTCAGGCTCATGGTCAATTTCAATGCCAATCCACATTTCCATTTAAAAGAAGGGATTTCAAGCTCAGAGTTGACTGAGGTCACTACTGGAAACCAGGTGTGCCGGGGAGGGTGGGCTCACAGGGAAGTCCCTGTGGCAGGGACACTGAGTAGCCTCTCGGGTCTCACTCACCCTAAGGGAGTGTTGAGCTAACAGGTCTGGCCCAATTCCAAGTCTCAATGATCTGCAGAGAGAAGAGATTCCGAATCTGCCTCTTGTCTCCAGACAAGCTCCTCGTGGACTCAGGGCAGGTCCCAGGGAAACAGGAACTATAAATAAATGTCAGAAGTGTTTTCATTGCAGATCCTCAAGTACACGGCACAGAGCCACACTGCATCGGCACCTGCGGAAAAGAGGTGACCAGCAGGGGAGAGGTGCTCGTCCCGTCCCTCATGGCTCACACCGGGGCCTCATGCTCGGAGGGCACGGGAGCTGAGGGCTGCATTAGCCCCTCGAGGTCTCCAGCGTCTCACCATCTGCAGCAGCTCGTGCCCAGGCACAGCGAGGATGTGTCCAGGAGCTCTCAGCCGTGAGCAGGGGAGACCGGTGGGCAGCATGGGATGTCCTTGTCGTTTTTCACAATAGAAACACATATTAAACTCATATTAGCCCCCGCTTCAGCCTAATGAAGCCCAGGGACAAGGACACGTACATTTATTGAGCAAATATTTACCACCAGACGCAGTCCTACTAGTAGATGTTGAGGATCAAGCAGGGAACAAAGTCTACTCTCATTGGGTGTCGGGCCTTACAGGGGGAGGAATAGAGTGAACTACTTCAGCAACAACATTGACCAAAGGGACAAAAGTTGGATATAAAAAGAAAAATCCATTTAGAATTTTGAGCCTACCTAGATGGCTCCGTTGGTTGGAGCATTGCCTTGTACACTAAAAAGTTGTGGGTTCAATTCCTGGTCAGGGCTCATGCCCAGGTTGCAGGTTCCATCCCTGCCTGGGGTTTGTATGGGAGGTAGTTGGTGTGTGTGTATGTCTCTCTCTTTCCCTTCCTCTCTGCAAAAATCAATAAACAACAAATCCTTGGGTGATGATTAAAATGATAATAATGTAGACTATTGAATTGAGACTTAAGAAAGAAGAAGTTCAGGAACAGTTCCTCTTAGGAAAAAGATGCCAACCATTCTCCATCGCCATGTCCACAGCGTCAGGCCATGACCAGACCGCCAGGAGCCAGGCCGGACCGCCCAAGCCGCCCCTTTGTTCCCTCCATGCTCTTGAGCCCCACAGCCTTCCTCACACAAGTGCCTCAGATGTACCTTCCGGCACTGAGATTTACGAGTGTGTGGTCCAGGGGGCTGGGCTGTGAACGCCCACATCAGGCCCTGTGGGACCCGTGCAATGGGAGCCCATGGCAGAGGCTGCAGAAACATCCGCCGACTGTCTGGCAGCGTGAATGAGTGAAGTGGAGTCACGTTGCAACAGGTGAGGGGTAGGTCAGACTTCATGTCAGGCTGCTGAAGTGCTGAGGCAGCTGTGAGGGGGCGGTGGTGCGCACTGGGTCGGGCTCCGCCAGGGGATTAACCACCCGCTGCAGCCAAGTCACCGCGAGGGGGTCTGTTTCAGCCACTGCCCATGCTGGAGGACCGGGCGACTGGTCTGGCTCACCGGCCGGAGGCCCTTTGCAAACCTGCAAAGACATCTGCTCCTGGGCGCATGGTTCTCTGGCTTATTCAGAGCCTAAACGTGGTGGGTGGGGGTGGAGGGCAGGATGCGTGCAACTCTGATGACTCTTAGGCCAATCCTGAAACATCCTACCTTTTGCTACCTTGACCAGAAAAAGTGTGTGTGCATGTGCAAGCGTGTGTGCATGTGTGTGTGTGCGTGATCAGTTTAGCTCTGCAACATGTTTGTAATTTTGTGAATGACACTTACTTACCCAGTAAGTGAATGACACATCGCCTGAGCAGTGCGTGTGGTGAAACCACCTCTTTCAGGACTGGGTGTGGACAGCGTTGGGAATAGGGGGGCCAGAGATGAGAGGTGCAGCATGCTTCCCCGACGGCACTGGGGAGCAGCGTGGGAAATAGCTGCGTGCAGAAAGGGGGGCTGAGCTGCGGAGAGCACCCCTTGGCCACTGGTTTCCCTGCCACGCTCCTCAGCAGAAATGCCCGGCACTGTGACAGCACAGGCCCAGGCCCCGCCCTTCACCTCCGAGACTGAGCTTTCTCAGGCCCGGCTGTGTGCAGTGACTGAGGGTTTTTCTTCTGCTTCAAAAATGCTGGTCCCAGCCTGTGAAACTGAGTGGGCTGTGACCCCAGGTGGCTTTAGACCTGGTGAGCTACGGGTTTGACTGAGGTCGGAGCTGGGCCTGTCACGTGGGTGTGGAACACCTCGAGGCCTGCAGTGTGTGCAGAGAATGCTGGGGACCGTCTGTGTCCTGCTCCAGGGGGTTGTGACCCTGTCTCCCAAAGCAGGGTGAGAGCCAGTATACCAGCGAGCAGCCCCGCTGTGAGGGCCTCCCCCCCCACCCCGGCAAGCCTCGGCATCTCCTCCTGCAAATGGCTCACGGGTCCCGATCTGGAGAATGGGGTTGGCTGTCACTGAGTTAGGGGTTGTTACTAATGCCTGTTGGAGAAATGTGATGAAGTGGTGAGAATTTGGGTCCTCCGCAAAGTATCTTTCCATTGTACTTCAAAATGCTGATGAACTGGGCATGGTCAAACGAAGCCCTCACCCAGCCCCATCTTCGTCCCTTTTCTCACACATAACCTGAATGGGGAGACTTGACCTGGAGTGCCATGCCCCCGCACGCACAGAGGCCGCGGGACTGGCGGCCTGCTCCTGGAGAACTGTTCTACGCCTGTGGTCATTAGACGGCTAAGACCAGGGAGCATTTTCAGTGTTAGCTGTTGGTGCTGTTGCGTCCGAGATGCCCGGAAGGGCCCACGAGGGAGGGGACAGGAAGTCTGGCTCCCTCGCTCGAGTGAAGATTCATCTCCCAGTGGCTGTGGGACCCGGGCAGGCACAAGGCCTTTTTACTCGCTGACTGACACCTGTCGGGTGCCCACAGGCCTGGCGTGCTGTGGGCCCTGGAAGAAGTGGTGTGGGACAAACAGATGACAAGGGACACATGGAGCGACTGTTTCCCGGGAGGCCCAGACCTCGAAGGTTTCCCTTTATGTGGTTCAAGGGCAGCTGAGCAGACAGAGCCAGAGCGTCCACTCTGTGCTCCGACACGGACTCCCTGGGAGACGGCCTAGCTCCTCCAGAGCGAGCTGTGTGCGTGCCGCCAGGCCATGTGGCGGTCGGGGGCCTGGTGGGGGTGGGTGCTGGCATGGTGGCCCCTGGACTCCTCCAACCGCAGGCCCAGATGACAGACTGCAGACAGCCCTCTGCCAGCACGGGGCTGGGCAAAGGTGCCCCTGGAGACGGCAGAGGGGTGCAGTGACGCTTGGGTGATGAGAGGTGACGTGGCTTTGGAGAAACCCCAAAGACATCTGCTCCTGGGCGTGTGGGGCTGTCTGGCTGATTTGAATTCGGTCAGGGGCATCCATTCATCCACTGCTTTAAAGCTGTAGCAACTCCTGGAATTTCTTTGACAGCATTTCCAATCCTGAAGTTGGTGTTTTTCCTCCAAAATGCTGGCTATGCTCTCAGAAAATTAGACTTTATTTAAAACCTTACTACGTTTTGCTCTTTCTGTTGGTGAAGACCTGATGTTTGCAACATATGCAGGAGATGAGCTGAGACATGTGTGCGCTAGTCCCCTCTTATCCACGGGGGACACGTTCCATGACCTCAGGGATGCCTGAAACCGTGGCTGGTACCCATCCCTGTGTTACTCTGGCTTTGGCTATTCTTGCCTATGATGAAGCTTATTCTCTCTATTAGGCACAGCAAGAGATGAACAGCAACAACAATAAAATAGGACAATTATAACGATACACTGTAATAAGAGTCGCGTGACTGGGGCATTGTGAAGTGAATAAGGTGATGTGAGCACAAGCCCTGTGATACCAAGACAGATCTGATAACATGCTACTGAGTGACCAACGGGCGGGAAGATGCTGGACTAAGGGATGAATCATTTGCATCCCGGGCAGGACAGGGCAGCGGGCAGGAGATTTCATCTCATCACTCAGAACCGCAATGTAAAGCTTATGAATGTGAAGGGCGTGTCCTCGCCAAAACGCACGTCGGCCACAATGCAGTGTCACCCTCACTGTGGCCAAGATGATCCTGCCACGTGGCAAATTGACATGAGGACATTTTCCTGCTCGGGGACTGGCCTTGCTCCATGAATGCTCCTCACTCCATCAGCTCAGCCTCCTGCCCGAGGTCGAAATACCATGTGTGTGAGTCAAGTGTGTGACATTTGTGTCTCTTGGTAATTTAGGTCTGCTGATTCCGTCTCCGCTGGGCTTTTCACCCCCAAATGCTGTCCCTGCAGTCCTTGTGCCCCATGCAGAGGCGGGAGCGTCCTGCAGACACGGCCCCACGTGCAGGCTCTGGCTTCTGGGGCGTCTGGATTCAGTTAACCGGGAAAGCGTGTTTGAGCCAGAGCTGGTGAAATAGCATAGAGTGGGGAAGAGAGGCAGCAAAGTCTCACTGCCTGGGTTCAAGTCCCAGCTCCGCCACAGGAAGCTGTGTGACCTGGAGTCAGTCTCACTGTGCCTCAGTTTCCTCATCTGCAAAGTGGGGATGATTGTGATGATGCTGGTAGAATTGACCCCACAGGCCTGTTGGCAAGTGAATTATACACGAGATGCTTAGAAAAGTCCCTGGCACATAAGAAGTGCTCTTTACTCACTTGGTTGCTGATTATTTTTAAAGAAATAAATTCTTTTAACTATTCCATACTGTTTTTCCTTTTATCAACACATTGTAACCCAAATCGGACCCTCGGGTTTTGCCTGAGTATGTCTTTGTGACAGCCTGTGTAACTCGATATGGCATCAAAAGCCATCGCCGCTGACCTTGGGCCGCTCAACACCAAAGCTGTGGTCTGGGGGCTCCTGGGACCTGGCTCCGTGCCAGCCACAGGTGGCCTATTACCTCGTCTAACCCATTACACCCAATTAAAGGGAAGGTCTTAATTTGCTTGTGCAGCACTTATAATCAGCTAAACTGTCCGACATCACTTCCTGATGCTAAGATCCGCTTCCTCTTTCTCACACAAGCTCAGCAAAGAGACAGACTACCGGAATATCTGAGGAATCCTCAGTCTTTCTAAGTTTTTACTAAAAGATCGTTTCTCATTCCCTTTGGCTTTTGACACATTTATAAGTCACCAGCATCATAACCTGTTGCAGCTTTGAGCTAAATGCAAATCACCTCTCTTTAAGTCGAAAAAATTACAGAAAATTTTGTAGGGAAATTAAGAAAAAAGAATTTATATAGGTTATATTTCCCATTATAAAATAATATATGTGTAATATAGAAATTTAGAAAATACAGAAAAATAAATGCGAAAATTATCACCGATGGCCCCAACCAACAGTATCCTATCTAATAAAGAGGTAATATGCAAATTGACCATCACTCCAACACACAAGATGGCTGCCCCCATGTGGTCAAAGATGGCTGCCCCCCATGTGGACACAAGATGGCCACCACAAGATGGCTGGCAGGGGAGGGCAGTTGTGGGCAATCAGGCCAGCAGGGGAGGGCAGCGAGGGGCAATCAGGCTGGCAGGGGAGCAGTTAGGGGCAATCGGGCTGGCAGGGAGTGGTTAGGGGGTGATCAGGCTGGCAGGGGAGTGGTTAGGGGGTGATCAGGCTGGCAGGCAGAAGCGGTTAGGGGCAATCAGGCAGGCAGGCAGGTGAGCGGTTGGAAGCCAGCAGTCCTGGATTGTGAGAGGGTGCAGGCTGGGCTGAGGGACAACTCCCCGCCCCCCGCCCCCGGGGCATGAATTTTGTGCACCAGGCCTCTAGTCTAAACATAAACATGTTAGCCTGTGTTCCTCTGGGCTCTTCTGTGCCGAGTTGGGTGTGACCTAGTTATGATCAAAGTATACACTCAATTTGTAACCTGAATTTTGTTTTGCTTGACTTTATAAGTATTTCCCACTTTGCTGTAAATTCTTTGTGAAGGTTTATAACAGTTGTATGGTATTAACTATGTTTAATTATTTGTTTTCTAATACTGAATACTTAGTGTACAAATTATATCTAATATTTTCAATGACCTTTTCCCCCAATGTTTTTTGGGTTTTGGGGGGCATTGAGTTCAGACAGTGGAAGACCATATGTAGGTTAAGGAGCATAAACATTTTGAAGGTTCCTGATTCACACTGTTTATTACTAACTCTCTATTTCAACTTAACCCTCCCAGAGAGAAGGGGCAACAGGGCATCACAGAGGGCAGCGTCTCCTCCTAGCGTGGGCATAGGACGCTGGCAGGGTTACCTCCTCCCCTCCTGAGTCCTACCCCCTGCCTTCTTTTATTATTGTGACTAGAGGCCCGGTGCACGAATTCGTGCATGGGTGGGGTCCAGCCAGCCCACCCCGATTGGGGTCAATTGGGCCGGGCTGGCCAGGGGGAGGGACTGTGGGTGGTTGGCCGGCTGGCCCCGCCCCCTGGTTCAACTCCCTGTTGAACTTCTGGTTGAACTCATGTTGGATGGGACAATTTTCACATTAGCCTTTTATTATACAGGATAAAAAAATAATAAAATTTACCATTTCAACCACGTGTAAGTGGTCAGTGGAGGTTAAGTCTATCCATGTGGTTGTGAATGGACCTCTGGAAGTTTCACATCTTGCTGCCTGAAAGCCTGCACCCATCAGAACACAATCCCCCCCCCTTTTTTTTTCCTGCCCCTGGACCCAGGCAAGCCCCTCATCTGTTTCTGTTTCTGTGAATCTGACCATGTTCGATACTTCACAGAAGTGGGCTCCTGCCTCCTGTCTCCTGAGTCCCGCTCCTGAGCGCCGGCCTGGGAGCTGCTTGAGGTGGGCGTCTCACAGAGTGCCGGTGGGTGAGAGGCCGCCAGCGCCTGCCTGACGGCCCCAGCCCATGCACTGAGCTCTCCATCCACCTGGGTACCTGCTTGGATGCCCACAGTCACTCTAGTATAACGTGGCCCAAAGCCTGGTCTTTGTCTTCTGAGTTGCCCACCCCTGTGAACCTGACCATCACTCATCCAGGTGTGCAAGATAGAGACCTGAAGTGGTCCCGACGCCGTCTAGTTGCCGGTGGCCAACGTGAGTTTGACCTTATGCTGGGTCGTTCCAGCTTCTGAGCACCTCCGGAAGCTGCGTCCTCTCCACGCCTCTCAGCCCCTCACTGGGTCAGACCCAACCCCTAATCCCTGCCTCTAGCCCAAGTCCCTGCAACCCATCCTGCAAACAACCACCCAAGCTTTTTTAAAATATGTTTTTACTGATTTCAGAGGAAGGAAGAGGGAGAGGGGTAGAAACATCAATGATGAGCGAGAACCATTGATCAGCTGCCTCCTGCATGTCCCAGTAGATCGAGCCCACAACCGGGGCATGTGACCTCCTGACTCATGGGTCCATGCTCAACCACTGAGCCACACTGGCTGGGCCCAAGTTACCTTTCTAAAGGACAAACCTGAGGATCTTACTCCTTTGCTTAAAATCTCTCATGGCATTTAGTCTAAAGTCCAAGGTTACCTCAACAAGACTTTCCGTGACCCCCCACTCCGGCCCTGCAGCAGCTGTGCTCACACTCCGTCAAGGCCGTGGGGTACATCCTGGTGCCTCTTTTCAGAATGCCCTTGCTCCCTTCTCTTGGCCACTTGTCACTGCAGCGTCAGATGAGTCATCCTTTCTCTAGGAGCCTCTCCTAGTCCCCACTGGCTCTGGTGCCCTTGTCTGGCGCTCACGGTCCCCAACACAGACCTCCACTGCTGAGTCACCCTTAACCAAGGGTTTACATGCTGACAGGCAGGTTCAGGGTGTCTCATCGCTCCACCTCCAGCCCTGGGCAAGTGCCTGGCCCATAGGAGACGCTCAAAACATCTTTGCTGGCCCAGCCGGTGTTGCTTAGTGGTTGAGCATCTACCCACGAACCAGGAGGTCACGGTTAGATTCCCGGTCAGGGCACATGCGAGGTTTCAGGCTCCATCCTCAATGGGGGTGGGGGAGAGGGGGGGTGGAGGGGTGTGCAGGAGGCAGCCGGTCTCTTTCATCATTGATGTTTCTGTCTCTCTCTTCCTCTCTCTAAAATCAATAAAAACATATTTTTTAAAAAAATTCTTAACGGATGCATGTTGAATGAAGTTACCCTCGTCTTATTCCTCTGCCGCACGGCCACTTTCCATAGAAAGAGCAGAACCTTCTCCGTTGCTAGAACATATAAGGTTAGACAGCGCGTCCTTTACAGAGCCAGTTCCCCTCTTATTTATAGGAAGGGGGTGTGGAGAACATTGTCTTCCAAATGGGGCCTTCCGTTGTGAGCATCAAAGTGTTACTGAATCTTGCAACCCAGCAAAGGCCAGGAAACTCAGAAGCGGGTTGTCTTTTCATGGGGCCCTGTGGCCTGTGCTGTCCATGGCCTCTCGCCTCCCTGCACCTCCTCAAAGCTCAGCACCCAGCGCGTCAAACTCAGGATCCTGCGTCCACAGACCAGTCACTGGCTCAAAAGTCACCGATTCGAAAGTCACCTCTCACGACATGACATCGCACTTTCTTCGCCTTCCCTGTTGCATGTGCTTGTTTTATTCGGAGTGTAAACACAGATTTTTAACCTGGGAAAGGTTCACTGACGGAAATTGTGGAAGGAATTTTGTAAGCCTCTCTGACATTAGGAGTCTAGTGGGACTTTCTCCTTTAACCCTGCTTCTTCCACTCCTCCGTGGCATTTGCCCCACATCAGCATGTCTTCCCCTTCCCACTCCCACCCGGGGTGGCAGGGACGCGGGCGCCGGGAAGGAGCAGGAGGAAGCCCGGGAGCCCCAGCCGCTGGCTCCCACAGGAAGTGATCTTTGGGCTCCGGCTCCGGGGCGGCCACACGCCTCCCAGCCAGCCATCGGCGCTCACTAATTAGCACACGTGATGGGAATTGGAAACAAAGTCGCCAACAATAGGAGCGTGGGAACCGGGGCTGCGCCGCCCGGCAGCTCCCCTTCCCTCCTCCCCCCGCCTCGCTCCCCCTGTCGGGAGGGGCCCGCGGGTCCGGGGCGCCCGGCCTCCGGGTGGCGGGAGCTGCGGCACACAATGGGGGGAAACGTGGTTAGGGAACCGCAGCTCTTGCCAGGTCACGCGGGAGGTCGGTCACCCTTTGTTGGGGAAGAGGGGGAAGAAAGACGGTCATCACACATCCTCCCGGCGCAGCTCAGGGACCCTCCCCCTAGCAGCAGGCCCCACCGGACGTCTGCGGCCCGCGGCGGGCGCGGGGTGTATTCTTTGGGGACGAGTGGTCCCCGCGCTTTCCGCGTGCAGTGCGGCTGCAGCAGGGGACAGCTGCGTGCAGCGACAGCAGGCGAGGTGAGGACCCGGAGCGGCGCCCCCAAACCCCACGCCCCTTAACCAGCTGTGGTACGTTCCCTGCGCATGCGCCCAGAGTCTTGTCCAAGGTGATGTCAGAGATGGGCTGATGGAAATTTGCTTTCCACATTTCTCAGTAAGCCAAGTTCCATATATGATCGCTTTACTGAGATGTAATTCACATACCATTTAAAGTGGACAGTTCCATAGCTTTTAGTACACTCATAGATAAACGCCACCATCTGTAGGGTAAATTTTAGAACATTTTCATCTTCTCAAAAGATAACAAAAAAACCCCCAAAAAGCCCTTTAACTTTCCCTTCCCCCACATTCCTTCTCCCTCCCTACACCCCAGGTCTAAGCAATCACTAAAGTACTTTCTGCCTCTTCTAGCCTTGTCTAAAGTAGGCCTACACTTTTCATCTCAGTGGAATCATATTCTGTCATCTCTGTGACGGCTTTCTTTCATTGAGCATGTTTTCAAGGTTTATTCAGGTTGTAGTGGAGTATGTCAGTACTGCCCTTTTATGGCTGACTAATATCCCGTTGCATGGGCTATAAACACATTTAGTGTACCCATTCACCTGTGATGGACATTTGATGGACATTTCCACCTTTTGGCCATTATGAATACTAGTGGCCCAGTGCACGAAATTCATGCATGGGGGCCAGGGGGTGTCCTTCAGCCCGGCCTGCACCCTCTCCAATCTGGGACCCCTCAGGGGATGTCTGACTGCTGGTTTAGGCCCAATCCCTGTGGGACATCCCTCTCACAATCCGGGACCGCTGGCTCCTAACCACTCACCTGCTTGCCTGCCTGATCGCCCCTAACCACTCTGCCTGCCGGCCTTCTCACCCCCAACTGCCCCCCCTTGCCGGCCTGATCACCCCCAACTGCCCCCTCCGCTGGCCTGCTTGCCCCATGACTGCCCCCCCCCCCCCCGCCAGCCTGATCAACCCCAACTGCCCTCCCCTCCTGGCCTGATCACCCCTAACTGCCTCTGCCTTGGCCCTGCCACCATGGCTTTGTCAGGAAGGACGTCTGGAAGGTCTCCCGGTCTAATTAGCATATTACCCTTTTATTAGTATAGATAGAGGCCTGGTGCATGGGTGGGGGCCGGCTGGTCTGCCCTGAAGGGGGTCCCAGATCAGGGTGGGGGTCCCCTTGGAGGGCGGGGCTGGCCTGGGTGAGGGGCCTGGGGCAGTTTGCAGGCCGGCTACGCCCCCATCGGGGTGAGAGTCCCTGCAGGGGGTGTGGCTGGCCTGGGCAAGGGACTGATGGCCGTTTGCAGGCTCGCCACACCTGCTTCAAGGTGGGGGGTCTCTGCTGGGGGGCGAGGCTAGCCTGGGCGAGGGGCTGATGGCTGTTTGCAGGCTGGCCACGCCCCCATTGGGGTGAGGGTCCCCGCTGGGGGGCGTGGCTGGCCTGGAAAAGGGGCTGATGGTCATTTGCACGCCGGCCACGCCCCCATAGGGTGAGGGTTCCCGCTGGGGGCCGTGGTGGGCCTGGGTGAGGGGCTGAGGGCCGTTTGGGGTTGGTTTGCAGGCCGGCCAAGACCCCGGCTTTGTCCGGAAGGTCTCCTGGTCTAATTAGCATATTACTCTTTTATTAGTATAGATGCTGCTATAAACATTCGCATGCACATGTTTCTGTGTGGACATGCTTTCACTTCTCTTTAGTAAATACCTAGGAGCAGAATTGCTCCTTGTGTGTGTGCTCAATTTATGTTTAACTTTTAAGGAAACTGACAAATGGCTTCCACATTGGCCATGAGTTCCCAGCCAGCCATGTGTCAGCTCCTCAGTCTCTGCAGGTCCTCGCCAGTTCTCGCTATGGCGTGTCTTTTTTGTCTGATGACAAAACACTAGTGAGCTTCTCAGTTTTCCCAGTGCTAAATTTCTCAAGCCTTTCTCTGTGTGAGACCTGGAACTTGCATAGTATATTCTAGAAGGGTCATGAATGGTAACGTACTAAATCAGCTGCTAAAGCACAATAGTTTCCAGTGAAAGCTGATGTACAAAGTAATTATTTACAACATGTATTTGATTGATATGGCTGAGCTGGTCTAGTTAGGAGCTGACTCTGTCTGGCACTTCCCCCATCCACACCCCACCACACCCCCAAATCTCAACTTCTACTGTCTATAGCAGACAAGTTATTCTCATACTGTGTGATTTAAAATGACCCCGTATATTCAAAATTTCAGCTGGCAGTAAACCCTTTCTCTGGTTTGTGTTGTCCAAACCCAAAGTCATTTCCTGGAGCCAGGGTGTTTGATCAGGTTTCAAGTGTATTTAGATATAAGCATAAATTCTCATTTATAGGAAACTGCTGTTATAATAACAGTTACAATGTTTCTGTTTACATGACTAGCTGCAGATCAACAAAGGGGTGGATTACCATGTTACATTAAAACAATTTCAGACAGTAACTTGTGTTTATAGCAATAAAAGGGGGAGAATCCGCTCCTCACTTAACCTAGTTGGTTCTCAAATTCAGAAATGACTGTCATAACTTCCATTTACTTCAGTGTAGCACAGAGATATATATTGCATGTAATTATTAACGCAGGACGATATTACAGTTGGAAGACATCATATTCAATCAGGTGAGCAACAAAAGGTACAGGTGAGGCATGCCTAATGGGCATCCTTTGCTGGTGTGGCGGTGATATCAGTCTTAACTGCACGCAGTCACCGGGCGAGTTTGAAAAGCATACTTATGCCCATGCCATCCCGGACTCGTTAAATCCCAGTGCCCAGTTTTTGTTGGTATTTTGGGGGGTTGGGGAGCCTAACTTCAGAATTTTATACGAGATCTCCTACTAGATCCCAAGTTCATTTAAGTTGGTCTAACTAGGTGGTTCTCAAAGTGTGGTTCTGGGACCAACAGCAACATCACCTGGGACCGTGATTGAAATGCATGTTCTCGGAACCAACCAGACTCACTGACTCAGAAACCCCAGGAGAGGGGCCAGCAGTCTGGTTTAGGGAGTCCTCCCGGTGACTCTGATGTGACCACTACTGATTTAGCTAGAAATCCTCCATGGTGGCTCCACGTTGGACTCACTGAGCACTTCAAAAGCCTGCTGATGCCTGGGTTGCATTCCCAGAGATTCTGGATTTGTTTTGAGGTCTGTGATAAGAGAATTGGGATTAAAAAAAATAATAATAATAAACCACCTCAAGTTATTCTAATATGTGGCCAAGTTGGGAGTTGTGAACTATAGATCTAAACCGCAGTTCCTAAAGTATGGCCCTAAACACGCATCAGTCTTTCCTGGGAAGTTGAAATACAAATCCTTGAGTCCACTCTACACTTACGGAATCAGACCCCCTCCAGGTGGGGCCCAAGACCCTGTGTTTTCTTAAGTCCTTCAAGTGAGTCTGGTGCTCGCTAAAGTTTGAGAACCACCAGGCTGAACGGCGTAGTTCTAGGGCCTGAAGTTACATATCGTGTATTTTATATTGAACTCTGATACACCCAACATATCTGTAAAGCTTGAGAACTATTAGTCTGAACAGCAAAGTTCTAGGGTTTGAAGTTGGAACACGCGCGCGTATATATGAGAGAGAGAGAGTCATAGTTCAATACAAAAGAAGGGAGTGGGCCCTGGAGGGATTATAACCGTTTCTCTGTTTCTATAATTAACACGTAGTATTAAGTCCTGTTGTTACCACTGGACTGTTCACCTGGTTTTTAATTATTTTGCCTTTGCAGATGGAAAGGATGGTCTCCTTTGCGCTTTTATCTTTTATTTGCTCATTTATTTGGGTTTCAGGGGCCAGCACATGTCATTGGACACAGAGGAAACAATGGCTTCCTGTCTCCTCCACGGAGCCCTTCCCACGGGAAACTTATTTGCAGAGTCCGTGGTCTCTCAAGTAGTTAGTTACTTTCTTAAACACCAAAACCGTTACCACCACCAACAAAACCATCCCCAGTGCAAAGAGCTCAATTCAGGAATTCAACATCTATCAGAATTAACTAGAAAAGTGCACAGTTCTTATCATTTGAAAGATCTTGGCTGACTTCAAAGACACAGAGCTGAATGTTGTGTCTCTCATGGTGATCTGATAGACTGGAACCCCTCCCACCTTGTTTTCTCCTCAGCTGCCCTCTGTGAGACCAAGTTTCTCTATTAACAAAGACAAATGGTCTCCCAGAACAGCGGTTCCCAGAGTGTGGTCCGGGATCAGCACCACCTGGCCCTCCAGGTAACTGGTGGGTGCTAGGAGCCGAGAACGACCGTTTTGGAGTCGGCAGTCTGGGCATGATCCTCGCTCACTCCATGATCTCCACAGTGACATGCTGAGTGCCGCTCAGTGTTCCTTCAGCACTGCGCTCTTTTTCTTTCCCTCCTCGACACCGTAGCCTTAATCCAGGTGCATTCCTAACAGATTTCCAGGTAATTCTAGAACTTCTGTTTCCTACGTGTGCATTCTTTTTGTATCCCCTCAACTGTGTGTAACGGGCATTCACAACCTCCCCATTCTGTCCTGAGCCTAAGTTGTCTCGTCCTGTTTCATTTTCTTTGTCCTCACTGGCGTGGTCATCATTTTTCACTGGACTGTCCCTCTCCTACTTCATGTCTTTACCCTGGGGGTCCTCTTCTCCCACCACGGCATAGCCCACCAAACCATCTCCTAACGCCACCATGCCACGCATACCTGTAGAGGGAATACAGGCAGCCCGGTGCCTCGACCCACTGCATCAAAGCATCTCACCCTGCAGAACCCTTTATTCACTTACATCTGCTAATATACTCTCTCTGGCTGGCACTTAGGCCTGGGTCCTAGAAACCAGGCCCCAGGGGGTAAACCTGTGGAGGAAGCAGTGGGAGAAGTCCTCCTAGGGAGCATCAGGCTGCCCCCTGGGCCCCTTCCCTGCCCGTCTTGTCACAAAGGAGAATCAGAGAGAAAATGCTGACACAGATGCCACTGTGCTGTGTTTCTGTTCAGTCTTCTCTAAGCTCTTAGGTGTGTGCACCCCGTTTACTGCTGCGGGCCTGAGTGTCCAGTTCAACAATTCAAGAAGGAAGCATGTTTACAGTCTATAATATCATGTCTTGTGTGGAAAACTCTTACCGCGAGATCTGTGTGCGTACACGTGTGTTCTAAAGGGATCTAAGTTCACAATGATAAATGCCAAAGAATCGTTCATGAAGCTTCTCCTTTTAAACACATTCTAATAAGAACGAGATCTTCTGTGCTCCAGAGAGAGGGCGAGCGAGCGCCTGGCGCTTGGAAGTTGATCCTATAGGGATGTCCACAGTTCCAAGATGGGAGACGGGAGACCTTCGTAAACTGAACTCTGGGACTGGGTGGGGTGGGTGGGGTAGAAGCCTGAAGAGAGTCCGGGCTCATTGGTCACGTGTCCCAGGGAGAGGCCAGGAGGACCGGGTCTGCCTGGTGGGAACCGGCAGCAGAGACAGACATTGTCATTTGATGAGCAGCTCAGAAAGGAGAGGGACAGGAGGAAGATTCCAGACTGAACCCCATGCTCCTGTTAAATGGTGATACCTGCCAGAAACACCACGCCATTTGCCATTTATTTGGAAAGAAACTTGTCCTATTTCATTAACTTGTAATGGATAAGGGATTTGAAATGAAAATGTTTTAGAATAAAAATATATCTTTAATGCTGTAAAAATGGGGTATTTTAAGTAGGAAAAATGTATAAAAATCATTTGTTTAGCTTTCAATTACTGATAAAGTAAAATCTGATGTTTTTTGTTTTGTTAATCCTATCAGTGGATGTTTCCCCCATTGATTTTTAGAGAGAGTGGAAGGGACGGCGAGAGAAAAAGATCGAAGTGAGAGAGCCACATCAATTGGTTGCCTCCCGCACAAGCCCCAACCAGGGTGGGGAACCTGCAATCCAGGTATGTGACTGGAATTGAACCTCCCACCCTTCCGTTCCCAAGCTGATGCTCTAACCACTGAGCATGCCGACCAGGACAAAATCTGATGTTTTAAAAGCTGTGAAATAGAACACATCTATAACAGAAATGCCTACCTGGAAAGATACATTAATATTCTATGAGTTTCGAAATAGGAATTGTCTTAGTCAACTGCCATAACAAAATATCAGAGACTGGGGGGCTTAAATAACACAGATTTATTTTTTCGTAGTTCTAGAGGCTGGAAGTCTGAGATCAGGATCCCAGCACAGTCAGGGGCTGGTGAGAGCTCTCTTCCTGGCTTCCAGAAGGCTGCCTTCTCACTGTCCTCACCTGGCAGAGAGAGCACAGCTTTCTGGGGTCTCCTCTTATAAGGGCACTAATGTCATCATGGGAGCCCCACCCTCATCTAAACCTAAAGGCCCCATCTCCAAATACCACCACACTGGGGGGTTAGGGCTTCCACATATGTAGAGGGAACACAATTCAGTCCACAGCAAAAATGACATCCAAACACCTTTTGCTTCTTTCTTTCCCTTGTATCTGGAATGTTGCCTGGCCCCACTAGCCTTTGAGTACAAGCAAGGTCACCTGAAGGCCCAGATTATAGTGACTGCCTGTGTGATCTTGGCCCCTAAGTTCAGCTCTGCCTGGGCAGTGCCTCATTGATGTTCAGGACCCAGATCACCACCACCAGGCCTGGCCAAGCCCCCCAGCTCCCCCTGGTGAACTTACCTGCATCGGAGAACGGCCTTTGGCTAAGTACCCATGCAGGGGTGGGGTATGTGTTGCCGGACGACGCACCTCTGCAGCACATCACTTCTCAGAGCCATTCATGGCAGCGTGCACCCTGACATCGCTGAGATTCCCCAGTGTAATTGAAAACAGAGAATCTTGGGAGGACCATTCTGTGAAATGCGCTTTGGCATTTTAAATATCCCCTGGCTGGTCCTGAAGGAATTTACTGGCAGGAGCAAGAAAACCTGCAGAAACAGCCTCGCAGGTGGCCGGGCCCAGCTCAGGATCAAGCAGCCGCTCTGTGGCTATTGTGTGGCGGTCCACAAATGCTTTGTCTCCTTTCGCCTTTCAAAGGAAACAAAGCAGCAGCGCCGGGTGGCTCAGCTGGTTGAGGCCGTCCTGTGCACAGAAAGGGTGCAGTTCGACTCCTGGTCAGGGCACATGCCCAGGTTTCTGGTTAGATCCCTGGTCCGGGCATGCATGGAATTCAGCAGATCCATGTTTCTCTTTCACATGGATGTCTCTCTCTCTCCCTCCCCCTTCCTGACCTCTCTCTAGGCATGTTCTTAGGCAAAAATTAAAAAAAGAAAAAGAATCATATGTGTTACTAGGATCTCCCAAAAAGGGCATGCCTTTAAAAACCAAAAACAAATGTTGAGGGATTATTCTTATTTTACAGATGAGGAAACCGAGACTCAGCAGAGAAAGGTCACAGGCTCCGGTGACACTGTGAGGAAAGGGTAGGAACCCACACAGGAGACCTGGTTCGTTGCTCTACACTGCGCCCTGCGGGGCTTCCAGTTAAACAGTTCCTTCCTTCAGGGCTAACGCCCAGGTGTCTTCCATCCGACCTTGATTGGGAGCGTGGGTGTGGCAGGGCACTTCTGCACAGAACGGCAGGACAGGCCACCAGGCAACCGGGCACTTGAGACAGCATCTAGAGAAAGCAGCAAGTATGAGAAGAGAGGAAAACTGGCACTTTTCAGGACTCTGGTCTGACAGTTCTGGGTGACAGTTCTCGTGGCTTCTGACGGTGTGTGCCCAAGTACGCCATTCATTCATACACACACTTACAGCACAGTCTGCTCAGGGGGTGGTCCCTGATAAAAGACTCTAAGAGCACAACTTTCCTTAATGAGTAGCAGGTGCTTATGTTCTAGCTCTACGCAACGTAATCTAGTGCAGTGGTCGGCAAACTGTGGCTCGCGAGCCACATGCGGCTCGTGAGCTGCGGTTTGCCGCTCTGTTGACTGAGTTTGCCGACCACTGATCTAGACTCTCGATTCCAATAATTACAGGCTGTTGTTGTTCCTTGTGATTAATCCCCTATCCCAGTGGTCAGCAAACTCATTAGTCAACAGAGCGGGAAACCGCGGCTCCCGAGCCGCATGTGGCTCCCGAGCCGCAGTTTGCCGACCACTGATCCAGTGCATCGAACGAGAAGCACTGGCTTTCTCACCCTCTTAAAAGGGAACTACTTTCTAGAGTTTTTAAAACATCCAGTTACGTGACAAGGATCTCCTCCTCCTTTGAGCCTCATTGGATGTGCAATAGAATCCCAGAAGGAAACCAAAGGGAAACCTACTCTGTTATGTAGTCCCTGGTAAATCAGGTATATTAATAGCTAATAATAACAGCTGCTGTATATGAAATACTTACTAATGCCCAAGCACTGTGTAAACGCTTTCCATAATTGACCTTATTTAATCTGTGACAATGGAAAATAACTTGTTGGGTGGGTGAATAAGAGTCAGTTGAGAAGCAGGGGAAATGGAAACTTTAAACGTAAACCTTGTTTTCTTTGACAGAAAAAGTGAAACTGAATGTGGGAGAACTATTTTGTGTGGGTCCCCGTGTGGAGCCAGGAATCCCCAACCTCGCTTTGTCCTCTCACACACCCATCTGCGCTTGTCAGTGTCCCTACAGACAGCAGACGGGGCCGGGCAGGAAAGCTGGCAGCACAAATCCAGAGGCTGGGGCAGTTACAGACCCTCAGAGGGGCAGTGGACACCCGGATTTCTGGGGCAGCGTGGCCTGTCACTTTGGGGCAGGAACAATGTCAGAGGGTCAGAGGGAAGCTGATGGGCGTGGGTGGATGTTCCATTGGGTTCGGGGAGGGGAGAGGCAGGTGGCAGTTATGTGCTTGGCTGCAGACTACGAAAGTAGCACGGAGGCAGAACTTCTCCTGTTGTGCTGATAGCAACCCCCAGAGAGCTCTGCTCCCCATGAGCCCGCAGGGCAGCAGGAGTGATCTTGGCTGCACACTGGCAAGTGGCCCCAGGTGGGATGTCAGGGAGCTGGGGTGTCTGGTGTGCAGGCAGGAACACATTCCAGGTGGTGGGTGGAGGGGCCCAGCCTAGACAAGGGAGCAGAGGAGGCCAGAGGAAGGCTGAGGGGCTGGAGGTGAAAGCGAAGTAGCATGAGGTTCAGTGGGAGCCAGGAGGTGGCCTAACACGTGTATGGGGGCGAGGGGCTGAGAAAAAGAAAGGAACAGAAGCCTTAGGCTCAGGCCACCCAGCGTGCTACATTAAGATCAATAATTCAGGAGGGATAGAAACGGAGACGCTATTTGCAGAGGTGAGAAATCTGAATCATCCTCAACAATATGTATCAAGCCTTCCTCCCCGACAGATGGCAAGGTCAGCAGCCGCAAGAGCGACCCTGAGAGGAAAACACGGCTCTGCCACACGGTAGGGGACTGAGAAGCCTGGGTTCCAGACCCAAACCAACCATCTGGCTGCTTCTCCAAATCCTTGAATCGGGACTCAGTCCGAGATCTACACTGTTTTTTTTTTTTTTTTTCCCTTTTCAATCTGTCTTTTGGGGACAGGCACTTCACTTAGCACTCAGTACTGGCCACGCCACCACTCGGCTGGACGTGCCTGGGGCATGTGTCTGAGTCTCCTGATCAGAGACGTGCAATCCGCAGAGGGCGGCCTCAGACGCAAGGCCCGGGCGCCCGGGCGGCCTCAGAGCATCTGACCGTCAACGCCTGAAAAAAGAAAACAAACAAAAAACCATAATGAATATCCCAAGGGGCCCTTTCCCCCTACTCGTTAGCCCGGAAAACAAGGGCTCCACTTCCCCGGAAACTGGATGCACAGGCCAATTCATTCCATCCTGGAGGCTGCGAAGGCCCTGCGGAAGCGAGACCGGCTGCAAGTGGGGACATGGCCCCAGAAACCGAAAAGAACATTCGCCGACCCACGTCCTGCCACGCTATACTCCCGGCCCCAGGGCTGGTGGCCACTGTGGATGGCGCCCAGCACCCTCCGCGGAGCGGCCGGCGCTCCGCCCGGCCAGATGCACCGGTCCCGGCCCTGGCCGGCCAGCGCGCGCCCCTCGCCGCCGGGTTTCGACGCGGCGCGGGGCGGCGGCTTCCGAGGCAGCTCGGCGCCCGGATTCCGATTACAGGTTCACACGGGGGGCCCGGCCGCCCAGCCCCCGCCGGCGCGCCCTCGTGCGGCCCCGCGCCCCCGCCCGCCTATTCTTCTCCATTCATGCGGACGCCCAGCGCCGCCACCGCCGCCGCCAGCGCAGCCGCCGTCGCCGTCGCCAGCCGCCGGATTGGCTGGCGGCCGCGGAGCCGGCACTTTCCCACGGCCCGTGGCGCGTGCGGCTCAGCGGCGGCGCTGCAGGCGCGGCCCCTGGCGCGCGGCCAGGCCAATCGGGGCGTGCGGGGCGGGGCGGGCCGCGGCCGCCCGCGCGCTGGTGTCCCGCCCGGCCTCCCCGGCCCGCGCCGCCTCCTTCCCACCAGCGGCGGCCGGCAAAACCCCCGAGGAGCCGACGCAGCGCCTCCAAGCAGGGGCTGGCACGGGGGCGGTCGCGGAGTTCACCCAGGCCCCCAGCCTCGTCCGCGCCCTCCCCTGAGCAGCTGTCAATCAGCGGAGCGAGGAGCCGGATTGGCGGAGGGGAGGCTGTTGCCCGGGAACCGCCGTCCCGTCCCCGCCCCCTCGCCCGCCCCCTGCACTCCTCGTCCTCCCCAGGGCCCTGGGAAGGGGCGCAGCGTGGGAAAGGGATGGTTGAGTTTTAACCGGAGGCAGAGCGTGAGCGGATCAGTGTGTGCGGAACCCGAGCAGCCGGCTGCGGAGAGTCGCCGCTGCTGTTAACTCCTCCCTGCCCGCCGCGCCGACGCTCCCCGGAGCCCCGCGCAGCCAGCATGAAGCGAGCCCACCCCGAGTACAGCTCCTCGGACAGCGAGCTGGACGAGACAGTCGAGGTGGAGAAGGAGAGCGCGGATGAGAATGGGTGAGTCGGTGGCGGCAGAGCGGAGCCAGAGCGGGAGGCAAGCGCGGGCCGGCCGCGGTGACAGCGAGAAAGGGCCCTGCCTTCCCTCTGCCCATCCCTTTGCGCGGGACCCCCAGGCGCTGTCAGGCCCAAGTTGCAAAGACAGTCTGAGTGCGGGGAGAGCGTGGGGGCGACCCTTCAGACCACCTACCCTCTCCTAACAGCGATTCCTGTTTGTTTTTACAATCATTCAGAAACTTGAGTTCGGCCCTAGGCTGCATGTCCCCAACTACGTCTTCACAGATCCTGGCCAGGAAAAGACGGAGAGGCGTGAGTCTTTTTACGGTGCTCTTAAAAAAAATTAACGGAAAGAACCACCTTTCTTCACTTTGGGATTTACAGCCGTAATGGAAATGTCCTCCTTTGTTTTGCCTGCTTTCTGCAGATCATCGAGAAACGCCGGCGAGACCGGATCAATAACAGTTTGTCTGAGCTGAGGAGGCTGGTACCCAGTGCTTTTGAGAAGCAGGTAATGGAGAAAGTAGGTAGAGCGCCCAGGGTAGCCACCCACACCCAATTCCTTCCTGGTCATTCACTTGAACCCGGTCCGTGTCTTGGAAAATAACCGTGTTGCTTGTGCCGAGGAGAATTCATACAGATCCAACACATTTTTGGAAGACAACTCATTTTGCCTTAGTCTGTACTGTTAGGATGCACACAGCACATATATGCATGTGGATTTTAAGTTGTTCCCCAAGGGCACGTGGTGCCGAGTCAATCTTTTGCTGTTCCCTCCTCCAGGGATCTGCTAAGCTAGAAAAAGCTGAGATCCTGCAGATGACGGTGGATCACCTGAAAATGCTGCACACTGCAGGAGGGAAAGGTGCGTGTGCCCGGCCCGCCTGGGCCCGAGTGGGGGCAGAGAGAGCCACTGTGCAGGCCAGGGTCTTTGCAGCCGCTGCCTTGTTTTTACTGGGTGCTTTGGGGGTGGGGAGGACCCCTGCGAGGTGTGTGCAGTTGCCTGTATGTGCGTTTTGAAATGCACAGAGGTTTTTCTCCATCGAATTCATTGCCCCAACCCCCCTGCATGTTAGCTCCTTCTTATGGGAAATACCTATTATGTGTGAAGTGCCCTAAAATCGTGGCAGCCCTGAAGAAGATCAGGTAGCTCTCTCCACATTTGTGTATTGCCATTTTGAGAAGAGAGCTTTTTAAAAAGTATATGGTGTTAATTTTATGTACAGAATTTCAGAAAAATGAGCTGCCACATGACTTGAGGAAAGAAACCTGTTGTGGTTAAGCAGAGCAAATCTAAGGGAAGGTGGGGGGCCAGGGTCTGTGTGTCTGTCTCCAGCCGGGACCAAGTGCCTGAAAGCTGCATGATCGCTTACATCTGCGTGTCTAATGCATTTCACTGCTCTGTGGTTTTCTGCCCTTGATGTATTTTTTGTTGTTGGGGGAAAACATTAAAGGAAGGGGCGAACATAGTTTCATCTGCCGGTAGGGTACAATTCTAATTTCTGCTCGGCGGCTTCTAATTGGGCTTTGAACTCGCATTAGCGAACACATACGTCTCATGTCGGTTAATGCAGAGATTTTGGGCGACTCCAAAATATTTGGACTTTCAGAAGAGCCTGTGAATGCCGTCTTTTCAGGACGTAGGTCTTGCTGGGAAGGGCTGCCACTGGGATTGAAGAAAGGCGGGCCGTGAGCAGAGCCTAGACTAGAGGTTTTTCTTTTGTTCTCTGCCCCAGGCTACTTCGACGCGCACGCCCTGGCCATGGACTATCGGAGTTTGGGGTTCCGGGAATGCCTGGCAGAGGTCGCCCGCTACCTGAGCATCATCGAAGGGCTCGATGCCTCCGACCCGCTTCGAGTCCGACTGGTATCGCATCTTAACAACTACGCCTCCCAGCGGGAAGCGGCGAGTGGCGGGCACGCGGGCCTCGGGCACCTTCCCTGGGGGAGCGCCTTCGGACATCCCCCGCACGGGGCGCACCCGCTGCTGCTGCCCCAGAGCGGCCACGGGAACAGCGGCTCGGCGGCCTCACCCACGGACCCGCACCACCAGGGCCGCTTGGCCGCGGCACATCCCGAGGCGCCCACCCTTCGAGCGCCCCCTAGCGGTGGCCTTGGACCGGTGCTCCCCGTGGTCACCTCCGCCTCCAAACTGTCGCCACCCCTGCTCTCCTCCGTGGCCTCCCTCTCAGCCTTCCCCTTCTCTTTCGGCTCCTTCCACTTACTCTCTCCCAACGCGCTGAGCCCTTCGGCACCCACGCAGGCAGCAAACCTTGGCAAGCCCTATAGACCGTGGGGGACGGAGATCGGAGCTTTTTAAAGAACTGATGCTGTAGATTGGGGGGGACAGCTTACAATCCCAGCTGAGCTGGCGGCTGCCGACATCACGTTAAAGTCGTCAGTTATAATAAAGAGGAAAAAGGTACAATTCCAGATAAATTCTGTTGAAAGACGAAAGGTTTGTTTTACTTTTTCTTTCTTAATGTTTTTTTTTTAAATCATGACATGTATTAGCAGTTTTTAAATTTTGTTCCAAACATTAAATGGAAATAGTGTAAACCAACACTTGCTGATAGGTTTGTACTGTGCCTCATTTACTTTGTAAACCTATTGGTCTAAAAGTGATTCAATTTTTCCCTCAGCGTTTGGGGAATTCTTAGTATTTTGGGGCTGTGTTACATTCTATTTTTAGAATTAATTTTCCAAACCACTATGCTGAATATTAACGTGAAGCTGTTTGTTAATACTTTGACAATGAAGGTGTTGAAAAATAATATTCTTTTTTGGGGGGGGGGGTATTGGATTTTGTATTTCTGAACAAAGCGTTTGACAAATCAGATGATCAGCTTTATCCAAGAAAGAAGGCAAATTCTCTGCCTCCTACAGCAGGAAAGGTGGATGTACAGAGACCACCAGGAGCCCTGAGTTCATGACCAGCTGTCTGCCGGGACCAGACTGGCAGTTCTGGCTTAGTCAGGAGGGAGCCACGTGCAGCTGAGGCCCCTTTGCAGTTGGCTGGGAGGAGAGGAGGATAATTGCATAGACTTCCCTGCATTTCCAGCCCCGAGCAGTGTGATGCATTTTAATCTCCCAGGTCTCACAGATGCTAACACGGATAAGTGAGCCAGGTGGGCAGGTGGTCCAGTGGAGCAGTCCAGTGGAACCTGTTAAAGGCATCCCCTGATTCTTCCAGGACTGGCCATGTTTTCTTCTCACTGGAAACTTTGTTTTCCTTTCTGGTGCATGCAGATGTGGCTGTTGAGGTATTTAAAAGGGCTTTGCTGCCTCCTTTTTTGTTTATGTCATTGGACTCGGGCTATTCCAGGTTTATTTGTTTAGCAGGAGTAGCTTGAACACCTCCACCGAGCTGGACTTGACCTCTGTTGTACTGATGTGTTGTGACTCAATAAAAAAGAGGGAACAAACTATTCTGCTGTGTGTCTTGCACCCGTTGGCCTTTCTCTCTGTTGGATAAGAAAAGATACATTTTCTCTTGTTTGCATTTTTCACAATCACCAGTTGAACACTTCCATTTCATGTGGAATTCTAAGCTGTGCAGATTTGTGCTGTTAAGGGAGGCAGGCTTTGGCCTGACTCCCACAAGGAGACATAGCCCTTTAGCTGTTATGCCCCATGACCTGGCCCTAAACTGGCCGTCTGTGGACCAGACACTTCAGTATCAGGCTGGAGATGCAGGTGGGAAGGAACTCTGATGAAACCTTACAAAACTGGTTGACCATTCCAGAATATTTACTGAGAGCACCTCCTGTGTGCTTGGTCCCATGCTAAGAGAGCAGAAAATTTATTTCATTTCTTTCCTTTTTCTTAAAATGGCAAAATAAGGAAAGCCAAGCATTGCTCCCTCTGAGAGCCGGGAACCTGTGGCATGGTGAGCTGTGGCAGGCTGTAATTCTGCACCTGCACAGATCCAGGAATCTTTCCTTGTCTTGTTTCCAAGGAATGTGTTCAACCCTTTAGCTGCATTTGACTCCTGAGCTGTGCAGTGAGAAAGCTGGAACAGAGACAGTCATCTAGGCCTGGCAGAAGTGCCTTCCCATTGCCTTAAAAGTCTCCCTCCTGCCACTTAAGAGGGTTCCCGCTAGCTCACAAGGAGTTGGCCTTGATCCCAAGGGAGGTGGGGAGTGAGGGAGAAAACCCACTCTGGCGGATGACAAAGTAGAGCCCTCCTTTTCTTTGCCCAACCACCGAGTGCCCCCTCCCTGCCCGGCTTTAAAACAGCGAAGACTGGAAGGCAAAGAGAAGTTTGGACTCTGAGCTTGGGCAGTGACTTTCTCTGTGTGGCCTTGGCCGTTGGTCCCTCTTGTGAACAGAGCTCTGTTCGGAGGGCTGCCTGAGCCATAGACACTTTCTGTCATAGTGTGTGATGCAAAGCGTTATGATAATTTCTGCCAAGTGCCAGTTTAATTTTAGCAACTGCGATTTCAAATGACATTGCAGCATTACTGAGCAGCATTGCGCCAGACCGTCTCAGTGGCTCTTACGGACACCCAGGTTTAGATGGTGGCTCAGGGGGTAAGAAAGGAGTGAAGCATGTGACATGTTGCACTTGTCACATCAATGTTGTACTTGTCACCACCTAGTTACTACATGTTTTTTGTTGTTGTTTTTTAAGGGGGTGTGGAGGTTCATTTTCAAGATTACATAGTTAAATATTTTACTTTCTTTTTTCTTTTTAAACTTTTTTCAATGACAGTTTACATCCAATATTATTTTGTATTGTTTTCAGGTGTACAGGATAGTGGCTAGCCTCTAGACCAGTGGTGGGCAAACTTTTTGACTCGAGGGCCACAATGGGTTCTTAAACTGGACTGGAGGGCCGGAACAAAAGCATGGATGGAGTGTTTGTGTGAACTAATATAAATTCAAAGTAAAGGAGCGGAGGGAAGAGCAAGAGAACCGGATAGAACAGCCGGATCCGGCCCGCGGGCCGTAGTTTGCCCACGGCAGCTCTAGACAATCATACTCTGCAAAGTGTTACCCCGATATTTCCAGTACCTACCTGGCACCATACACAGTTATTACAATATTATTGACTATATTTTGGTTTCTTTTTAAATCCTTTCAAGGTGACAGGTTTGTGGAAATGGTGCAGGTGGAATTGGAGCTTCCGGGGAAACAGGATGGAATTATGATGCTAAGGCAGTGGTATGTAGAAAAGTGAACGTAGGAAAAGTCTCATTTCTATTCTGATTTGGCACATGAGAAAACATGCACGCGGCGGGCATCAGTGCCAGCATACTCTCATGTTATGCATGTGTGTGTAATACTTCTGCCCGGGCGAACAGGCAGGTTTTAGATGGTCAATTGATAAACCTTATGAGTAAAATAACATCCCTGCTCATAAAGAATCTTGAAAGGCCCCATTGATTACCCATTTATTTTCATTATATCTCTTAAAATGGAGTAACATAATAATGGACAGAATTCTTGCATTAAAAAAACCTCTAAGAAAAAAGGGCAAGAAATACCATTTCTAACCTGTTCACTATAGTTACATGAAGATGCGATTTCAGTTCAGGCCTGCTCTGCCCCTGCAAGGTTAAATGTGGGTGACTTCTGGTCCAAAGCCCTCAGGACACGCATCTGCTCCGTAGACTTCCCAGCCCCCTGGTCTGCACCAGCACCGCAGCTTTGGTGCCTTCATTCGTTCCCAGCGACCGTTTATAATGAAAAGCACCTCAGAGCTGATGTCATCCGAGACACTGCTTCAAACGTGGCCAATTTATGTCCCGACCAGAGCTCCGGGGAATGGGAGCGTCTTGGGAAGAGGACCCGGATTCTGGTTCCTGCTTGGCTTTTACCTGATTGAGTGACCTTGGGGAAGTCATGCAAAATTCTCTGGACCTGCTTCCCCTCTGTGGGGTGAAGGGGTTGTGCTAGCCGAGGGTCCGGGGGCACCCTCAGAGGGACAGGCACTGACGGGGAAGCAGCAGGGGATGCTGGTGGTGCTGGCCCAGGGAGCACATCTTCCAGCACCTTCTGTCTGAGGCCAATTGGTTCAGCAAGAGCATCTCCAATTTTAGATCTTTAGGTGAAACTGTGTGATTTGTATAGTCGGTAAATAACTTACCCAAACCTATCTGCCAGCGAGACCGGGCCTCGGGCAGCAGCCGTGGCTCAGCTCCTAGGGCTGGCATCCAGTGGCTCCATGGGGCTAGAATTTTCTGATATCTTCATCAGGCTTGTGCATATGCTTACTGGATAAACTCAGGCCTCATGTAAAATACACAAGGCTGTGATTAGGCAGCTGGGGGCGGTGTATGCTGGAGAGAAAAGAGCCGAGGTTTTTGTAATTCTGTCTGAGCAGCCACATTTTCTGAAGCTGAGAGAAGCTAAATCATCCTTTTTGTTCTAAGTCCCGATGGTCACAGCAACCTCTTCTAAGATGCTCTCCATGTGGTCCAGGGCTCACTGAATGGAGGAGGCTCTGAGCCCCGCGTCCTGAAGTGCAAGAGGGTGTGTACAGCCAGCTGGTGACTCGGCACACCCAGGTTTCACCCTCTGATTTCAGGAAGTGGGGAGTCCCACAAAGAGCAAGCTGATTGAACCTCAACTTGAAATCTAATGCCGGCCTTGATCCGATGGTCTGCTCTGGGGAGGGGGCAGGGAGAGGGGGAAGAGGGAAGGAAACGAGCGGGGCCTTTCCTTTGCTCCGCCTGCGGGTATCACCCAGCACCTGAGCCCAGCTGCTTCCTCAGGCCCGCGGCCTGTGAGAACAGGGCCACAGCTGTCCTGGGACATGGGCTGGGGCCCCGGTAGGCTTCAGGTTGAACGTTAATAGGCCGTGATGCTATGCTTCTTTAAGGTTATGTGCTAGGACGTCTCGCCGTATTTACTGTGAAGTTAGTATTTTTCATTGAGTGCTTGGTGCTGGGTTTTGACATAGACTCGAGTTACAAGACAGTACCTCCCTTTGAAAACGTAATCATTAGCACGCAGTTGTCAGGTGGTCCATGGCTTGATCTAGCAGAAGAAACTGACAAATACCACACTAGGCAGGAAGAGATTAGCTGTTACCCTTGAGAGAGTTCATTGCTGAACATTTTCTGTGGTCACGTTTACTTTTTTAAAACCTCCCCTGGGACATTGCTTTGTTCCTGGTGTGTAGGAATGTTCCCTAAATGCAGAATTGAACCCTAAAATTAAAGAATGACACAGCTGAGCCGCTGAGCACCTCTTGGACCTCATCTCCTGCCTCTTTCTTAGCCGTTGCTGTGGCTGGAACATGCCAAGTGTGCTCTCACCTGCAGGCCATGCACCTGGCTTTTTCTCCACCTGGAATGTTCTCAGCTGTCTGCTAATCTACTCTACTCTGTGCTCCCGGACTCACAGGTCACCTACCCAGTGTGGTCTTCCCTGACAACCCTGATTACCTAGTTCCCCTCCCCCCGCCCCTCCCTCCTCTTTCGTTTTTCTCTGTAGTACTTGGTCTTATCTGGCAGATGTGTCACCAATTATCTGCTTACTGTCTCTTTTGCCTGGTTTGTTCACTTCTACGGCTGTGTCACCTACACAGCGCCTGACTATAGGAGGCACCCAGAAAACAGTGAGCGAATTCGTGCATGCAATCCACCCCTTTGTTACCACGAAGAAGCAGAGCAGAACAGATCCAAACACCATCCCACCCCCAATTTTTTATTTTAAAAGCTACCAGGGAAGGTAATTTTATTTTCTCTTTACTATTATAAAATTCTGCTTTAAAAAAAAATCCAACTCAAATATAAATTTTCAAGTCTATTTTGTTTTTTACAAGTGCTTAGTCGCGGCGGAGGGACATTGATCCTCTACTTTATATTCCCACTAAGGACCCGTTCTCCCTGAAGACATTCAGTTCTTTTTTTTTTTTTTTAAATCTTATCCCCTTTCTCATCTATCCCTCCACCCCCCCCCCTCCCATCTGACAGCCATCAGGATGTTCTCTGTATCTATGAGGTTCTGTATTGTTTGTTCGCTTATTTTGTTCTTTAGATTCCACATATATGTGAAATCACATGGTATTTGTCTTCCTCTGTCTGGCTTATTTCACTGAGCTTAATACCCTCTAGGTCCATTCATGCTGTTGCAAATGCAAATGGTAAGATTTCACTCTCTTCTATGGCCAAGTAATATATCATTGTATATATGTACCCCATCTTTTTTTACCCACTCATCTACTGAGGGGCACTTGGGTTGCTTCCATATTTTGTCTATTGTAAATAACACTGCAGTGAACATGGAGATGCATATGTCTTTTCAAATTTGTGTTTTAGATTTCTTCAGATAAACACCCAGGAGGGAATGTGGGTTATAAGGTAGTTCTATTTTTAATTTTTTGAGGAACTCCACATTTTTCCATAGTGACTACACCAATCTGCATTCCCACCAACAGTGCACGAGGGCTCCCTTCTCTTCACATCCTCCCTCTTCTGACAGGTGTGAGGTAGCATCTCACTGTGCTTTTAACTTGCATTCCCTGATGATTAATGATCTTGA
The DNA here is from genome assembly GCF_963455305.1 of Plecotus auritus. Lineage (NCBI taxonomy): Eukaryota > Metazoa > Chordata > Mammalia > Chiroptera > Vespertilionidae > Plecotus > Plecotus auritus. The sequence goes on along the minus strand of NC_137777.1, from coordinate 51,051,470 downwards.
GCATCTTTTCATCTGTCTATTGGTCATCTGTATGTCCTCTTCAGAGAAGGGTCTATGTAAGCCCTCTGCCTATTTTTAAATCAGTGTGTGTGTGTGTGTGTGTGTGTGTGTTTGTGTGTGTGTGTGTGTAAGTTGTGTAAGTTCCTTACATATTTTGGATATTGATCCCTGATCAAATGTATCATTGGTGAATATCTTCCTCTGATTTTCAGTTCTTAGTTCACCTCCGTCTCCACCTTCTCTCCAGTTAAGGGGTCTCAGCTGTTTCAATATTTCCATACTTTAGTCTAATCCTATGGTGTGGGGTTAGGGAGCTCAGCGTCTGCATTTACAGAAACTGAGAAAATAGAAGCGGGAGGGACAGACTGCATCTACCCAGGGTCACGGGAGAGCAACACATACAATGTTTAGACTAAAGGTAAGTGGAAGGCTGAAGAACCGATAGGTACACTGCTGTTCGAGTATGTAAAGAGAGGGTCTTCTGAAAATGGAGGCCACATTCTCAGACCCACATCCTCACTCAGGCAGAGACAATAGAGTTGTGATGGGGAGGGGACCTTGACCTTCAATCTGACCGTCAAGCGGCAATGGGTTTGTGGCAGGATTTTGAGTGTAGCTCTTTCTGAGGTGAATTCAATCCATTTTTGACAGAGAGCATCATAATAGCATTAGACAAATTCAAGAAGTCCACCGTCTTACTTGTCAGGCAGAGAATCAGAGGCAGAGTGGTGAAGTGGTTGACCCCAGGTCACCTCCCTCAGCCTTCATTCTACAGATCTGTACTGAGCGCGCCCTGTGTGTGAGCCCTCTGCCAGGAGCTGGGGCACAGAGACGAGGCCGGGCGCATCTGGTACCTGGAGACATGCACGGTGCACCGGCTGGCTCCGGGGCTTTGTGGTGGGCGCTGCCCAGTGACCCCGGAGCAGGGGCTGAGACCAGCCCTGGGGAAAGAAGGGACAACCAGGAGGCGGTTGAGCTCCTGATCACCTGCAGCTTCTGGAACGTGGAGAAAAGCAAAGGAAGCCAGAGGAAACCTGATGGTGTCTACCTCTGTTGTACTGAAGACGAGGGGAACGCGCGTAGGAGATCACGCAGACTCCCGTTCGCTCTTTCTGTGACGTGCACACGTGTGTGCAAAAGCACATTCAGAACCTCTCTTTCTCTCACATGCCCATGTACCCAGGAGCTTTTGCTCCTTTAAAAGCATCTTGTGCATCTGGGTGCGTGTTTGTGTGGTTTACATGGAATGGGGGTGGGGAGGCGATAAAACAATGCAGCCCTGGGACTCTGGGGAGGATCTCAGACGGCCTGGGAGAGGAAGTTCCCTAAGAAAGCAGGAGCCACTGACGTTCCCACCGACAACAAAGCAGCAGCCTGGATGAAAGGAGGGTGGAGGGAATAGAACACAAAACAGCTCCCCTGGCTGGGGAAGCAGGTGCTCACCACAAACAACATCTTTCTTCTATTATTTGCAGAGTTTAGGAACAAAACAAAACAAAACAAACAACCCTCCCCCCCCCCCCGCCCGCCCTCGGTGGGGGAGCTCCAGGGATGCTCAGCCCCACAGACAAAGCTGCTCCTCAGCCCACGGGACAGCAAAGAGACGGAATTCGCGACAGAAAAGAGAGAAGCCAGACTGCCAGTCAGCCAGGACACGGGCCAAGGCAAGTGAAAACAGACCAGAAAGGCGACGCTTGGGCCTGATGGTGGTCAGCGCCCCGCTGCCATCAGAGGCAACGAAGTTCACGGGGCACTGTGCTCCCCACAGCAGTCACGGCCGCCCGAGGCGTCTGTGTCCACCCTGCCTGCGGCCCGTCTGTGACACGTGGTGCCCGGGCAGCAGGGCCACAGTCAAGTCCCAGGCGGTGCCGGGAGGCTCCAGGGCCCCCACCTGCCCGAGCCCCTGAAGCCCGGGCAGGGCCGCGGCGAGGGGCCGCCTGTCTTGTACTTCCGTAAAACCTGTAAAAATAAACTGCTCTGTGCACTTTAAGTGGCCCCCAGATTGCAGAGGCTTCAGGGCCCCCAAACGCTGGCTGTCCCTGCGTGGCTCCATCGGGTTTCCCCATGCGCCCTTCCCTCCTGAAAAGGAGGCGCTGGGCGCCGCGGCGCAGAGAGGACAACGCCCACCCTGGACAGGAGACCATCGGGGAGGACAGGAAGGCCAGTGGGGCTGGGAGGCCCTGGCGAGTCTGGTTGGTCCCGTGAAAAAGGGATGCTGATCGTGGGCTCCGGCCCTGCTCCGAGGCTCCACGGCTGCGGGGGACCTGGGCGAGCTCCTTGGTGTTTATCTATTCTAGAAGGATTTAGTGCCATTTTGACCAAACCACTCATGGCGTGAAGACTCGCAGGGCCCCGCGGCGGGGCGGGGTGGCAGTCCGCAGGCTGGTCGGGCACCATGGCCGCTCAGGGAAGGACGGGGGCTGGGAACCAGGGCCACGGCCTTGGAAGGCAGGGTGGTTCTGAGAGCAGGAGGGCGTCTGTCACCTTCGTCCTCATCCAGCTCGGTCCCCAGGGACCCGACCAGGTCCTGCAGTTAAGAGGGTCCGGAAATTAAAAAGGTGTTTCCCCAAATGACTGCAATGGCAGTGAGACCCAGACTGAAGCGTGGCCCGCGTGGTTTGGAGGAAGGGGGATCCCCGTGTCCTGGGAAGGCCAGTGGAGGGGGAGCCGGCCCAGCCCTGAGAGACGTCGTCTGAGCCAGGCATCTGGGAAGGACTCGGGAAGCCACGCGGGCTGCTCCTGTGGTCTTTGAGGCGACATGTACAACTTGGGGGCCGCTGTTAAGCAGGACGGGAGAAAAATGGCATGTTGAGTCCAGAAGAACATGCAGCCACCTCTGGGCCACTGAAGAAGCTAGCCGGGCAGAGCTGTACTCCAGAGCCATCACCACAACCGGCACAGAACAGGAACAGCAAGGACGCCGGCATCGGCTTAGTGATATGCAGTTGTAAACATGCCATTGTGTATAACACATGTGATTAGCATGGGCCAGCCATCACGTTTAGCTCTCAACACGCGTCCTCCTCTAACGTGGACAGCACTGGGAAGCAGGTCCTTTGATCATAGCTGCTCCGCGGATGGGGAAACTGAGTCGGAGAATGTAGATAACCCAGGACCCGCACACACTAGTTCAGTGCCGAGACAGCAGTTTTAACCTGATCCAAATGAATTGCGAGCCCACCTTCTTACCTTTTACGTCATGGTAGTGCGAGCCGGCGAAACCAAAGAAATGCTGGTTTCGTTGCTGATTGTGATTTTATTTTAATCATCACATGGCTGGTGTGACCTGGAAAACGTATGATGTTACCGTGAAAATTCCTTAGATTATACATTCATTCTCATTTATTTATTCAAAAACATTTCTTTGCAAAGAAATTAACATTTTTTTAAATTGCCATTGACATACGATATGTTATGACGTTCGGATGTACATAGTGATGAGGCGTTAATTGTGGTATTATTCTCTATAGGTTCTACGCTGCCCTTACATCCCTGTGACTGGTTTCATATCTGGCAATTTGTACTTTTCAATCCCTCGCCCTTTTTTACCCATCCCCCAACCTTTCTTCCATCTGGCAACTGTCAAAACTTCTCTATATCTATAAGTTTGTTTCTGTTTTGTTTGTTCATGTATTTCGTTTTTTGATTCCACATATAAGTGAAATCCTATGCCATTTATCTTTCTCTGTCTGACTTATTTCACTCAGCATAGTACCCATAGGTCCATCTATGCTGTTGCAAATGGCAAAATTTCATTATTTTTTATGGCAGAACTAGTGGCTCGGTGCACAAAATTCGTGCACGGGGCAGTGGGGGGGTTGTTCCTCAGCCCGGCCTGCACCCTCTCCAACCTGGGACCCCTCGAAGGATGTCCTACTGCCGGTTTACAGGGATCGGGCCTAAACCAGTAGTCAGACATCCCTCTCACAATCCGGGACTGCTGGCTCCAGCCGCTCACCTGCCTGCCTGCCTGCCTGATTGCCCCTAACCACTCTGCCTGCTGGCCTGATCACCCCCAACTGCCCCCCCTGCTGGCCTGCTCACCCCCACCTTCCCTCTCCACTGGCCTGCTCACCCCCAACTGCCCCCCCGCTGTCTTGATCACCTCTAACTGACCCCACTGATGGCCTGTTCACCCCCAACTGGCCTCTCTGCTGGTATGCTTATTCCCAATGGCCCCTGCCATCCCATTCTGGCCTGATCACCCCCCAGCGACCCAAGGTCCCAGCCCCTCCTTTTTTTCTTTTTCTTTCTTTTTTTTCAGCGCCTCCTTGAGTGGAGGCCAGGGCCGGCTGGAAGCAAGTATCTAGGATTTATTTATCTCCTATAATTGAAACTTTGTAGCCTTGAGAGGAGGCCAGGGCCGGCCAGGGCAGGTGGGAAGCTTGGCTTCCTCCATTGCCGGGGCAACCCATGCCTCCTGCTTGCTCCAGCTCAATGGCCGGCTGCCATCTTGGTTGGGTTAATTTGCATGTTTCTCCTTTATTAGTGTAGATAATATTCATATATATTATATATATATGGTCATATATATATATATATACACACACACACACACACACACACACACACACATATATATATATATATATATATATATATATATATATATGGTCATATATATATAAAATCTTTATCGATGAACACCTGGGTTGCTTCCATATCCTAGCTATTGTAAATTATGCTGCAGTGAACTTTGGGGCCATGTGTCTTTTTGAATTGGTGTTTTGGGTTTCCTCAGATAAAGACCAGCAGTGGCATTGCTGGTTGTATGATATCAACAGCATTCCTTGATGCCTGTCCTGAGCTCCGGGCCATGCTGATGGGTGTCATTCCACTTCATGAAGTTCTCACATTAACATTCTAATAAGTCCAGATGTTGATGGTCTCTTACAGGTTTCCTGCTACTATTTCATGATACCTTCCCCCTTCTAGGCAGTTTATTTTTCACCATCATAGCTTCATCTAATGCAACCTAAAGTTAGAACCACCTTCTTCATAGGTGTGCTTATGTAATTGGACCAAAGGCTAACCTTGGTTTATTTCTAACAAGTCAGGCCGAATTGTGAAGGTTAAATTGTGCGTCTCTGAAGAGATGAAATTGGAGAATTGTTCTGCCAAAATGTGCATGACGATTTACTGCTCTTGTATACACAAGAGTTTAGTTTATTCTCTGCTTAGAGACTCGACCATAGATTACTGAACGCATCAGCCTCTACAGCTAACCCAACCGATCAGCAGATACACGTGTCATTGTTGTAAAGAGGGAGGTATTTAATTTCATGAAGGTTGAGGACCCGTTTCTAGGCACTATACTTGCTGAGAAGATAGAATCCACTGAAAATGTCATGGTTAAGCCAGAATTTCCAAAGTTCAAAGCTCTGTGGCTGGTGGAGATTCGCCTTCTGATTGAGAACATAGTTTGGCATTTAAATCTGCACATTGCTGATAACATTTCATGAAGACGTGGCCTTTGGAAGGTACACGCTGTGATTCTGACTATGTATAAAGCTATTCGGAGGTGGGAGAATCCCAAGTTTAGGGGAAACCTATTCTGTTCTGGATAAAAATAGTTGCACTCACTCTATTGCCTCGCGAGGAAAACATCAATTAGAAGGAACAATGCTGCCCCAGAAGGCGATGCGGCGCTGTCTCTGGCCACCTCCTCTGGATTCGGCTTGGACTGCATCGTGTCTTCTGTGAGGCGGAAACTATCAACAACAAGAGGAAATCCTGTACTAGTATTGAATAGTCCTGATTTTAAAGGTACTTCCCTTCTTGTGGGAATTGTGTGTAATCAGAACAACACTAAAACGTCTGAATTATTTTACAAGGTTTGACTTTTAGCCCCATTTTTTTTTTAAAGATTGACTTATTGTGCTGAAGATATAGTCAATTGTTGGACTCAGGAGTATTCTTCTCGAGGGGCGTGAGCCTCACCAAGGTGGGTGCGGGGAGGTCATCGCCACAGGAAGCAGGAGGCCCTTGGAGACAGCGCGTGTTCTGGAGCACACAATGACTAACAAAGGCTAAAATTACCCTGGAAAGAACCGGTGTGTCACAGACATTTGCCCCTTTCTGGGCAGAGCCGGGCTGTCTTCAGGCTGGAGAGGCAGTGGCTGCCTGGCATCCCCTCCAGGTGGTTTGTCAGCTGAAGGATGGCGGTGCGGAGACCGGGCCTTGAAAACCTGGGTGGAAAACACTGTCTGGGAGTCGCTAATCATTACCTGTAGGCGAGGAGCTGCTCTGAAGCAGAAGGAGCCCAAGAGAAGAGTCTCACCGCCCCGTCTCGCCTCTCCTCTGGGTCCTGAGACGATGAGCAGTCTGAGGGATGCCTGATGCCAGGCTCTTGGCCGAGCACTGGGCAGCGCTTCTCACGCTCCTGGGAGGCGACCCAGGTGAGCAGGGTGCACAGGTACACCTGCAGGCCCAGGTGCAAGCACGAACATTCACTGAAGCCTTGATCTTGTCTTCAAAACTCACAAGCTCTTGTCCTCCGCCCCATTTCCATATCGATGTTGGCTTCCACGTAACCATCTGCGATGATGAAAATGCTCTGTCTCCGTCGGTCTGATCTAATAGCCACTGGGAACACACGGCGACAGAGCACTTGAAATGTGGCTGGAGTGACAATGAACTGAATTTTTAATTATATTTCATTGTTATGCCTTTAAACAGTCCCTGTGGCCAGTGGCTGTCCTACTGGGCAGGGCAGCTCGAGGCGGACACACTGCATCCAGCCACGGGCTTCACGGATTCCTGGGACAGCAGTCACTATTTCTGGGGACCACTCTGCCCGTGGGCACATCTAGAGGTTCACAAGGCGGCTGTGGTGCTGGCTGCCCTGCGGCTCTCGGGCCCCTGGCAGCGGTACCCCGCCCTCCCCCGCCCCAGGGCCGGTCCCCGTAGCTCCTCAGTGCCTTGGTCAGCACAGCCCATGGTCCCCGTCTAGTCCCAATGAGCAGCAGTGTGATTGCAGGAGACCCCGAGAAACTCCTCAGAGGACGACATGGGTGGTCCCTGCTCTGGGTGCTGACCCCACACCTGGGGCCCCGCTTTCACTTCCCAGGAGGGAGCTGGCGTCCCCGGGGAGCGCGGAGAAGGATAGTTCCTGTTGCCATGGTCCTGGCAGCGCACCCTGAGGCCCCGCCGGACTCCACCCCCTGCCGGGACCGCCTGCCTTTACCCTCTCTAGACTCTAGAGCAGGGGTGGGCAAACTTTTTGACTCGAGGGCCACAATGGGTTCTTAAACTGGACCGGAGGGCCGGAACAAAAGCATGGATGGAGTGTTTGTGTGAACTAATGTAAATTCAAAGTAAAGGAGCGGAGGGAAGAGCAAGAGAACCCTCCGCTCTTTCGGCTCCGCGGGCCGGATAGAACAGCCGGATCCGGCCCGCGGGCCGTAGTTTGCCCACCCCTGCTCTAGAGTCCGGAGCACTTGTGCGGGAGTTCCCCTCGGTGTCTCTGCTGATGAGGACCTTAGGCCAGGCCTGGTCGTCCCCTGTCGGCAGGGCGGCCTTCTTCTTGCCAGTCAGTCCCTTACCTTCTGTGCGACTCCCAGCCCCCATGGCCTGCGGGCAGGTTAGTCAAGCGCCCAGAGGCATGCAGCGCAGTTCAGGGTATTCCGCAGCACCCGGGCGGGCGTAGGGATGGAGATGAGAGGCAGTTTTAGCTTCCTGTCAGCAACTGTACCTGCCAAATGGAGGCTGGCCAGTTTTCAGAGAATTCAGTGCAATCAAAGTCGCAACAACAAAGCCATTCTGAACGTAATGAAACCTTTCTTTGGTGGCTGAGGAGGCATTTCAGGGTCTTGCAATGCCTTAGGGTCATCATTATGAACAGTAATTACCCTGCAGTTGTACAGCCAGACTAATGATGTTTATCTTAGTTTTCCAGTAGGCTGGATTCAAGATAAACAGACGTTTGCTGCAAATAAAACGATTTCTAATTTTATTCCCAATAATCAACGCTTTTTAATTTGGGGGCTCCATGTGAGTTAAATTTATTATGCTACATTATTAACTTTCATGTTGCTCATATGGAATGAGTAACATTTATTTATATAGTCTGTATGTCCTGAAACAATGAAAAAATGTCTTTTAAGCAGAGGTGTTTGGAGGCAGTAAGTGCAATCCAGAAAGTTGAGTACAAACCAGGCTTTAAAGAACGAATCTTGTGCAAGAAACTTTATTTTTATGGATAGGAAAGTAATATATTTGCCATAATAAATATGGACAACACAGACATTTCAAAAAAGATCCCTAATCTCAGCACAGTAATAACTTTGGCTCTCCCTCCCAGTCCTTTGTCTATTCATGCGCATGTAAGTTATTTGTATACTAGAGGCCCAGTGCACAAATTTGTGCACAGGTGGGGTCCCTCAGCCTGGCTGGCGATTAGGGCCATTGGGGCTGATTGGGGTCGATTGGGGTTGGCTGATGGGGGGGGGGGGAGGGGAGGGACCATGGCTAGTGGGGGTGGGGGGACCGTGGGAGGTTGGCCAGCCTCAGGAGGTTGGCTGTGTGAGCACACTGATCACCAGGGGGCAGCTCCTGCGTTGAGAATCTGCCCCATGGTGGTCAGTGCACATCATAGCTACTGGCTGCTTGTCCAGTCGTAACAGTTGCTTAGGCTTTTATATGTTTAGATTTATAAAACAGAATGATAGGAAATAGACCTTCACTTAATTATGAAACATACTTTCACATCATGTCTTTTTAAAGATTTTGCCATGTCAATGGAGTCATTGAATATTAAACTGAAACACTATAATTTATGTGGCTGTTTCTTTGATGCATAGCTGTTTGCACTTTCTCACTATAATATACTAGAGGCCCGGTGCATGAAATTCATGCACGGTAGGGTCCCTAGGCCTGGCCGGTGATTAGGGCCGATCGGGGCCTTCTGGCTGCCAGCAGGGCCTTCTTTCGTTCTGTGCTGCCCTCTGGTGGTCAGCGCACATCATAGCAAGTGATTGGTCTCCCGGTCGAACTCCTGTGGGGACAAATTTCATATTAGGCTTTTATATATATAGATAATGTTGCTGTGAACATCTTGTTCATAAATTTGGGGGTAAATATTACCTTATTTCCTCAGCATACAGTCCTTAAGATATACCTGTAAAGACTGTGACCATCTTTAAAGCCCTTAGTATGCACAATTGCTTTCTAGAAAGATTGTGCCATCTCCTCTTTCCCTCAGCAGGACTGCATGGGGAGGCACATGCCTGGTGGCCCCAGTTCAGCTACGGAATTGGTGGGGGCTGGTGGGCCTGGCTGCTAGCATTTCCTAGCTGCAGGGCCGGAAACCAGCGACTTAATTTTGCTGATTTTCAGTTTCTCAGAAGTCAGTGGGATGACAGGAGGACAGCTTGAAGTAATAATACATCACTTAGCAGATGAGATTTCTGTGACACACACAACGGAGAGAGTGTTTTCCTCTGATCAGATGTCATATTTACACACCTGCTCATGGACCGAGCCAGCAGACTGTGCAATGGATGAGGAGAGAACTGGGACTCTGCCAGTCTACACTTAGTACCATTTCTGAGGGACCAGAGAATGGGAGCTTGTGTCAATGACGAGCCCGTGGCGTGTAACTTACAGACTAAAGCCGGGACATCTCCTAAGAGGAGGGGCCCACCACACTGTGCAGGGCCACCTGGGGACACAGCAGAGCTGGTCAGGGGACAGAAAGGAGTGAGGGGCGAAGAGAGGCCAGAGCCCCGATTGTGTTCCCTGTGGGAAAGAGCTTGGGGCTGCTGGGGAAGCATTCTGGCAGGCGTGGGGCTGTCCCTGGGGTCCGGCACCTGCCCCTGGGCTGGTTTAGGGCAGGGAAGGCTCCCGACTTGGTGTGTGAAAGTCAGATAAAGGAGGTGTGGAGGGGTATGGACTCAAGATTGGTTGGTTTGCATATGCCAGGTGTGTTCCAGATAAGTTATTATCTTAGGAGTTAGCTAGCCCCTGGGAGGGGCAGTCTCTCCCTGGCCAGCCAGGCCACCCAAGGTGTCAAAACATCAAAAAATTCATAGACCAAAAAATAAGGTTGAGTCCAGCTGGTGTGGCTCAGTGGTTGAGCACTGACCCACGAACAAATAAGTCTCTGTTCAAGGCCCGGGGTTGCGGGCTTGATCCCCAGTAGGAGCGTGCAAGAGGCAGCTGGTGGATCTTTCTCTCTCATTCTCGCGTCTATCTCCCTCTCCCTCTCCCTCCCCCTCTCCCTCCACCTCTCCCTCTCCTCCCCCCCTCCACCTCTCCCTCTCCTCCCCCCTCCACCTCTCCCTCTCCTCCCCCTCCCCCTCCCCTCTCCCTCTCCTCCCCCTCCCCCTCTCCCTCTCCCTTTCCCTCTCCCTCCCCCTCTCCCTCCCCTCCCCCCCTCCCCCTCCCCTCCCCCTCCCTCTTCCCCTCCTCCTCCCCCTCTCCCTCCCCCCTCTCCCTCTCTAAAATCAATAAAAAAATATTTAAAAAATAAGGTTGCCATAGTGTTCCATCAGGATTTTTGCTTTTCTAGGAGAAGCACCTAGAAAGTTTTGCATTTCTAGGAGGGCTATTTCTAAACGAGGCCCAGTGCGTTGTCTTGCAGGTCTTACTCCCTGTAGATCAGACAAGGAGATAGATCAGCGCTGTGCGCTCGGTCCGCAGCGCCGTTTCCTGGTTCTCACACACCAGCCTGACGTTGTGTTTGGATTCACCACAGGCCAGAGGATATTTACATCCTGCCCGACAGCTGTGCTCCCTGGGACACAGGGATGGTGATGCTGTTTGTTCCCAGGACGCAAGACCCTGAATACCCGTCTCTAAAAATAGGCCCGTCTCACTTAGAGGTGAACTGGATTGTTTCCCCAACTCGTGGCGTTTTGAAGTTAGTGTCAGTTGGTAAATGGTCTTGTGTTGTTTTGAAAGTATCAGAAAGGGGCGGGCTCTGATTTTTATTTCTGGCATGATCAGGGAATTTGGAAGCGAGGTGCAGAGATGGTTCCGTGCATTTACTTGAAATTGGCAAAGTCGGGGGAACCGTGGGCTGGTCCTTTCTCATGAGTTCTCCCAATCAGAATCGCTTGGGTGGCGGCTGAACGCTGACCTTCCCCCAGAGGCCCCTAGGCTGCCTCAGTCCTAACCCACACCGGGCCAGAGGGGAAGAAGGCCATGGGGCCAAGGAGTCTGCTTCACCATGAGAGGCCAGAGCCGCAGGCTGGTGACTGTAACGGCATCTTTTCGCTGCTTAGCTCCCTAGACCGGGCCGCACCCCTCTGACCCTCCAGCGGAGCTTCTCGCACTGCGTCGGCCTGCACTTAGGCTGGGGCTGGAATAAGAGGACATCTGGACAGGTCTCAGAAACGCCAGCTTTCTTGACGGGAGCAAACCTCTTCCATGGAAATACCAAAAGATCATTTAAAAAATAAGTGATGAGCTCCGAAAGACCTCAAGTACGTTTTCACATCTTTCCGTCTTTGGCCTGCGGAACAGTGAGGCAGGCGGCTCCCGTCCCACCATTCGCGCTGAGTGGATCCCGAGAGGCCTGTCTGCATTGTAATTAGCTGGCGGCCTCCTTGTGCTGCAGGTTATCTGCGCGCAGCCTGTTAGCTGCCTGCCCGGGGTCCCTTCTGGATTTCTTCCTGAGTGACAGCTTTTCAGCTGAGAAAATCGCTGCCTGAAATCCGCCCACTCCCAGTCCCCGGTGGCATGATGGAAGATGAGCTCCAGGTGGAATTGGTTGGAGGGACTTCTGGGAAGTGCGCCTGACAACAGGGCATGTTTCCTGCCCGTCCTCCCGTCCAGGTGCCTGCCTGGATCATGCACTTGGGGCCAGAGCTTCAGCACCGTATTGGACCTTGAGGTGACCTTGAGGATGGAAGCTCCGTGCTAAGAATGGTGGAGCTGAAAGGGAGGAGTGTGTGCCTGGCTGTGGTGCCACCATCACCCTGTAGGCTGCTTACCTGGACTTCATTCCTGTGAGGGAATCATAGACCAGTATCTGGTTCAAGCCACTAATCCAGTTGGTTGACTGCATGCTGACCCTGTTCATACGATTGAGAGTGAAATATATTTGAGAATTTTACTTGCCTAATGCTGGTTGAGAGCAAACATTTTTTTATCCTTACCCGAGGACATGTTTAGTGATATTCTCCCCCCCCACCCCGCCCTCTTTTTTCTTTTGTTAATCCTCACCTGAGGATTTCTTTTTCCTATTGATTTTTAAAGAGAGTGGAAGGGTGGGTAAGATAGAGAGAGAAAAACATTGATGTGAGAGAGACACATTGATTGGTTGCCTCCCACATGTTCCCCGACAGGGGCCGGGGTTCGAGCCTGCAACCGAGGTATATGCCTTTCTTTGACTGGAATCAAACCTGATAACCCTCAATCTGCGGTCCAATGATTCAACCACTGAACCAAACTGGCTTCGGCCTGTTTATTGATTTGAGAGAGAGAGAGAGAGAGAGAGAGCGAGAGCAAAACATCGATGGGTTGCCTCCCGTACACTCCCTGACCGGGAATGGAACCTGAACCCTTTTTGGTGTACAGGGCAACGCTCCAACCAATTGAGCCACCCAGCAAACTCTTCCTGGACTAAATGTGATGTTGCTATAAAAGCATAATAAAGCCTATTATGCCAAACATAGAGCATGAGTTTCTCTGCTAAGAAATCATATTTTCTAATTTCCCTAGATAGCAGGGGAACTGTACACACACACACACACACACACACACACACACACACACACACACACAGGCTTGCTGGCCTTCAGCCTGGGGAGACCTGTGCTGGAATTCAGGGCCAGGCCTCTGGACCACCATCGCTGGTCAGCTGCTTGACCTTGGGCGAGTTACTTAACTTGCAAGCAGGCTCATTGTTCTTCACCTAAAAATTCGGGGACGGGAGTGTGCACGTCCCATTTGCTGGGGGAGTTAAGTGAGGTGCCATGTGCACAGCAGAAGCCAGTAACATGCAGCGAGCTGAGTTGACATCGTAGAACGTGGGAGAACAATCGAGAACTGAAGGGAGGGACCAAGCACTAAAATGAGACTCGGGAGCCCTGCTGGCCAGGCTCCTGTGCTGCCACATTCGTTGTTCTCTCGTTTCTAGTCCCTCTGCCGTGACCCAGCCTCTGCACTGCCACCACGGTGGGCTTCCCAGGCCTCGCGACCCTGCAGGAGCCGGCCTTTAAGACACTGAAGATACTGCCAGCCCTGAGGTCTCCCACATCAAACCTGAGCCTCTGCTCTCTGGCCCCACTTCCTTCGAGGTCCCACACACTTCCCTCCCTATCCGGGGGGCCAGGGACCAAGCCTTCGCTCGTGTCAGCCTACACAGCCACCTCAAGCCCACCTCCCACAAGGCCCTCCTCACGGCCCCTCCTGTCCCCAGCACCAGCCCGCAATGGAACAGGAATCCGTTGCTTTATTTATATCGTTCTCTGAAGCCGGGACGTGTTCCCCGTCACGGAACTGGCCTTGGTTACTAGTCTGTGTTAGAAACATGTTAGTTGCGAGTTTGAGCAGGTGCCGTGGTGGGTGGCTGGCTGGCTGAGGCCCCCGAGCCCCCTGCTGAAGGCCTGTGTTTCCCAGGCTCCACGTCTGACCTCGGGCCTGCAGGTGCAGAGTCCTCCCTGCATTTACTTGGTCCCGTAGTGAATGGGGGCTGGCTCCCGCAGGCACTGGCGTCCCACAGGGCCAGCCTCTCCAGGAGACTCACAGGAACTAAGCTGACATGCAGATGAATTAACCGAGTCAGTTCACAAGACCCAGCTGCTGAGGGGACGGGGGTGGGGGCCGCCCCTGGCCGGTGCACCGTCCTGCTGCGGGCCCATGGGAGAGGGTCCCCCTCTTCAGAGGGCCTCGGTGAGCCTTAAGCACTGCCTCGGGCTGTAGTCGCTGCTGCACCTGTCTCCACTGGGCTCCGCAGCCACGGGCCACAGCAGCCCTGCTCAGTACGGTCACCCTGTCCCCGGATATGCCCGTGGGCATGGCCACGCTCCTGGGCTGGCTCACCAGGCCGTTGCCTCCCTGCCAGCCCTGCCCATGGCTGGCACCATCAGAGAGCGTCTGGCTCTCTAGGATGGCTTGGCCTCGTTTCCAGGGACCGACTGGACGTTTATCTCTCGAGGTCTCTCTCCTCCTTGAGCGCAGGTTTCCGGGATGGCGGGCTGCTGCCTCTGAGTGTGACGCCACGTGTTCGCTGTCCTGCAGGGCCAGGGGTGAGCAGGTAGTGGCCACCGGGTGGAGACTGGATCGAAGGTTTACACTCTGAAGACAGTTATGGCTCATCTGGAAACTGAAAGGCGGGACCATTTCTTAGGGTCCGTCAGCCCTAAGTTACTGGAAAGGAGGACTGTGGTGCTCACTCCCCGGCTGTTCCATGGTCACCAGAGCCCTCCTTTGTGCTCCAGGCCACACGTGCAGGGCACGTGGAGAAACACATCCCCAGACCCCGCCTCCGGGGTCACTGCACCCCTCGGCTCTCGGGGAGCCTCAGAAGCGTCTGCAGTAGGAGGACGTGAGTGGTTCGTTTCCAGGAGAGAGGCAGGGGGATCTGTGGGTTCCCACCGCCCCCCAGGCCATGAAGACAGCACTAACCAGGTGCCTCTGGCAGAGAGCGTGGCCTGAGGTCTCTGTGGGAGTGGTCTCTGCCCTCTTGTAGTTTTGTCAAACAGGACGTGACCGCCAGTAATTTAAATGCCGCTTTTCTTTCTTGTTCCTTCAGACTGCTCATCTTGCCTCTAGCTTGCGAGGGAAAAGAGAGGAAGGACACGAGAGCAAGAGGGGAGGACTTCCTTTCCCGGTCGAGGACCCGTCTCCTTCCCTAGAACATTCAGGGACTCATTTGGGCAAGCCCTCCTCTCGCCCACCTCCCATCACAGGCCCCGTCCCCTGACTCAGCCTCCCAGGACCACCGCTGGCCACACAGATCTCCCTGGGCAGCTGGCCTCCTCCCCCAACAGTCTGCGCTGAGACAGGAAACGCAGCCGCCCCGGGCTCTGCCCCACGTGTCCGGCTCGGTCCAGGCGTCTCCCTCCCGCTCTGCCCTCTGCGGGCTGCAGGGCAGCGGCCTTGCACGGGGTCCGGGTCCCCCGCCTCCTCCTGCTGCGCAGACAGGACAGCTGTGGCTGGCTTGGCAGCTTGAGCCTGTCCGCTCGGTGCATCCTGGTTTCGCTTGGGACATTAGAGCAGTGACCTCAAAGAGTTCCGAATTCGAGAAGCCTCCCTATTGTGCAGTGTGTGCACGTGTGTGCATGTAGTGTGTGTGGGGGGCCTACATGTGTTGGGGAGGCTGTAGTTATGCGCCAGAGGCTCCATAGCACCTACACTTCGGTGGAGATAATGGACACTTGCTCAGCCCCATGTAAAGCGCATCAACATTCAGCGTTTCTGGCCTCTTCCATCCAAACTGCTGCCTCAGTGTCCTTCCTAAATGTACATTCCGAGCTGCCACTGCCATCACCGCTCCGACCGAGACCCGCCGTCCTGGTCCCCTAAAGCCGAGCCCTGACCACCCTGCCCCTGTGACCACCGGCTGCCAGGCTGGGCTGTGCCGGGCCTGGGTTCTGGGCCCTGGGCCCTGGGCTGCTGTCTGTCAGACCCAAGGGTTTGCCTGAGCTGCCCCGTCTGTACTTCTGGACCAACTGGCTGAGATGCGGTGGGGTCCCTGCCGGCTGGCAGCCTGTGACTTCTGCTCAGCAGGACCTAGCGGGGGCCAGGGACAGCCTGGCGGGCTGTTTCTAATTCACTTCGGAACGCTGTCTCCTTTTGTGGCAAAAGAACTAGTTGACCTCCTGGGTGCCGGTGGTGACCTGAGTTGCTACACGCCACCTTTCCGATGTCCTCCAGGCCTCACAGACCGATGCCCCAGACCGCTCCGGAGGGCCTGGCCTCTGCAAGTCTTGTTGGCACCGGGACGTCCATCGCCGGGCTGTCTGCAGGTGCGTCCAGCCTGCTCAGTTTTCTGTGGAAACCTCCTTGCCAACCCTTTACCGCGAGATACAGCCAGCACTTTGCTAAAGGATCGTAGCTGTTAGAAATGAGGAAAAACCTCGACCCAGAGCCAGCCCGTCCTCCGGGCCCAGTGGCGCCTCCTCCGTGGTCCAGACGAAAACGACCCTCAGACCAGCCTTCCAGCAACGGTGCTATCGAGGCCATTTTAGGGAGAAAAGGCCAGTTTTGTTTCTTCTCTAGGAAATGGATTCTGACATTTCCCTCTTCAGGGGAAGATGCTGATGGAAGGTTCTGTCCAGCTGAGCGACAGTGTGACGCGGGATGGACCCTGAAGTCCTCGAGAAGATAAGGGAGTGGCCCAGGTCTTCGAGGGGGAGCTAGTTCAGGACAGCCTTCAGCTTTGCAGAGAACACATATGATGGTTCCAAAGGGCCCCACGGGTCACAGAGAATGGCCAACGGTACTTGGAATATTCCACATGAAATGCAGGGTCAGGGCCACACTGATCATTAGGTCATGTCCTTGCTCAGGGGCCTCCCCCAGAGGACGTAGGACGGATGCCAGCATCTGTGTCCTGTCTCCTCCCGGAACGGCCTTGCTCCGTGCTGCCCAGTCTGTCCGTCCAACCCCAGTTCTATTATATTATAACTGGACGTTCGCACTTTCCTCCTCAGGAGGCGGAGCACTCACTGAGGGGGGACATTTCTTATACAACCATCCACCCGCCACAGGCACTGCGCTGCCCCAGCCTGCTCGACGCGCAATACGAAGTTGTCATTTAACCCCCCTGCAGCTTGTGGAAGACACGGCACCAGCCGCATCTGCAGAGGGAGAAACCGAGTTATTAGGTTATCCGCCCCACGCCACGCAGTTATGTGGCCAGATGGCCAACCCACAATAAGGGCCCAGAAAGCGATCCCCAAACCTGCTTGATCCCCAAACTCCAGCCCTGCTGCTTCACGAGCAGGACTTGCGGGCGCACCCATCTCGCGGTAGACTGACTGCCACTGTTTCCAACCCCGCTGATAATAAAAGCCAATTCCTTTCGTGCGCTGTCTGCTGAGGCCCAGAGGTGGTTTCCCACCAAACGTGTCTCTTTCCCAAGTACTAAGTTATCAAGCATAGGACATGTTGCGTTTTTACTTCTCCTTTTCTGATCATACTTTAAAAGTTTCTTTCTCGGGGCATTTCAAATCAGTTCTGGATAAAGATACAAAGCTTCCTGAGCAACAAGGCAACGTTGGCCCCTGTGGGAAAGTGTGACTTTGGCCTCCAGTCACATCTCTTCTGGCCTCAGAGGGACACTAACGCAGGAGGCGCGTGCGCTATTGTGCGGCAGGAGATAAAAGCAGGCGCACGTGGGATTCCGTGGGGCCTGATTGTTTCCAGAACACCAGGGACAGCTGAGCATGTCATGAACAGTCTCCGGGGGCGTGAGGTTGGGGGATAGTGGGGTGTGGGGCCAGAAGGGTGGATACTGGGGAGCAGCTAGCAGACCCCCCTGGCACAGCTACTTGAATGATGCAAATATTTCCACCTACACCCTGGCTCGTGGGCTGACACCCCCGGGTGAGGTGTGGGGAAGTCATCACAGCTGAGCGGGAGGCTCCGAGGTAGAATGAGACACAGGGGCTGCTGACTGGGATCCCAGAGGTCGGGAGCTGACAGAGGTGTTGAGCCACAGGGGGCTGGTGTGCGTGAATTCTGGGTCCTCTCGGGACGCTGGGCGGGGAAGGCTGCCGCCTAGTTAGGGAGCCTGCTGGCTGATGCCTCACAATGATGCTAATTTGGTCCACGGCCCTCACCTGCCATCTCAGCCAGCGCTCACGGTGATGCGGGGACAGCAAAGCAGAGCCAGAAAGTCCAGGTCATTCTCGAAGCAAATGGAAAGAGGAAGGTTGGTGTCGAAGCCACCTGTGCAAATCTGAGAAGGGATGAATTACTTTCAGTCAAGGAACTACTACATTAACACGATAGCCTAAACAGTGGTCGGCAAACTGCGGCTCGCGAACCACATGCGGCTCGCGAGCCGCGGTTTGCCGCTCTGTTGACTAATGAGTTTGCTGACCACTGCCTTAGGGAAAAACACTTAAAAACATTTTAATAATGTACTAATGTCTTTAACCTGAAGTCAAACCTTCTGGGTAAGGGTAATGCCTTACGCAGTGGTCAGCAAACTCATTAGTCAACAGAGCAGCAAACCACGGCTTGCGAGCTGCATGTGGTTCGCGAGCCGCAGTTTGCCGACCACTGGCCTAACACACACATGCAAACCCGCAACGAAATCCAAACGCCATATGTTGAATACTGAAACCACTGCCAAACTTCTGGCCACGGGTAAATTATTGTGCTTTTTACCATGGTTGAGGAAAAGCTCAGATGTTGCTGAAGAAATCGGGTAGGATCTTTGTCCTGTCTTTGAGGTTCATTGACGATCTGCTGGGATTAGAGGGCTAGTTACTCACTAGCTGGTCCCGAGCAACCGGTTTTCTGTTTTATTCTATGAAGCAAAGGAGCTGTTTAACTCGTATTCCACATTCGCCGAGTGCCAGGTGTTTTACTAGATACCTGGCTTGTGTTGGTTATGCCTCTGAAAGTCAGGTCTCATCATTCCCATTTTACAGAGGAGGAAGCTGAGGCTTGGAAGGTTAAGTGACCTGCTGCGAGGCCACAGAGCTGCTGAGACCTGGCATTCAGATGCAGGTGTGACTGAAACGCAACTATTGCTAAAGGAACGTTTGGAAGCTTTTTCCGCTCTTTATTCTGGTGTCATTGACTGACTTTGGGTACAGTGTCCAGCTGTTTTCTAACAGAGGTGAAGCTGGCGAACAAGATCGGGTTCTCTCTTTGTTGAGAGAGAACAAAATGACCATCTTGGATCACTGTTGGGCCTTCCTTTAACCAAACACATTCTCTGAGCCAGAGGCAGATCTGAATCCTTCCAGTTGGTGCACTAGCCTGTTCCTGGGTGAGAAGGTGGTGGTGTGCACCCGTGTTTGGAAGGCCAGGGGCTCAGCCCACCGTCAGCTTCACTCAGAATGATGCCTTCTGGGGTCTCACCAGTGGGTGCGCAGAATGGGTGTGATTGGCCCCAACGGGGCCTTTTCGAAGTTGTGTTATTTTATTATGTACCAGGGAGAATTAAATATGAGTTGATTTTTGAGGCAACGATAAAGAAATAATTATCCTGGTGGCCGCACATGGGTAAAACTCAAGGTGATGGGCTAGTAACGAAGTCTGCTGGTTCGTGAGGACAAGCATGCATGGGGACAGTCATTCCGGGTGCCACTGATGGACACCTGGAATCCTTTGGTGACGGAGCCTGTCATGTATTGTAAGGTCTTTTGCCAAGTATGACCGTCTTGCCCAGAATAAAGGTCACTTTGCTTTTTGCTGTTAGTGACGGTCGATGGCACTCTCGCAGTCCGCTTCTTACAGTGCAGCAAAGCCCTTTATGCCTCGCAGTTGTTTTTCAGTCGGAGCGTCAGTCTTCAAGATTTGCGTGCATATCTCCTCACTGAATTTTGAGCATTTAAAAGTAAACGTTAAATTTTTTTCATCATAATTTTGAATAGTTGTCAAGGATTGAGTGGCTGGTGTTTTATAAATATTGACACAAAAATAAAACTCTTCTATCACTCATTTCAATGAATCCAATGGAGTATAATCCCACAGAATTGTGATGCATTTAAGAAGAAGGTGCGCGAGCAGATCCTTCCACACCAGCCAGACATTTTACAGACTTTCCCTCCTAGAACGTCACCCCTTCGTATAGGTCCTGTATCGGGCCTGGCTGGGTAGCTCAGTTGGTTAGAGCGTCATCCCAATATGCAAGGTTTTGGGTTCGATCTGGGTCAGAGCACATACAAGAATCAACCAACGAATGCATAAATTAGTGGGACAACAAATCTCTCTCTCTCTCCCTGCCTCCCCCCTCTCTAAAAATAAATCAATAGAATAGCTCACTGGATGGCCAGCCCTCATTCTGCAGACGTGCCTCTTTGGGGAGGAGCTCTCCGCCAGGCCACTTCATAGGCCACTGGCTCTCAGACCTGGGTCATCAGGCTGTGGTCAGGTGGGCTACATGGTAGAAAGCAAGGCAACCTATGTGCTGGAAAACTCCCTGAAGAAGATTGAGGCATAACTATAAGGGGCGACCATCACAGCCGAAGATGTTGGATTGAAAACATCTGTAGGAATTACGTGGTTGACTTACCATGCATAGATAGTAAAGGATTCTGGACTCATTCTTTTTTTTTTTTTTATTATTCCCTGTGTGTCTTGGACACAGAAAACACCAGGTAAGTATTTTCTGGGTGGATATCTTTATATATGATTTGTTAAATAGTCACAGCCTATAAGGGATCACAGTAGCATCGTGTGATTTGGCGTGGATAAGCCAAGAGATCCCCCTAACCTCCTTCAGATGTTTTGAACATAAGAGCACCTGAACCCAAATCATGAATATTTCCATTTCCATTGTTGCTTTTTATGATCACTAGCATACCTTCTGGCAAAATGTGTTTGCATGTATTATATTCTATTTCATGGAAATTGGGGAGCTTGGTATCCATACATCTAAAACCCTAATTTTCAAATAGACCAAATGGCGGAACAACTGAACAACTGTTCTCTATGACGTGCACTGACCACCAGGGGGCATGTGTGGAACATGGCAGGCACTGGCAGCAGGCGGGATGGTGAGCAGGTGAGCGGGGGCGCCAGACCAAAGCAGGGCTCCAGTCGCTGTCATCAGGGCGAGCCTCTGGTGGTTACTGAAAATTCTTTGCTCCCATGTACCATGGTCCTGCCAGGGACTCTCACCTGCTGCTGGTGCCAGCCCTGCTCGCACCCGCTGACTGCACCAGCCCCACTCACACCCGCTGCTGGCACCAGCCCTAATTGCTCGCCGTCAGCAGGTGCTACCAGGGCTGGCACCGTCAGTGCGTGGGAGCAGGGCTGCCAGCAGACAGGAGACTGGGGACATGGCAGGAGGGTCAGGCGGTGGTGCAAAGGATGGGCCGAGACCTGCCCCTGTGCCCACCACAGTCTCGCAGCCCACAGTTCCTTTCAAGGTGCATGAATTCATGCACTGGGCCCCTAGTTTATTTATAAGACCCATACTAATGGTGGACTAAGCACTTAAAATGGAAAACACAGAATGCCTTCTTGTTTAAAGGTTTATTTCATTCTGTTCTGTTGTAAGTGATGTGCAGAGAAAGAAAAAGAAACGTCACTGTTGGCAATGCTAAGAGCAATGAGTGACATGCTGAGTCAGCACAGAGAAGAGAATTTGCAAAGCACCGAGTCACCTCTTGGAGCTTTTTGGACATTCTGCTCTGGGTGTCCACAGCAAAACGACCAGACAGCATTAGCTGACCCACTTTATAACAACCCACAGTTCCCTTAAATACGCCATTCTATAATCCCACAACGGAAAGCCTGCCTCTATGGAATCAAGACATATACTAGTCTCAATTGCGGAAGGGCAAAACCTTAAGTATTTCTGCAGTTTCTGGTCTGGTAAATGTGTTGTGCAGTTTATTTTTCAAAAAGTGACACATAAAACACTTAATTCAATTTAACAGCAAGGTTTGGCTGCTAGGCAGTTTCTCGTGTGTGACTTCAACAGGTTTTCTGGGGTTGACTCCGGCATTTGTAAAAGGCCTTGCATGAGTTAATGATGGTTGTGCACAGAAAATTAGGTGTTATCTCACTATTTTTGCTGCTATATCCCTTGGTGCAAATCCCAATGGAAAACCTCCTTTTCCATGAACAATTCCTAGCAGAATACGCTTCCATTCCATGACGCTGGAGCTAGAACTTAAAACATACGAGGAAAGAAAGCACGCCAGGTTTTCTGTTCTTTATTACCTCGGTGGAGTGGTCACGCACTCCTTTTTTTAAAGCCATAACGCTTGTGCTGCAATGAAAGCCTTCCTCCAGGTTGCCTGGAAACATCTGAACCTTAGCACTTACAAAGTGAGCCCTGCTGGAAGGAGAGGGGAACTTAAGGATCCTCTGTGTCATGTGTTTATTCAGATTAGTAGCTCAGCTGCCCTGATTTACTCAGAAGAAGACCTTAGCTTTGTCCTGCCTGGTCTCCATCTCTGATTTGGTTAAGTGGAGATGCATGGGGGCGGTGCTTAGTCAATGTCACCTTGGCAGCAAAACTGGGAAGAGGGACAAGGTTGTCTTCAGAGCCAGCTCCGTTTTATTTATACTAGAGGCCTGGTGCATGAAATTTGTGCATGGGGTTGGGGGGTCTCCTCAGTCCAGCCTGTACCCTCTCCAATCTGGGACCCCTTGGGGGATGTCCAAATGCTGGTTTAGGCCCAATCCTGGGGATTGGGCCTAAACCAGCAGTTGGAGATTCCTCTCACAATCCTGGACTGCTGGCTCTTAAACGCTCACCTGCCTGCCTGCCTGGTTGCCCCTAATTGCCCCCCCCCCCCCCCCCGCTGGCCTGATCGCCTCTCACTGCCTCTGCATGCTGGCCTGATCGCCCCTGACTACCTCCCCTGCTGACCTGGTCGCTCCTAACTGCCCCCTCCCTGCTGGCCTAGTCACTTCTAATTGTCCCCCCCCCCACTGGTTGGTCACCTCGTACTGTCCCCCCTGCCGGCCTGGTTGTCTCCAACTGCTCCCCCCACCGGCCTGGTCACCCCTGACTGCCCTCCCTGCTGGCCTGGTCGCCCCTAACTCCCCCCTGGGTCTGGTCATCCCCAACTGCTCCCCCTTGCCAGCCTAGTTGCCCCTCACAGCACCTCCTGCCAGCCTAATCACCCACAACTGTCCCACCCACCAGCCTGGTTGCCTCTTACTGCCTACCCTGTTGGTCTGGTTGCCCCCAAATGACCCTCCCCACCAGCCTGGTTGCCTCACGGCACCCCTGCTGGCCTGGTTGCCCCACACAGCCTGCTTGTTCAGTCGTTTGGTCGTTCCTCACTAACCCCCCTGCCGGCCTGGTCATAGGCAGCCATCTTGTGAGGGCATGATGGTCAATTTGCAAATTACCTCTTTTTTATTTTTATTGATTTTCTACAAAGAGGAAGGAAGAGGGACAGAGAGCCAGAAACATCGATGAGAGAGAAACATCAATCAGCTGCCTCTTGCACACCTCCCACTGGGGATATGCCCGCAACCAAGGTACATGCCCCTGACCGAAATTGAACCCGGGACCCTTCACTCTGCAGGCTGATGCTCTATCCACTGAGCCAAACTGGTCAGGGCTAGGCTTTTCATTTTTATATATTTTTATTGATTTCAGAGAGGAAGGGAGAGGGAGAGAGAGATAGAAACATCAATAATGAGAGAGAATCATTGATTGGCTGCCTCCTGCATGCCCCCTACTGGGGATGGAGCCCACAACCCAGCCAGCTCCGTTTTAATCTGATCTCTTCTCAAAGTAAATTTTAATTACACAGTGATACAGGAATACATTATCTTTATAGAAATGGGATGATATGATGAGTCTGCATTTCCCTTAACCACTCTTCTCAAGCAAAACCAGTTCCCAGAAGTCACTGTTATTATCAGTGCATTGAGGGTCCTTCTAGAACATTTTCATGCATTTACATATATGTATATACACGTGTGGGATTATGGGACATGTGAGTTTGCTTTACAAAAAGGTAGCTCATACTCTGTTTAGCTTGGCCATTTGCTTGTTTCAATCAACAATATTTCCTGGAGATCTTCACTATGCACTGTGCTTTTTAGCTGCTGTGGGTATGCTGTGCTGTGGCGAGCACACAGGCGTTGATGTGGCCCTTCAGCCTGTGGTGAGCGGGTGCTGCTCCTTTCACTGTCCTGCCTCCTGGAGCCGGCCAATTCCTTCCGACTCTCAGGCTCCCGAGGCCCGTGCTTTGTGCTCATGATGCCAAGAAGGACTCGCTGAGCTTGCTGCGTCACCTGCTGTCGTGTGAGATTTCCTCTCCACTCACTGGGTTAAACCAGCTTGTTCCGGGTCTTCCTCCACGTCAGAACTTGGGATGGCCCCTGCTGCCTGCCACCGTGGTTCTCAGAGTTTATGAAACATAAACATTGTCCGAGGTACTTATTAAAAATGTGGGCCCCCAGGATTAATCTCCAGACAGCTTGCTTCAGCAGTTCTGGGGTGAGGCCCAGGAACCTGCATTTCAACACACCCACACATCAGGTGATTTGGGTGTGAGAGGCACCCCCATCTGGAGAGATAACCTGACTACACATTTCTAAAGACTCCTCTCCTTCCCCCACCCCCCGCCAGGTCCAACCTGTCTCTTGCCTCTGTTCACAATCAGACTCCTCTCTCTGGTCCCACGCTTATGCTTCTGAACTTTGCTTATTTTGTTTGCCTCAGCTGGACTCCCTTTTCATCTCCCCTGCTAGCCCCCAACTCCACCTGGCCGGTTTCTACTCATTGCTCAAGGCCCACTGGAAATGTCCCTTTCTCTGCAGTCTTCCTTTGCTCTCTCCCAGCCCTTCCCCTTCGCTTGGTCCTTTATCCTATTACTGATAAATGTGTGCCGGGGCACATGGGTACACGCACACACATTCTTATGTCCAGTTATCAGGGTCCCGTATCTGCACTGCACAATCCAGCAGGCAGCATTCACATGAGTAAATATTGCATGCTTATGTTGAAAGACTGCTGGCAGATAACAGTAAAATGTCTTGAGAAAAGGGTAGCTTTGTAAAATGGCACAATGCACCATTTGGTTATAGGGGATCTATTTTCTTCTTAGATTCTGAGTCCTTTAGAGGAAGCACTAGCCTGACGTGGGATGTGTGATTCACCAAACTATTAGCATGGCCATTGGCACACAGCCAGCACCTACTGCACACTCATCATGAGTTAGACACTTTCTAGGACTCCTCTGTGTCAACTTGTTGAGGTTATTTGATTCTCACAATGACCAGATGAGATAGTGACAATTGTCATTCCACTTAGAGATAACAAAACTGAAGCACAGAGAGGTTAGGTGACTTGTCTGAGGTCACACAGCTGGGGTTGAGCCCAAACAGCCTGACTCCTAGCCTAAGCTCTTGACTCTCCAAATATTTATTTGAATTACTGAGTTCTGATCACAGCTTAATTATTTACTTTTCTAAGATAACAATTTTAGGTTCTAAACTGTGTTTGTATTCTTAGTCATTGTGGGGTCAAGGATCTATATATATAAAAACCTAAGTGACCAAATGACCGAATGACCAGTCACTATGATGCGCACTGACCACCGCACAGGAGCTGTCCCCTGGTGGTCAGTGTGCTCCCACAGGGGGCGTGCTGCTCAGCCAGAAGCCCTGAGCTGGGCTCACAGCTGGCGAGTGCAGTGGCAGTGGCAAGTGGGAGCCTCTCCTGCTTCCACGGCAATGCTAAGGATGTCCCACTGCCGGCTTAGGCCTGCTCCCCACCCCCCGAGTGCTCCTGGACTGCGAGAAGGCGCAGGCAAGGTTGAGGGACACCCCCCCCCTGCCCCAAGTGCACAAATTTTGTGCACCGGGCCTCTAGTCTATAATAATAAAAGTGCAATATGCTAATTAGACCAGACGGCTGAACAGCAAAACGACCGTCTGGACGACCTTCCAGATGACCTTCTAGAAGCCAGGCACTGCAGCTGTGAGGGACAACGAGCCCCTTGCATGAATTTTATGCATTGGGCCTCTAGTATTGATTATAATAGTTTCCATTTAGAAAATTTAGTTTCTCTTTTATACTACAAATTTAATTTCCATTTTACTTTTATTTGTTTGAATTTAATAATTTTATGATAAAAATTTAGTTTCCATTTTATCCTTTTTATTAAGTGCCTCTTACAAGCTAGCCTCCTTTCAAAGATTTTTTACATGCATTTATTATTCCACTTAAAAATCGCAATTACATGCAGAAATAGATAATATTAGTTCCACTGAGCAGTGAGGGAAGCAGGCTCAGTGGGGCTGAGGGACTGCTCCAGGCCACACCACTCCAGGGTGGCCCAACTCAACACCACTTGGGTCACCAGAAGCCATTTCTAGAGGAGGACACGAAGGTCAGAGGGGAGAAGAGCCTAATCCTTGCCTTGTGACTCAAAAGCTCCTCTGCTTTTGCTCTATGGCATGTTGGCCCTCAGATTAGCTTAATATCGGAACCAAAATGTTGTAGTTGATGTTTGTTTGTTTTAAACGGTGAGTTCCTGGCAAAGCTTAATGTTTGTTTTAAACGGTGAGTTCCTGGCAAAGCTTAATGATAGAACCACATCTTGCAGGTGAGGAGACTGAAGCCGGAGTTTCAGCAACTTGCCCAACATATACCTGGACAACGGCTGTCCTGGGACCTGGACCCAGGGACTCTGACTTCAGATGCAGCAACCTTACGACCCGCGCATGGATGGCAGAGGCCCCCTGGCCTCACTACAGAGTCACTGCAGGTGCCTCGAGCAGAGACCCTGTGTTCACCTGACCAGAGGCCAACAGCGCCCGACTGGCTGAGGTCCGCTGCGGCAACTGGAACCTTTCGGGGGGGGGGGGGGGGGAGGGAGGTGCAGGGGTCTGAGTCTCCTGTGGCTGAGCTCCTGGAACCCATGGAGGGAGCCACGTGCTGTCTGTGCTGCTGTGACAGGCGCATCTCCCCAAGCTGCTTGGCCAGCCAGGCTGCGTCCCCGTGGGCGCCTCAGCTCACCGCTGTTCCTCTCCCGGCCAGGGCTTCGGGACTGTTTTAAGGGAGGCACGCGTGATGCCTTGGAGATGGGTGAGGCTGGTCTGCAGGAGGCTGTATCCGTTAGAAAAAAGGCTCCCAGGCTGGAGTTGGTGGGAGTTTCTGCTTTCGAAGGCAAAGCTAACCCCAGGGCCCAGATCACGGTGTTCGTATCCCAAACCCAAGTCACTGTGACTTCCCAACAAGGCATTTCTGAGCCTTCACTTTAGGGGGCAGGGCCAGGGCTCAGGGCCAGTGAGGAGCTCACTGAGGCCAGACTTCGGTTCCAGGTCTCAGGCCTGCCAGGCCCTCCTCTTTGCCCAGGGCCTGCTGCTCAGCCAAAATTGGTCGCTTTTTAAATTCGTTGTTTTGTAAGTTTTACTTAAAACAACAAGTGATCATGGCCTCACTAACTAGTTGTGAGTAGACACCGCTCTGCCAGCTCTCACCTGTGCTCCAGACATTGAGTGAGGTTGAGTTAATGTTCTGCAGCAAAGTGGAAGGTAGGAGGCAGGTGTGATGGGAGGCAGGTGTGATGGGAGGCAGGTGTGACGGGAGGCAGGTGTGATTGGAGGCAGGTGTGAGAGGAGGCAGGTGTGACAGGAGGCAGGTGTGACGGGAGGCAGGTGTGATGGGAGGCAGGTGTGATTGGAGGCAGATGTGACGGGAGGCAGGTGTGACGGGAGGCAGGTGTGATGGGAGGCAGGTGTGATGGGAGGCAGGTGTGATTGGAGGCAGATGTGACGGGAGGCAGGTGTGACGGGAGGCAGGTGTGATTGGAGGCAGGTGTGACGGGAGGCAGGTGTGATTGGAGGCAGGTGTGATTGGAGGCAGATGTTACGGGAGGCAGGTGTGATGGAAGGCAGGTGTGATTGGAGGCAGGTGTGACGGGAGGCAGGTGTGACGGGAGGCAGGTGTGATTGGAGGCAGGTGTGATGGGAGGCAGGTGTGACTATAGTGGAGTGTTCATGGTGGGTTTGAGTAATGAAAGGGGCTTTGCAAATCTGGATGTGTGGTCAGGAGGGGGCATGATTCAGAGGTTAGTTCGCTTTCCCCACTGAGGGAGCTTTTCGTTTTAAACCTTCTCACCTGACATGGCTCACATCCCCCTGCTTGCTGTGTGTCCGCTGTGCCTCAGTGAGGGTGTCCTGTAACCCAGGGACAGAGTATCTGGCTGTCCCGGGGGCCCATGGCCGCTTCCCTGGGACAAGCTGGTTTGGGGGCAGTTTCTACCCAGGGTGTGGGCACTTCAGAGGTGAAATGCGCCTGAGGGTGTGGAGCTCATGTGACCCAGGCATGACATATTTGAACAGAGGAGAGCTGGGGTGACAGTCATGACAATATAGCACAAATACTGCTGCAGCACGTGTCCCCTACGTCTCACGGCAGCTGTCACCTTGCAAGAGGATGTCTGTAGATATGTCTTATCTCCGGTGGCAGACACTACTGGTGGCCTATCACCCTCCATTCACCCCATGGCAGATTGCATTTCCAAAAGAAGTCGCAGCAACACTTCCACTCTCATATCTCCTCCCAGCACCTTGCCACAGAACCATCAAGATGTGGGATTTATGTCCCGCTCTGGACCTGGGCCTTTGTGACTTGCTGTACAAAGAGAAGGACACAGAGGGAGGCCGAGTTACAAGAGGCTATTTAGCACCCCTCCTATTCTTCTATCCTGGGTGGTGCCTGCGGATCCCCAGCCGTCGGTCAGAAGTGCAGGGAGGAGGAAGCCGCCTTCTGTGCTGGAAGCCGGGCAGAGACCAGGCACAGAGACACGGAGCTGCCCGGCCGATCTCGGGTGGCACATGGAGCAGCGGCGAGGTGCCATGCCAAGTCCTGCCCAGATGGCAGACGTGTAAGCCAAATAAGAATGTTGTGGAGATTGTTCTGGCCAGGAGATTTTGGGCGGTGTGCTGTGCTCCTAAGTGACCGGAACGTTACTTTTCCTCCTTCCTAACACAATTTCACTTTTGTTCACTCTCCAGCCCTTTCCCACCGCTGGAGTGCCTGCCTGGAGGAAGCTGTCCCACCCTGGTTCCAGGGTGGCTCTATTTGGTCTAAGGGTATTCCTGTCCACTTGCCAGTGATTGTTTTAGGATTCAATTCAGGCCCAAATACAAGGGGAAAGGTTTGTTGGGGACGTCTTTGTATGTTCTTCTCTCTTCTGGGAAAAATGGAAGCCACTATCCCCTCTCTTTTTAGATTTCTGTCATGTGCAGACATGAGTTCCAGCCCACTGCACCTACATCCTTACCAGCTTGATATGAGTCTCCCTCATGGAGCAGACAGAGGCCAAGGGGATGGCAGAGGACTGCAGCCAGAGCCACTGGATCACACCATTGCTGACGCCCACCCACAGCAGAGGCAGCATCAGGATGCACCATTAGGGTTAGCTTTTGCTGTGAGTCATGCAGACCTAAAATAACAGTGAGTTAAATAAAATGTAAAATGATTAATTTCATTTCATGTAAATGTCTGTAAGAATGCAGGCCAGGGCTGGTGTGCTGAGCGGATCCCATGACGCCCTCAGGGACCTAGGATTCTTCCAGAACATCACTCCACTGTCTCTAGGATGTGGCCCTCATCCTTACGGTCCATATTATGGCATCTGTGTTCAAGGTGGCCGAGGAGGAAGACGTGAGGAGGGAGAAGGCAAAGTGTATGTATCATCTGTCTCTTGGGGAAGAGTCTAGAAGCTGCCAAATACATGTTGCCTTGTGTCTCCTTGGCTAAAATTCAGTGTGAGGGACCCTGGACCATAGCTTTTATTCTGGGTAACCAAATGCCACCAGGTCATAATGAGGGTTGTATTACCAGTACTATGGGATGATGAGGGACAGTTCAGTCTCTGACACAGTAAGGCAGTAAACTTCTTTACCATTTAACATGCATTTTTATTGGATTTTCTGTTAACGTAGCCAAAGAGATGGTGACTAATGAACGCCTTCCTAGTGTATAAGTAATTCTCTTCTTCCCCAGTCTGTTTACCCAGAAGTTCAAGTCCCGGAGACCTTGAATTCACAGAAGAGTACTGTGTCTGTTTCCCCTTCTTGTCTCGTGAGATGAGTGGATAGCCTAAGTCAGGGTGGAAATATCTTTTGAATTAAATGCCAGCCTCATCACACTAACCTTCAGGGCTCAGGGACTGTGTTGTGTGCTGTTATTGTGCAGCACCGATCACAATGCCTGGCACATAGTAGGTGCTCAGCGAACATTTGTTGAATAAACAAATGACAGAAGATCTGATGATGGAGATCGCCTGAGGAGCTGCATTGAGGAGGGCTCCAGGGCTTCCTCTTGGCTGAACCACCGTCAGTGATGCATCTGTGCTGTGAGCCCAGGACGGGGACCCAGGCTGCCTGCCATTGCTGTTGATCACAGAGAAATAGCTCAGATGATTCTGTATAGCAAGGACCTGTTTGGATCTTACCCATTTCATGCATATTTACATTTCAATTAAAAACCACCTTTCCCCATAAAATGACATGTTTCCCACATATGAAACCTGCCATGGTGACAGGGATGGATCCCATTTGTTAAGTATCAGTCTCGCTTTCCCAACAGTGTACACTCAACGAACGTCCAGTTGCTGGTCTGTCTTAACCCATATTCCTACATACGCCCCCAGCAGTCCGTGCTGAGTCCTGCTTGCTCATTCTTTCTTCTGCCTCCTCTCTCTGCAGGCTCAAAGGACACAGGCATTTTAAGCTCAGGACTACTGAGCCCATCTAAATGGGAGGGGGCCTGGGACATGCAAGGTGTGGGCTCCCAGGCAGAGCTCAGCCGAGTGAGGGCCTGCCAGCTGCCTCAGCCGGGGCCACCGGCTCGCAGCAGCCACACGTGGAGGAAGAGCCTCCTGTGCTCATGTTCAGACTGTTCTTTAGGTCCAGCTTTGGTTCTTCAATGTCTGAGCAACAGGGCACATTCTGCCTTTCCAACCCCACAGAGAAGTTCCAGGTCCTGTTTTGTCTCTGGATGAAACCCTATGGCTCCCCATTCAGCCAGGAATCCAGGTTTCTCTCTCTCTCTCTCTCTCTCTCTCTCTCTCTCTCTCTCTCTCTCTCTCTCTCCACCCCCTATAGCCTGTTATATATTTGAGCCCCATACCTTACCCATCTTACAGCTCCGAGTCTGATCCTTTCAGTAACCTCTCCCAATTCCCCCTAAAGAACTATCTGGCTCCTGGTCCCATTTTCAGTTGTCTCCCTCACGCGGCTGTGACTTTCTAGAAGGAAGGAACCATGTTTTAAAAAAACAACTGAGCTTAGGTCCCCGCACTAGATGTCACATGGCACAATAATTTGAACTGTGGTGCATAGGCTGTGCTCAGTGAGTGGTGACAGGGTTGACTTTTAGGTGTGTAAGCAGCTCCTGGACTGCTTCTGAGAATATCTATACACATGGAGGGACATATATATACATACAGAGGGGCATATATACACATACTAGGGGCCCAGTGCACAAATTCATGCACCTTGAAAGGAGTTGTGGGCCGTGAGGCTGTGGTGGGCACAGAGGCGGGTCTTGGCCCATCCTCCGTGCCCCCACCTGGCCCCTCCCACCACGGCCCCCAGTCCCCTGTCTGCCAGCAGCTCTGTTCCCACCACCACCACTCCCACACGCTGACTGCTCTGGCCCCGCTCGCACCCACTGACGGCGTGGAGCAATTGGGGATGGCACCAGCAGCAGGTGCAAATGGGGCCAGTGCCGTCATTGAGTGAGAGCAGTGGCTGCTGCCCCAATTGCCCCTCAGGAGTAGGGGGAGGTTGAGAAGCCCTGAGGGGCTATTGGAGCTGGCAGCCACTGCTTGCACCCACTGACAGCGCTGAGCGATTGGGACTGGTGTTGGGTGCTGGCAGCGGGTGTGAGTAGTGGCTCTGGCACAGGCTGTGGATGCAAGAGGAGGCTGTCGGCCCCGATTGCCCCTCAGGAGCAGGGGGAGGTGGAGAAGCCCTGAGAGGCATCAGGGCTGGCAGTTGCTGCTTGCACCTGCTGACGGCGCTGAGTGATTGGGGCTTGCACTGGGCGCCAGCAGTGGGTGTGAGCGGCGGCTCTGGTGCCAGCGACAAGCGCAAGTGGGGCCAGCGCCAGCAGTGGTGCGAGAGCCAGGTGGGACCGTGGCATGCGGGAGCAAAGAATTTTCAGTAACCACCAGAGGCTTGCCCTGATGACAGCCACCAGCACTCCACCGTGGTCTGGTGCCCCTGCTCACCTTCTCCACCATCCTGCCACAGCTGACGCCCATCATGTTCCACGTGTGCTCCATGGTGGTCGGCGCATGTCATAATGACCGGTTGTTCCGCTGTTCAGTCTATTTGCATATTAGGGTCACATATATACATATATGCACATGGAGGGGCATAGAGAGTTATATGATATGTTTATTCTGCTATTTATTTACTTATTTATTTTTAAATTTGTCTTGAATTTGTTGGGGTGATATCTATAATAATAAAAGTGTAGTATGCTAATTAGACCGGACATCCTTCTGGATGACCTTCCAGACAAAGCCGGGGCTGTGAGAGAAGCCTGGGTCCCAGGTGCCAGAGGGAAGCCAGTGCTGGCAGCCAGGGGAAGGAAGGCCTACTCTTGTACAAATTTCATGCATCGGGCCTCTAGTCTAATATATAAAAGGCCAGGGTTGTAATGACCAATCACGACTGAAGGCTGACCAACCCGGAAGTCCTTCAGTCAGTGCTGGGTTGCCGTGGCGACCCAGCACTGACTGCCCCGCTGCAGCCTGGCGACCCAGCACTGACTGCCCCGCTGCAGCCTGGCGACCCAGCACTGACTACCAGGGGGCTGAGACCCAGAGAGAGGGGCAGGGTCTGATCTGCAGCCTCAGTGGCAGCTGTTGATCAGTACTTGCCTCTCTCTTTCTCTCCCTCTTTCTTCCTGAGCTTCGCCAGCAGCCGGGCTTTTCTTTCTCTCCCGGCCTCTGCAGAGGCTGCTGTTAAGCCCTGCCTCTCTGATCAGGCCTAGAGATAGGCCCAGAGATGCTGACTGGCATAGGAACCAATCAGAACCAAATGTGGGTGCTGTGAAGAACCAATGGCTATCTAGGAGGTGGAGCTTTTGACGCTGACTGGCATAGGAACTGACCAATCAGAACCAAATCCGGGTGCTGTGGAGAGCCAATGGCTGCCTAGCAGGTGAAGCTTTTGATTCTGGCATAGAAACCGACCAATCAGAACCAAATTAGCCAGCAGAGGAGGGCAGTTGGGGGCGAGTTCAGGCTGGCAGGGGAGGGCAGTTGGGGTCAACCAGACCGGCAGGAGAGGGCAGTTAGGGGTGATCAGGCTGGCAGGCAGAGGCAGTTAGGGACAATCAGGCAGGCAGGCAGGTGAGCAGTTAGGAGCCAGTGGTCCCAGATTGTGAGAGGGATGTCGGACTGGCAGTCGGACATCCCCCAAGGGGTCCCCAATTGGAGAGGGTGCAGGCTGAGCTGAGGGAATCCCCCCGCTGTGCACAAATTTCATGCACTGGGCCTCTGGTTGTTTAATGAAATTACATAGGTTTCAGGTGTAGAATTCTATAATATATTATCTATAAATTGTATTGTGTATTCACACTCAAAGTCAAGTCTCCTCTGTCATCATTTATCTCCCCTTTACCTTCTTCCCCCTCCCTCCACCCCCTTCCACTCTGGTTATCTCCATACTGTTGTCTGTGTGCAGGCATTTGTTTTTGCTTAATCTCGTTTTCTGCTATTCTCAAAGGGGATGAAAGGCCGCCAGGCTGGCCTTAAGCTTGGGCTATATGTCTAAGTGTGGGCTGCTAGGTTGGTAACGTTTTAGAGATTGGTGGCTGTGGCTTATTGACTTTTCTCTGTAGAATGCTCCAGAAACCGTTCAGCTGAGAACACCTGGCGTGCGTGTATCAGCGTCGGGAAGCCAGTGCGGAGGTGAGCAGGGCAGGGCAGGGAGACCTGAGGCCACTTGGACAATCACAAGCTGGCTTTTGGCTGCAGGAACCCACTGACTTCTGAGTGGATAAACAGTCCTGGCAACCCATCATCTCTCACCACCTGGCCACGCATATGTGGGTGTTCTGCAGGCTCCTTGGTAACCCCAGAGAAGCTGTTGTGAGGCTGTTAGAGACACACACAGACACTCATAGACACCATAGACACACACACAGACACACAGACACACACAGACACACATAGACACACACACAGACAGATGCACACACACAGACACATAGATACACACAGACACACAGACACATGCACAGACCCACAGACAGACACACAGAGATGCACAGAGATACACGCAGACACACACAGACATACAAGACACAGACACACACACAAACAGACACACACAGACCTCAGGGTTTCCTTGGTTGGGTGGGTTCCTTTTGGCCTTGCCTGAGCTTTGTCACCTTCTCTCACACAAATGGTGACGCCTAGCCCCGGGGTTTCCTCCCCGCTCCCAGCAGGTGTGCTTTCTGTGTCTGTTTACCCAGGGGACACCCTGGGCAGGCTTCACCACGAGGTGGATCACCTTCCTGCACGTGTTGTCAAGGACCTACTTCTATGGGAGCAGGATCACGGTACCTGTGCAGGACGTCCTACCAACAAGTTCAAAGTCGCTGGACGGCAGCACACGTTTTCTGGGGAGGAAGATGGGGTATCCTGTTTAAAGGGAGGGAAGCGAGGCACAGGTGAAGTGACGTGATGGAGGTCCTGGAGCTCCTGCAGGCGGGAACAGAAGCCTCTAGCAG
This sequence comes from Plecotus auritus, assembly GCF_963455305.1. Classification (NCBI taxonomy): domain Eukaryota; kingdom Metazoa; phylum Chordata; class Mammalia; order Chiroptera; family Vespertilionidae; genus Plecotus; species Plecotus auritus. Next base: position 51,017,149 of record NC_137777.1, on the reverse strand, counting down.
GCTCTCCTCCCCTTTGCAGCCCCCGCCCTCTGCTTGGGGACAGCAGGGCTGATTTTGACTCAGAGCGGGTTCCCTGATGGAAGGTTACCCAACAAGGGGAGTGAGCTCTCCAGGGCAGTCTGCTTCCCTTACGCGTATTGGGGCTTTTGCAGAACCAATTTAGGGGTTTGTATTGCTTCCTGGTTCGGTCTTGGAAGGTGATGTGCTTCCAGAAATGCATCCATTTCTTTTGGATTGTCGACTTTGTTGGCATATAATTGTTCACAGTATGCTTCAGTGAGTCTTTGCATTTCTGTGGTATCCATTGTAACTTCTCTTTCATTTATGATTTCATTTATTTGGGCTCTCCTCTCTTTCTCTTGATGAGTTTGGCTAAAGGTTTGTCCATTTTATTTATCATTGCAAAGAACCAGCTTACTTTTATTGATCTTTTCTACTTTTCAAAATTTCTACTCTGATCCTAACTATTTCTTTCCTTCTTACATAGGGTTTTGTTTGTTCTTTTTTTCCTGGTTCCTTTCAGTGTAGGTAGATTGCACATTTGGGATTTTCCTTGCTTCCTGAGGTAGGCCTGTAAGCTAGGAACTTCCCTCTTAGAACTGCTTTGGCTGCATCTCATACATTTTAAAAAGTTGTGTTCTCCTTTTCATTTGTTTCAAGGTAGTTTTTGATTTCTTGTTTAATTTCCTCTTTGACCCATTGGTTGTTTAGTAGAATATTGTTTAATCTCCACACATTTGTGTACTTTCTCATAGTTGATTATTAGTTTCACGCCACTGTGGTCTGAAAAGATGCTTGATATGATTTCAATTTTCTTGAATTTATTGAAGCTGGTTTTGTGGCCTAATGTGTGGTGTATCCTGAAGAAGGAACAAAGGGTATGTGGATGCAAGACTGAACCAGGAAGCAATGCAAACCCCTATATTTGGTTCTGCAAAAGCCCCAATGCGCATAGTAAGGTCCTTCCAGGAGTCCATGTGCACTTGAAGAAAAAGTGTATTCTGCAGTTTTTGGATGAAAAGTTCTACAAATGTCTACTAAGTTGATCTCATGTACTGTGGCATTAAGGCCATTGTTTCATAATTAATTTTCTGTCTGGATGATCTATTCATTGATGTGAGTGGGGTATTAAAATACCCTATTATTATTGTGTTACTGTGGGTTTCTCCCTTTATGTCCATTAATAATTGCTTTATATGCTTAGGTTCTTCTATGTTGGGTGAGTAGATATTTGTGATTGGTATATCCTCTTCTGGGATTGACCCCTTTATAATTATGTAGTGTCCTTCTTTGTCTTTTTTTCACATATTTGTTTTAAAGTCCATTTTGTCTCATGTGAATATTGCTACTCCAGCTTTCATTCATTTCTACTTGCATGAAATATCTTTTTTTTTTTTTTAAATCTCTGCACTTTCGGTCTGGGTGTGTGTTCTGATTTGAAGTGTCTCTTGGAAGCAGCATATAGATGGGTCATGTTTTTTAAGCCAGTCATCTACCTATGCCTTTTTTGTTGTTGTTAATCCTCACCCAAGCATATTTTTCCATTGATCTTTTAGAGAGAGTGGAAGAGAGAAACATCAATGTGAGAGAAACACATCAACTGGTTGCCTCTTGCATATGCCTCAACTAGGGTTGGGCAGGAGAGGAGCCTGCAACCAGGGTATGTGCCCCTGACTGGAATCAAACTCGGGGCCCTTTGGTCTGCAGGCTGACGCTCTATCCACTAATCCAAACTCTCCAAGGCTCCACCTATGTCTTTTTCTTGGAGCATTTAACCCACTTACATTAAATGTAATTATTGGTAAGTATGTACTTATTGCCAGTTTGTTCATTGTTTTTGGTTGTTTTTATAATTGTCCTCTGTTCCTTTCTTCTCTTGATTTCTTTCGTTGTGGTTTGCTGCTTAGTATCTTGTTTAGGTTCCTTTCTCTTTGTGCATCCTTTGTAGGTTTTTGGTTTGTGGTCTCCATAAGGTTTATATATATCATTCTTTATCTATAGCCATTGATTTTAAGCTGCTAGGCATTTAAGTTCAAATATATTCTATAAGGATTACATTTTTACCCCCTCCATGCTTTATGTTATTGATGTCAGATTTTAGATCTTTTTGTATTGTGTATCTCCTAACTACTTACTATAGTTTAAGCTGAGTTTGATACTTTTTGCTTTTAACCTTCCAATATCTGACTTACTGTATTATCAAATATTTGGCTTTACCTGCAAGGCTTTCCTCTTTCTCCTGTTTTCCTATTTCTGGTTATGGCCTTTCCTTTTCTTCTGAAAGACCCTTCACCATCTCTTGTAAAGCTGGTTTAATGGTGTTGACGTCCTTTAGTCTTTGCTTGTCTGGGAAGCTCTTTATCTCTTCTTGAATTCCTTGCTGGGTGAATTATTCTAGATTGTATTCAACTCTTTAAAGAGATCCTAACCACTCCTTTCTGGCCTGTAAAGTTGCTGCTGAGAAATCAGCTGGTAGCCCTATAGTATCTCCTATGAATGTAACTTGTTTTTCTTTTGCTTCACTCAAGACCGTCTCTTTAACTTTTGCCACTTCAACTACAATATGTCCTGGTGTGGGTATCTTTGAATTCATCTTGTTTAGAATGCTATGCTTCTTGGACCTCAATGTTTGTTTCCTTTTCCAGGTTGGGAAAATTTTCAGCCATTATTTTTTTTTAAATAAAAATTTTGTTCCTTTTTTTGCATTCTTCTCCTCCTGGGATCCCTATAATGCAAATGTTTGAGTGCTTGATGTTATTCCAGAAGTCCCTAAAACTATCTTGTATTTTTGTAACTCTTCTTTTCTTTCTGATTGGTTGATTTCACCAGTCTGTCTCCGGGTCACTGCTTCGTTCTGTGTTAGCTAATTTACTGTTGATTTCTTATAATGTGTTTTTTATTTTAGTTATTGTATTCTTCAGGTCTGCTTGGTTCTTTCCTATACTTTCTGACTCTTTGTTGAAGTTCTCCCTAAGTTATTTTATTCCACTCAAGTTTGGTGAGCCACCTTATGACCGATTCTTTGAATTCTTTATTAGGCAAGTTACTATTTCCTTTTCTTTAATCTTCCCCCCACCCCTGGGAATTCTTGTTCCTTCATTTGAGAGATATTCTTCTGTATTTTCATTTTGTTTTACATTTTGTTTGTTTATTTGAATTAGACAAAATAGCTGTCTCTTCCAGTCCTGGAAAAGTGGCCTTGCATAGAAGCAGGCTCTGTGTAGACCATGTGCTGGTGGTTTTGGCAGGCTGGTAGAAGCCAGGTGGGTACATAAGGTGCCTGGGGCACTGGCCCACCCAGTGGATCCAGAGCAGTTTCAGATGGGGAGGCCAGGTGCAGGTAGTACTGTCCTATTGATCCTGCCTGCTCCCTTTGCTGGGGTTGGAATGGGCTCAGGCAATGTGTCCAGGAACACACTTCAGTGACCCTACAGGCAAGCCCAAGCACCTGGACAGAACCCCACCTACCCTATGGAGGTGCAGGGCACCTAGCAATGCTGCTCACTAACTTCACGACAGGGGATCCCCACAGTCACCAGCCTTCTCTCCCCAGTCTCCCTCCTTCTCTCTCCATTGGTCCATATGGAAGCGAGCTCTGTGCCAGCTGTAAATGCCAGGTGGCTGTAGGTGCTGAGCCGAGCATGTGTTCAGGGCACAGGGCAGGGCCTTCAGGGGGTGGGGGGAGCAGCTGTTGGTGGGGAGACCAGGTAGGTGTGCTAACATCTGATGTTCCTGCTGCTCCCTTTGTTCAGAGGCCAAAGCTCCTGGCCACGCTGCTGTGAACGCAGCCTGGTGATACTGCAGGTAGGCCAAATCCCCAGCAGAGCTCCCACTGCCCCACTGAGGTGCAGGGAACCATCAGCAATGGCCCAGGGAGTTCCCATGGCCCCCAAGGGCTCCCTCCGCTCCCCAGCCTTTTCCCTTGTTTGTTGTCAGAGCTGGCCATTCAGTGTTAGGTTGTCTTACAGGAGCAATTGCTACCTACATGTGTGTATTTTTAATTCTGTTCACAGGAGGGGTGAGTTTAGCATCCCCTACACTGCTGCCATCTTGTACTCCCTGGACTTGAAATTTTAAGTCCATCTTCAACTCTTCTAGCAAGACTTTGTCAAGTCCAGTCCTTTCCTCTCCATGTCCAAAGCTTCCTTCCTGGTCCAACACTTGCAACTTTATGGGGACATACTCCCATTTTCTAATTCATCCCAGGTGGACACAGCATTTGGTGTGGTGTATTAGGTAATGTGTGGAAGAGTGAAGACACACTTCAAGGTGAAGGTTGTGGGCATGGGGGTCCTGGGCAGGAAGTGTCACTGGTAGAAAAATGTCAGGTGTGATGTCAGTCACCTGGGTACAGGTGGGTCTGCTGGTAAATCTGTGGAAATGAAGAAGAAGTTTCACTGACAAAGATGTTCTTCAAGTTAGATGTCCATATCACCCATTTTTAAAGATGGGTTTTGCCACCTGGTAAAGGTGAAGGAGTCAGGCAAGAGGCGTGTAGGGATGGCAGCCGCTGGACTGAGTGTTGTGTTCAGAAGGAAGCATAAAGAACTATAAAAGCATCAGAGACGTGGGTTTTATTAGTCGGATTAGTTTTCTGAGTGCTCTTCCTGTGTTTCCACTTTATTCTCTTTTATGGCTTAGTAAAGACTTTACAGGTCCTGGCTTGTATCCGTGCTGCAAGGGGACAAGCAGACCTCCCTGGAATCAGCATGGTGGTGGCGGCGGATGGGCTCAAAGGGAAGGTCCTGAGTCAGAGCAGCCCAAGAGTTTGGGAGGCAGTGGGGTGAAGTGATGGAAGATGTGGCTGTGTAGCTCAGCGCCTGTTCCACCACGTATTACCTGCGTGCCCGCATCCAGTTACTGGACACCTCTGAGTCTCAGGTTCCTCAGCCACAAAATAATAATGATGATATCCATGCACTGTGACGGGAAGATTAAATTCAGGGTGGGCAAAAAAAAGTAGGTTTGAGGTTGTTCGTATGGAAAATAATGTCATAATAAATAATAACAAGAATAACTGTTTCATGTACTCAAAACTGTAAATCTACTTTTGCCCCACCCTGTACATTAATATATGTCAAGTACTTAAAACAGTGCCAAGTATATAACAAATATACCACCCTCTCCTCTTCACCAGGAAACTCTACTTTTGGTACTAAATTTTGGAGGTTCTACCTTTTATTTTGTGAACATAAATGATAATCTTATATTCTTCATGTCCTGAAAAATTTAGTAACCTCCATTCGCCTCTTTGATCGAAATTTTCTAGTCTCTAAACCATATATTAAATAGTATCACCAGAATACTATTCCTCAGGGCCCATGACCTTGGCTGTATCGTCTGTGGAACGTCACCTTTTTTCTTACCTCTCCTGTGTTCAGGTTGATCTCATCTGCTATCCTTGTTCCTAACTCAGCTTTCAACCATTTTATGGGCCACTTCCATTAGGTGTTTCACCTGTTTCTTGAACTCGGCATAGTTACATCTGAGCTCTTTCTCCTTCACTCCTCTCATTCGTTATCTTGTAATTCCTCTCCTGTTGCTGGTTGGGCAGGGGTGAGGTGAGGGCACCTAGTCATGATCCAATAGAAACCAAGAAATCTCAGTAGAAATACATAATTGTTGACACTTCTCATCCCTTATATCCAGTATCAATTGGCTACCATGTGGTTTTGGTTCTACATCCTAAATCATTCCACATTCCATCTCTCTCATTAGATTTTGTCTTGATTATTGAAATAGAGCCCTATTTCCTTGCCTCTAATCTTGTTCTACTTCAAACCATCCTCCACACAGAAATTAAAATAATCTTACCAATGCACAGATGAAGTTGCCCTGGTCTCTTTATATTTTAATGGCTTTCTATTGTGTAAAGCTGAAGTCCCCTCCCACTTGTCATCTGGTCCCTGCTACTCTACTATTCTCATCTGCTGTCATTGCTCAGTGTCTACCTTGTGCTTCAGCCGTGAATGAACCACCACGCCATTTGCTGACCCGGTGCCTTTGCACACAAAGTTCCTTCTACCTGGGAGACCCTTCACTCATGAGTCTACTTGAAAAACACCCTTTTGGTGATGTTTCTTCTTGTTCTCATGCTCATGTTAAGCATTATCTACCTACAAATAGTCCAATCTTCAAAGTAATAATATACTTACGTGTCTATATATATTCTTATGCACACACATTACATTGAAAGTAAACCATTTGTTTACAGTCTGTGTCCCCTACCAGACTGAGTTCCTCCTGGGTGGGATTGTGAGTCATTTTCCTCTTGCTTCGCATGATACTCCAATGTTATAGGTGGTCCACTAATCTTCACTGAATAAATTAATAAACAGAATAAATCATACTCTTTACAATGAGAGTGTAAGATCTGCAAGGACAAACACAGGCCTTTTATACACACTCTTGCACCTCACTCATAGTTGGAACTTAGGAAGTAATCTACGAATTCTTATTGACAATCTCTGTTGAACGCAGCCATAGAGAAGCAGAGTCTGTTTTATATTTTGTGAACAAATGTTTTGTGACTATATGCCATGATGCCATAATTAGATTTATGTCCCTTTAGACTAAGGACACTGTTCTATACATCACCAGCCCCACCGTGACTCCCACAGTGCCGCTTAATGAATGCCTGTTGATCGAATAACCAGGTAGCAAAGTCTGGCTTGTTACCTTCCAGCTTTTATGGCTTTTATTTCCTGGAACAGTCTCTGGGCTCTCCCATTAATGGTTCCTGGTGAGGATGTTGCTGAGGCCTCTGGGAACCAGCCTGGATGTGCTCTGCCGGGAATCACATCTCTAGGTGTCTCCAGTAACACACCTGGAGAGCACCTGGCCATCCCGGCTCACCAGGCGATGGCAGTGCTCGGGGCCTATCGCGGGGCCGGCGCTGCGTCCACTGAGTGTTGGGCAGCCGGTCCACTGGGAAGCTGCTTTCAATTCTGCCCCAAACGGCAGGGCACCCCTCCGTGTTTCCTTATCTGCCAATCAGAAATGATAATCGCCTCTTGTCTACCTGGATGAGTTGTGAGGAGGGGAGACAGGGCCATTCACTGGAAGGCTGCAGCGGCTGAAAAGTGCTCAAACAGCATCAGTGCCGAGCAGAAGCCGAAGACTCCTGTCACCAGGGTTAGCGCCTGCTGCACCGGCGGCTGAGTGATGAGAGTGGTGACCAGTTGGGAAGTGGAGATGTGTTCCGTTAGATAAGGGTAATGATAGAATTATGGATATGAAACACATTTCTTTTTTTTTGTCCATTTTAATACATTTTAATCCAATGACAGTATTTGTCATTATGTATTTAATTAGTAACGTCAAAGGAACTAGTAGTATTTTATGTCCAAGTCTTTTATTTCTTAGATGAGTGGACAGGGGTGCTTCCCATGTAAAACAATTACCCGGGTTAAAGGGTTGTCAGCACATGTGAACAGACACTGCCCCCTGGTGGTCAGAGAGATGACGACATGGTTTTTGATTGAGCAATTAGAAGGATGAAAATGAGGATTGAGGGAGCGGGAGGTGAGGGAATGCGGGGAGCTTTGCAGTGGCCAAGTTAAATTGAGGTGCCGTTGTCCAAACATACAGATGCAGATGGTGAGTGATCAGCTGGCTCTACGAGACTGAAGTTCAGGCGCTGAGTCTAGAGATGAAGGTTTGGGAGCTGTCGGTATGAGAGGATGTTTACGTTTGGGGCAGTGACGGCCCTGTGAAGGCAGATGTCACGGAGAGGCCCCGGCTGGGTGGCTCAGTTGGTTGGAGCGTCGTCCTGTACACCAAAAGGTTGTGGGTTCAATTCCCAATCAGGGCACATACCTAGGTTGTGGGTTTGATCCCTGGTCAGGATGTATATGGGAGGCGGCCCACCGATGTGTCTCTCTCGCTCAAAAAAAAAAAAAAAAAAAATCAATACAAACAGATCCTTAGGTGACGATTTAAAAAAAGAAAGAGAAAAATAAATATATCATAGAGGAGACAGTCATCAGTTATGTCAAATAATGTCCAACAAGATGAGGCCTGAGAATTCACTTTGACGCAGCAGCACGGCGGTCATGGGGAACCTGACAAGCCTCCTAAGCACAGCCCAGTAGTGGGTCGAGGCCTCGTTGGAGAGGGTTCATGAGAGACGAGGAGGAAAGAAATGACACTGAGTGAGACAATGCTGCACAGTGGAGTTGGGGAATGTGTCAGTAGCTCGTCGGAAAAATACAATAGAATTTTTCTAACGTGGAAGAAGTAATAGCATGTTTTAATGTTGGTGCTGTAGAAAGAAATATGAAATAGGAGGGAGCGGGGAGGATTCCTGGGGCCATCCATCTGAGCTGGTGAGAGCAGTTGGGCCTCGTGTAGAAATGGCTCAGCCCTGGCTGTAGCAGAAAAGGCAGCGCTGAAGTGTGAGGGGCGGGAGATGTGTTGCTGAGGTCCATGCAGAGCATAACACAATGACTGTTTCTCAGCGAGTCCTCAGCTGAGTGTGCGGATGGGGAGGAGATGTGAGAAGTTGAGGAGGTTTAAGAGACTATAGAGGACTAAGGTGTGGTTGCTGGGAAATGTGAAGGGCTTGCTTGAGGCTTATGTTCATGAATTTAAAGGAAGGCCAGTCAGGATAGCTGTGCTCATCTGCATGGGAACAGGCCTGGGCTCGATGGAGAGTTCGTTTAGTAGGTCGTGGGTTTGGCCGACTGGAAACAGCACACTACGGGAGGCAGTGGTCTGAATATAGAAGAGAGATTGCATTGATCGCCCAGGGAAAAGAAGCTGGAGGGGGGCAGTGATGACCGTGAGGGGAAGAGACACAAAAGGAACTACCCAGGGATTGGGGTCTTGAAGGACAGGTATTCGGCTGGAAAGATGGGAGGTGGAGGCAAAAGAGTGGGGTGCCTGGCATGGAGATGGTGGAGGGATTGTGACTCCTGATAATGATACAGTCTAGGGCAGTGGTCGGCAAACCGCGGCTCGCGAGCCACATGCGGTTCTTTGGCCCCTTGAGTGTGGATCTTCCACAAAATACCACGGCCTGGGCGAGTCTATTTTGAAGAAGTGGCATTAGAAGAAGTTTAAGTTTAAAAAATTAGGCTCTCAAAAGAAATTTCAGTCGTTGTCCTGTTGATGTTGGCTCTGTTGACTAATGAGTTTGCCGACCACTGGGCTAGGGCATCAGCGGGAGCGTGGCGGCTTAGAGAAAGCCGCGGGGTAGGCTCACTAGAGGAGCGGATGTCATGGGACTCAGAGCCGAGTGTGGAAGCGTCATCTGTGCGGTATGAAAATGGCCAGTGGTCAGGACAGGGATGGGACTGAAGAGAGTAACAGTGACCACAGTGACCGGGAACTAAAAATCACAAGGGGGCGAGGGGCGCATGACCTGGGGCTAGCAGTGACCGCCAACGATGAAGAGAAGAGGTTGAGTCATCTGGCGACATAAGAGTCAGGAGTGGGTGTTTCGGGAGGAGGGAGAATGATCTGGAAGTGGCCACTAAGAGCCAGGCAGAGACTCAGGCCACTGCCGGGGCAGCAGTGTCCTGGGGTTGCCATTGGGAACGACGTTGTTGACAGAGGGAATTGGAGGCTTAAAGGGGACAATGCGCGTTCAGTGTTCAGGACAGCGGTTTCTGTCCGTGAGGCCCCCAAGCGACTTAAATCTGTTTTCCTTTATGGTGAGGTGTTAGCAAGTTTTCCAGTTTTCACAGAAGTTTTGTTTTCTGATCATCTAAAATGGTCCTTTGTAGGACATAAAGCTGAATTTCCAATAATTTAAAACCAAGCAGACACTGTTGGACTGCGGAGGAAGGAAGCCTGATGGAAACGAATATTTAAGAAGTGCCTACAGCAGCCAAGCACTGCATTTTTCTCAGCTGGATGCCTTAATTCATTTTGTTCCTGCATTTGTGTGTGTGTCTGTGTGTGTAACACTTGCTAAATGCTAGGGATCCAACAATGAACTTAGAGAGTCTGCCTTAGAGGAAGTAATGGTTAAATGAGAGGAACACTAAGCAAACAGAAACGAAAGCGCAGTGTGACCTGTGCTGACAATGAATAACTACGGGATATTTACTGCACACCAGGTGCCGTGTGAGGATACCTTAGCTCCTTTAACCTCAGCAGTCTTCTCGGGCGTCACACGGATCCTTTCAGAGTAACGCTGTGACACACCACGTCAGGCCTCGGGGGCTCAGGACAACACGTTCACTTTTCCTGCGTGTTTCCTTTCAGGTTTCAGGCTGGTGCCAGCTGGGCATGGCGACAGCCCTGGTGTTTGAGGGGATACAGGTCACTCCCCCGTCCCAGCAGCCCCTGGGTGGCACGTCCTCGCGACAGGCTGGGAGGGAAAGCTGGCAAGCCTCTGCACATTTCAAACCTCAACTCGGGTCACATCCACGGTCATTGCAGGGGTCAGTGTGTCGCATGGCCACACCCAGCATCAACGGCCTCCTCTGAGGGGAGGTACCGCAGAGTCACATGGCAGAGGGCAAGGGTGCGTGGAGAGCGAGGAGGTGAGAACAATGAGTCCAGCAACCACCCCCAACTTACAGGTGAGGAAATTTAAAGGAGGTAAGCACCTGCCCAGGGTCCGAAAGCTAGGCACCTTAACCTCCACCTTAATCGCAGTCCTTGATCACTCCCAGCATTTTGCAGAGAGTGCGTGGGAGCTCGTCGGAGAGGTGGGTGGCTCACCAGCTCAGTGGGGCGGGAGAGGTTCAAGGAAGACTCGTAGGGTAGGTGAGACCTGGGGCTGATCTTAGGAGCACTGGCCAGACTGAGTTTCTATTTGGGTTAGCAGCAAAGAGGCCATTGGTACTAGTGGGAGTAGTTTCGCTGGAGACTGAGAGCAGAAGGCAGATGGTGGTAGGTGAAGGGGTGCATATGAGGTGAAGAAAGAGAAACAACTTCTAGAGGCTTGGTCGATATGGGTAGGAAAAAGACAGCAGTAGGACTGGAATAGGATAGAGCATAGTATTTATTTTTCTTCGAAGACCTGAGTGCTTGCTGCTAACCTGAAAGTTAGCAGAAAGGCCCGCTTGTTGGATGTAGAAATGGCCTCTAAAATGTCCATCATGCCCTGGCTGGGTGTTCAGTGGGTTAGTGTAGTGTCCCAATATGCCAAGAGTATGGGTTCGATCCCTAGTCAGGGCACATTTAAGAGTCAACCAATGAATGCATGAATAAGTGGGACAACAAATTGATGTGTCTCTCTCCCTTCCTTTTTCTCTCTAAAAATAAAAAAATAAAATATCCATCACATCCTTGTCCCTTGGCACAGGATGGACTCCACTGGACTGTGGGGGCGAGGAAGAGAGGGGTTGGGTCTGACTCAAGAGGGAGAGGGGACAATTCAATGACCGTGTGTGCCATTGCAGACTGACGTGGTCTGGCTCACCGTCCGTCATAGAGCTTGCAGAACTGAATTGATATCTTTATTTAATTGGCATTTAGGGACTGATGTACCATATTTATCACAAGCAGGTCTGAAGAGACTTTGGGGGTACCAATGGATTTAAATGAAATGTTCGTAAACCTTGCTCCTACCTTGAATACACAAAGGGTCTGTGGGAGCCTCAGCCGTGGGGCGTGGTGTGTCGGAATTATAACCTGCAGAGGTTGCTGATGCCAGCAAGCATGGGAAGCTTTTGGGTGCTAGAGTTTTCTTTTTCACCCTTTTGTTCTCTTACCCTTGAAAATAATGCCTGTGACTCTAGTTACCACCAAAGTAAGCCAATCAGAAGCGGATTGATGTTCCAAAAAAGGTCATGGAGCTCATATTTTTAAGCATTTGTGTGCAGTGTTGCAGTGCTAGATTTCCACACAAGATACTCAAGGTGGAGACCAGATGGCCTCAACCTTCAGCTTGGCTTGTTAGCACTGCCATGGATGACAGCCCAGTTTATTTTTTCATAAATCCATGTGGTTTCAATTTTTTATGATTTCCTGCTAAACTGGACGTGGTTCCGCTGGTCCTGTAGGACCATCTGGGCCCTGGGCAGGACCCGCTGTACCGTGTGATTGGCAGTGCGAATGCAGCAGGAGGGCAGGGAGGCCGCACTTCTCAGGCTGGGGAGGCGGCCTGTGGCTAGGGGAGGCTGAGGGGATGCCAGGGACCTTCCAGGGTTTTTGAAAGGGGCTCTCACCCTCAGAATGATCGGTCCGAACCTGTGGTGCCTCCATCAGTCCTGAAGGTGTTTAAGGGGACCAGATCAAAGACACCTCCCACCGTTCAGGCCTGACAGAGGGACAGAGAAGAGGGGCCGCCTGCTGCTCCCAAAGGGAAGGGAGCCAGCACGGCACTGGCTTCCTCAAGCTCTAATTACTGTCTCTTTGCTTATTTATTTTAGATAATTTTTGTGAGTTTGAGCCAAACTGACGACATATGCTGGGAAGCAAGGTCTCAAACGCTCCAGGTCTTTGCTGCCGAGACGGTCTAATCCACTGACCGTTTGCAGGTCTGGACTCCGGGCTCAGACCCGTGAGGGGGCAAGAGAACAGACCAACCCTTTATTAGTTCACAGAACTCCAATTCTTTATTCATCACAGCTTGCTCACAATGACATACAGGAAAGAGCACTAATGAAGAGTAAATATGCAGGCAGCAACCTTCGGGAGTTGGGAGTTGGGGAGAAACGACTTCAAAACTGTGATAGGTACTGACGTGGGTGTCTGGTGATTCTTAGTTGGCACAGGGCACAGTGCCCTGCCAACCCCCTTCACTGCGTCAGCCCTCGCGGATGGAGTGAGATATAGTTTTTTAATCGGCAGGATTGCCGCACACTGGGGAAGAAAGACCAGCTTGTGTGAAAGTCCGCAGTGTTTCTGACTCTGTGTGTGTGTGTGTGTGTGTGTGTGTGTGTGTGTAGGTGTGTGTGTGTATTTCAACGCAACGACCAGCTCACAGTTTCCAAGTGAAAACTATTCAGTAGCATCATGTACTTGTACTATAGGTAAGAGCTTAAAATGAACATCGTCCATCATGGCATCCACAAATAAGCCACCTGACACATTAATTAATTCATTCCATCAACAGAACTTAAAGGAGAGAACTAAGCCCACTTCATGAAGAGCGATTTCACGGCTGCTGGAACCGTTTAAAACGTAGCACTTTAAAGGGTCTCTTTTTGCTTCCACCCAGATTGATCTCAGGTCTGTCTTCTCATCCATCCCTTTCTAAAACCGAAGCACATGGTAGCACACAATCCAGTAGAAGCGAATGTCAATGCTATGATTGGTGGTTGTCCTTAGCCTGGTTTTGCTGTTTCTAGGCAGTAAGTAGGTTATGAATGAACAAATACAGAGTTAGGAGTGGAGTCATAACACCTGTGGTCTAGGGATGGGCTCGGTCAAGTTCAGGGATGACAGAGCTGTCTAGGTCATTAGGCAATGGTGGATCTCTAGCACCATAGGCTGTCTACTGACCTCGTTTTTCTGTTGGAATGAGAAAGGCAGGGAAGGTAGTCAGACATGGGGAGCTTCAGAAAGAACAGACCCAGCGTTTCATTTGCGTGGAAAGACACAACATCAAAAGCCTGTTACAGGACATGTAAGGTTATGAAATAACTTGCATAATGCAATACTTGTATTTTTTAACAAAAATGTAAGTATTTACAAAATAAGAACCAAGGTATTTTTTTAAACATCAAGCAAAACATTCTGCAAAGAGACCGCATTGACTTTTTTTATTTTTGATTCTGTTTTTGTGTGTTTTTTAAATAGTGAGTTCTTTTTAAACCATGTCACACATTTCTCATACTGATATCGCATGATCCCTCATGATATAGGCAGGGGGACTTCCTAGTGGCGGGCCGTGCCATACCCTCCGTCGCCTCAGCCAGACAGTTCCACCTGCAGCTCCTTGTTCCTGCGCACCTCCGCGGCGTGCCTCTCCTGCAAGACACCAAGGGACAAGCTGTGTCACGGAGCCCGCTGTCTGCTCCACGCAGAACCAGGAGGGCCTGCCCGCTCCTTTGCATGCTGTGTGTTTGACTGAAGTAACCTCGTTTGACATCTACCTTCAGAAAATTTTCTCATTTCCCAAGAAAGGAACACATGGAACCCAATACATGTCACAATGCAGAAGCTCTTAGGAGACTTGCGGCATCTTAAAAAAAACAACCACCATTGTATTCAACCGAAACTATGACCGCAAGAGAATTTTAACTGTTATGGCCACTATATAAATCCAGTGACCACTGCTCAGGATTCCTGATGTATCAGCTGGGGAACTTTCTGCAGGTCAAATTGAGAATCCTGGTGATGAGATGAGTGTGCCTGTTCTTAGCAATGTCACGTAGGATTTTTTAGGGCCTAGGATGTGAGGTAAAGGTGAAGTCACAATGATCCTGAATGGAACACAGTGGTTCTCCGCTGTCCATGGTACCAGAACCTGTAGGCAGGTATCTCACCAGTTACGTGGGAAAGTGGGGACTGAGGGTACATGGAGGAAGGCTCAAGGTCATGGGTATAAATTTTAGCCAATGGAGCTTTGCTCTCCTGCATCTCAGTCAAGCACTCACTATGGTACCACCATATGTAACGTGCAGCAAGCTGGTTTCTGGTGCCTCCTCCAAATGCTGACCTGACTCTGCGGGTGAAATAGTTGTGAGCGTGTGAAGGGACTGGGCTTACACAAGGAAGTTAAATCTCAACTTTAGGGTTTGACTGAGGCATCCAGTGGCTGTTCTGGCTCCTGCTCGGGTCGCCCTGAACCTCACACACCTTCAGAGCCTCACATGCCCTTCCCAGCAAAGCTTCCTAGCATTCCTTAGAGTTCAGGTGCCCATGAAAATCTCCATGGAATTCAGTGTATATATTTTTAGATTTCATGTCTGATTTCCTTTGGTTCTGGCCTGATATTTGTAATCAGAGAATGGGAATGAAAAAACAAAGAATCACTAGAATGTCAGGCTGAGGCTGCCCAATTCTTAGATGAGATGAGTCAACTCTAACAGACAACATAAAGCTTCCTAAGAAATACTCAGAAAACAGGGGGCTGGAAGTGTCTAAACTCTCATTCAGTGTTCTGGTGACAAGGACAGTCCCATATCTCCCTGTATCTCCAGTGCTTATCATGCGATAGCACCCAGGACAGGCGGGGAGGGTGACTGCTCAGAAAAGGACTGAGGCAGCCTATCTCAAAGACCCTCTTTCATAATGCTTAATCTGATTTTGAAAATGGACAGAAGTTGACTACTCATAGCTATACCGTCCATTTTGAAAGGAAGGTTTTAAGGGGTGGTGATGGTGGTGGTGGTAGTGATGATGGTGGTATAGTGGTGGTGGTAATGGTCGTGATGATGATGGTGATAGTGTTGGTGGTGATTATAGTGATGGTGGTAATGGTGGTGGTGAAGATCGTAGTGGTGGTGGTGGTGGTGATGTGATGGTGGTGGTTGTGGCGGTGGGTGGTGATGGTGGTGGTAATGGTGGTGATGATGGTGATGGTGGTGGTAATGGTGGTAATGATGGTGATGGTTGTGGTGGTGGTGATGATTATAGTGATGGTGATGGTGGTGGTGGTGATGTGATGGTGGTGGTTGTGGTGGTGGGTGGTAATGGTGGTGGTGGGGGTGATGGTGATGGTGGTGGTGGTGGTGGTGATGGTGATGGCCCTGGCTGTGGATAGCACAGAGCCTACAGAAGGGCAAGAAAGAACATTTTGGGGAGGATCTGCAGCGCCACTCATTCTGACTTGGGGGGACCGAGTGTACATTCGGTGGAGAGAAAGGCACCAGGTATGGATGTGAGGAAATGAACGCCTCCCCTTTGCTCCCCTTCACTTTGGCTCCATGCAGTGTTATCATAGCCGAGCTTTCCACACAGATGTTCCTAGGTGGAGAGAACAGGTTCTCGCCATTCATAAATCTCTGTCCTTTTCTGACAAATATATTTTTCCAACTTAATATTGATGTATTTAATATTGCATATTAATTAGTGGTTAAACTAAAATTAAGCATTATATATTATATATGTATGAGTATTGCATGGTTCTAATTTAATATTTCCAACAGGTTGGCTCTGAAGGTTAGTACAGCATTCTTTCCTACATTGGAAAAGAATGAATTAGCCTCCCTTCACCTATTTCCCCTGGAAGTTTGACACAATTCCAGCCTCCCGGTGGGGCCCAATGCCCGGCCCATGTTACAGCCCCACTAGGTCTGTCTATACTGAGGCCTGAGCACGGGGTGAGCCGTGCTCGAATGTGCAGGCTCTGGCCCAGTCTCTGGTGCCCAATTTGCAGTTCACCCAGCTGTGCCTGAGGAATGCGCCTGCTCAGGACCCTGAGGTGATTACCTTTTCCTGCAGACGTTCAATGATAGCGGCTAGATTAGCCTCACGGTTTTCCTTGATCTGTTCCATCTTCAGGATCAGCTTTTCCTCGGCCATTTTGCTGAAGTTGTTGTTTTCCTCCAGTGCCTTCTGCAGGACTTCCCGCTCATGCTCCCGCTTCTCCGCCAGCTGTTTCAGCACCTGGGCCTCCTGAGACTGGGCGAGAGAAACATGTCCTCTTAGAGAAGGAGTGGCCCAGACCCCGGCATGCTCTTAGCAAACAAGCAGCATGTCTGGCCGGAGCACAGCTGGCCATGGGGCCCTCACCTCCATGCCTCAGCGTTTCCTATAGGCGGGGAGCTGGGAACTGCGGTTAGCTGGATTTTCAGATGTGAGTTTTCTGGATAGGCTGTCTTAGAAGAAACATTTAACCCTCACTGAGTTTTTGTTTCTGTTTTTTTAATGAGCTGCTGCTATGCATTTATGCGACAGGGGATGCTGTAGTTAATCACTGGGTAGCAACATCTACTGAAGCCTGAGGACAATAGGTAGGATTGGAGCAAGTTCGGTCTTTTTTCTGCCTCATTATTATAGATCAGCTGTAGGCTGGGTGCTGCAATGAACTTCCTGCTTTCACCAATCTAATCACTACATTCACTTCCTGGTTTAATTCCATGCCTCCCCTTTCCCCCCTTTTTTTCTTGTGCCAAGTTATCCTTGGAGACTTGTTTATAGTGCAAACTAAATGTCCACGTGGCTGCAGACAACAGGAAGTCCTCGTGCTGACCTCTATAACATTCCAAGGTCACCTAGGTCATTTTTGAAACCCTGTGGTTGCTTAGTGATCCAATCAGAAACACCAGGAGCAGACACCCCTCACCCCTGCATTTTCTCTCCATTTTCTGGACTGTCATTCACCTGCAGCAGCAGGGGGCAGCATAGTTCTGCACATGAATGTAACAGCCACCAGGGAACTTGGTAAACAAGCAGAGGCCTGGCGTCCACTGCCAGAGATTTCGATTCTGTGGCTGTTTGGTGAGACCCAGGAATCTATACTTTTGATCAGCATCCCCAGTGATTATAATGCAGGCAGTTCTCAGTCTATGTTTGAAACGTACACTGGCATGGGCTTCGACGTCAGGCCTGTGTTGGTGACCCTGGATGTGTTAACTTCTTCCCACATGCATTTGCTCCTCCACAATTACATAGCTACTTAATACTGGACTTTCCAGGGGTCAGACTAAATTATTACATGCTCATTGTTCCTGGGTAATTACTCGGGATTGGCTGGTCCTCTGAGATGGATTAAATGTGAGTATCTACACAATGGTATCTACACATTGCCTGTTAAGTATTAATACCACTAAAAGCATCAATAGGAAAACATTTTAGTTGATGGTAGTGGTCATGGGGTCTTACTAAATAAATCTTGATGTATAAACAGTATGAGATCTGACAGGGGTAGAAACTCAGATAAAATTCTACAGGCATGGTAAAAAGGTGATATTCTACAGAAAGCCCAATGAGTCCTGTGGATGTGTTTATTCTGACCTTTATCAGGAACATGTTGATGATTCATGGGGGATTAGAAAATCCTGGGAACTGAGCCCACTTCCAGTTTTAACCCCATAATGGTTTCACTGGCACCTCAGTGGACCCGCCACATTCCTGCTCTGTTACAGCTTGCCATAAAACCGATATGAAAAACAAGGAGGAAATGTTAACACAAAACAAGTTCCAAATCAAATGGAGCTTTTCTGGAGAAACATGAAAAGCATTTTTGTAGCTGGTTTATTCTCCTGCCTGCAGGTGGACTACTGGTAAAGCTTCCTGCGTGGACTTTGCTTCTTTTCTGCTACCAGGGCTACTGAATTGTTTCAGAGAGAGAGAGAGACTGATTGAAGGTGTGTGTGTGTGTGTGTAAAGTTTTTCTTTGAGAACACTCTTCATGCAATTATTACCTTTTGGCATTTGGATAAAGATAGTGCCTATCTCATAGGATTGTTTATAAGCATCAACTGAAATGTTTGCAAGGTACTCAGCTAGTGTCCAATAAAGAGTAAGCTAGTATTGGGCAAAGGGTAGCCATTATTATTGAAACCCAAACTCAAAACCCGGTGACTGGGAGATGATGGCAATTAAACTACTGGTACAGCTAAACTCAGGTGTAAATGTTGGCTGCCTCCTGTGTGCAGGGTATTTGTTCAAACATCTTTGTTATTGACATCAGTGGGTTCAGGGGTCCTCATGGTGATGATACAACCCTTTCCTACCTCCCCCCTCTGCACCACCCTCATCCGCTGAATGGGCTACAGTGATAGAAAATGTCACATTCAGTGAGCACCTCAAAAAATTGGGGGAAACCACTGATCCTTCATCTCAGAACACGCAGTTCAATCTGTTAACCCCCAGACCAGAAAACTTCTACAGGGAGAGAAGTCTGGGTTATCACAAAATGAGGGTGCCATGTGTCTAAGAACTAGAGGTAAGGTTGGAATTGAGGTTTCTCTTGTAATGGACAGGAAACCCTGGGGCAGCACCAGGCAAGAAAACCAAATAGATAAAAGTAAAGCCCAACAAAATGTGACTTCAAACCCTCTCTGTGGGCAGTGCTTCTGGGTGGTTCTTCTCTGGTCAGGGTATTAGCAGGCCCTTCCTCTCTTCCTCCTCAGTGCTCCCCACCTGGTGGCCCTAGATAGAAGCCACCTGGCTAGATGGGAGCCACCTGGATTTTTTATAGCCATTTTTCTGCGGAGAGTTACCCTGGGTAGTTATCAAGGAGCAACTGCGGAATTGTTAATTTCCAGGTGCTCAAATTAATGTTGGATCTTGCATTCTTAATTTTCTTCTGCAAAAGAGCTGATGACAATCAGGAGACAGCAGGGGGAAAGGCCTGAGAAAGGAATCCCTTGGAATTAAAAGACTAAAATAGCAACACACACCTTTGCCAACTTCTTGCCTTGGTGGGACACCCTGGGTCTGTGGGAGCAAGCGCCCGTAGGCCCCACTGTCAGTGGAGAGAGGCCTGCTGCATCCTGGAGGCCCCAAGTCTCTGTCACTCCCTCGCTGCAGAAAATCACACTTCTTCTTCCCTCTTACATAGCCTAGCACCCAGATACCACTGCCAAAACTTTAACTCCCTTCCTGGGAGAAATCGATTCCCTCTTGAATCTTGTGGAATCTCCCACGTCACAGCGTCCAGGAAGAAAGCTGGTTCTGATCCCAATATTTCTATCAATGAGCAAATCGGCATGTCATCCAGAAAAGTGCATGAAAACATGACACAAAGTGAGTATGGGGCGCAGAATAAAGGCGTGACCTGCGGGGGTGGAAGCGTTTGCCTTCATTTTTGCAGAAGCCGGGCTCCTGACATGGCCGCACAGGCCCTCTCGCTTTGTCCTTTGCTTGCTTAGATTAGCAGAGAGCAAGGGCCTGACTGACACAGGTGGGACTTGCTGAAAGCTGTTAAAAATCAATTGTCCAAGGGAAAAGGATGTGGCCATGGAGGGACATTTCTGAGTGGCATGTGCCTCAGGAGGAAGGTCACTGCAATACTGAAATAGGAAATCAGGGCATGGGTGTGACCAGTTGTTATCAAGGCAAATGTATTTATAGACCCGAGACCTCCAGTGGGGCATCCTGGGAGACTGAGGAGCCCTCTCCATCCGCTGTGGGGATGACAGGCACGTGACTGTGAAACGCCTTTTCCAGGCGTCACGCTGAACTCGGTGTCATTGGAGTAAGTGCACGAGAGGCACGCGGAGGGAGAAATAACGAGTCTGGGAGAAGCGTGATTGTACATGTGGGAACACTGCAGCACTGTCCCGAGAGCTCATTACCATTCTCACATCACTGACTATAAGACTTAACTACTGTGCAAATGAATGGAAGACACATTGAGTTAAGTGGTGTATAAAGCTCACTTTATGTTAGGTACACAAAGGAGATTTAAGACTGCATGTATAAAGGGCTAGTTTTCATTCACTTCTGAAGTAAAATACTTTTCTGTCCCATTATTTTCTTGTCCCTTCTCATCATTTGAGTATGTTACTTTCCATCTAGATTCTAGAACCATGTATCAGACACTCATGATATCTAATGATTGATTTACTGTTAACAATGAAGAAAACATTAACCCAATTAAAGTTACAAATAATGTCTTGTTAAAATAATGACACCTGAATGGGAGTATGTGAAACGAAAGGGTTGTGTTGAAGGACCAGAAGCAGAATAAGAAATTTAAAATGATTAAAATCCAAAGTCTTTAGAACGAGTCCTTCTGCGAAAGCCGTACCCATTTACTGGGTCAAGTCCTCGGGACACAGCCCCCGGGGAGCTGGTCACGCGTGAGGAGTCTGGGAATTGCGAATAATCCTGCCCTTCGGTTCAGGACCCACTGCTATACAGTCCACCCCCTCTTTTCCTGGGTTCGACGTTAATTGCATCTACAACGTGAGATGCCAACAAATGCAAAAGGTAAGTTTATCAAATTTGGTGACTAATGCCCCACTTTTATGCCATTTTATGAAAATAAGCAACACATCTTTCTCGCAGCAGTTCAGTGACTTGGAAGCTCATTGTGCCAATACTGTCAGGATGCCAATTATATGTCACCGGGCTGATCTGAGTAGCATTCTTTATAATTTAACCAATTTTAACACGAGATTTTGTCAATGTCATTTAAATCCTTCAGCTTTCATTATTTTCTCATAACATTAAAATTTTCAAGCCTCTTAGATCTGTTACCTATCAACTGTCTATTTTTCTTTATAATTGGACAAATAATATTCTTAGTATTTAAAAACATTTATGGAACACATTGTATGGTAACTGTTCAGTATCTGCATTGATGAGGAACTTCTTTTCTTTTTGAAGTTATGAATTTGCTAGAGCATGAGATCTGTGAGGGCAGGAACTGGGTGTGTTTTTGCTCAAAACCGCTTCCAGTGTTTTCCCGGTGCCGGTTATATGTCTTTATGTGGAGGAACTAACGCCTCTAATTCTCACAGTGACTCCATGATGCAGGCCCTATTATTTGTCTCATTTCACAGATGGCTAGAATAGGAGAGAGTTTAGTGACGTGCTCAAAGTCACACAGCAATCGTGCTGGAAGCAGGCTTTGAATCATAGACATGCTCTTAACACATGTTCTTAACCACTATGCTTTAGGAAGCACTCGTAAACGCTGTGCGTGGCTTAGGACGCCCATATAATTTACGTCCAAACCAGGACGCTTAGGAGACTGAAATAATACCAATGACATCAGAACAGCAGGAGTAAAGCTGCCCAAGTGAATCAGCTGCAGTAGGGAAACTTTGATTTCAAAATATGAGCTTCAAGCTGACCTCATAAGAGAATATGGTCTCACGGAGGTGAACATAATACTAAAAAAAAAAAAAAAAAAAAAAGGAAGAAAAAGCAGGAAAGGTCTTATTTTTTTAAATAATAAACTGCCACCAGCTAATCAATGGAGCATTAATTCTGGTTCAAAGGAGCCTGAGGGAAGATGGTCCAACAGAGTAACCAGATGGTCAGAGCAGCGATCGGGTCAGCAGATGGGGTGAGGACCCGGGGAAAAGGTCAGAACACTTAACACAGAGTGAATTCCCGGAGCATGGAGGTGCCTCTGGGGCAGCCCTCCAGCTATGAATCCAGAGGCCCTGCAACACAGCCCAGGTCACTGTTGCCCAGATGTGGTCCCTGAATTCTCAGGAGCAGGGACTAATGGAGGGGGAATGCATACTTTTTTATGTTTTAAAAGCCCTACCAGAAATCATATTTCAAATCTATGTCTACATCTATCTCTATATTTACTTTGAGTTAGAATTATATCAATTTAGTGAGAAAATGTTTATTATTTTATGATGACCAGAATTATTGGCAGTTACAGATTCCTTTGACTATAACCATGACAAAGGAATTTATTAATACTTATTTAAATGTAGTACGTTTGATAGGCTGAATCTTTAAAAATGTGTAATATATGGGAAAGCAATGGGTCCAGGGCAGTGGAAATGTAGCTGACCACTGGGCGAGGCTGGACATCTGTAGTTGTGAAAGCCTTTAGTGACTCCTTGTTTCTTACATAATTGACTTGCACCTGACTTGGCATTCAAGGCCCTCCACAATCTCACCTCACTGCTCACCCACTCCCCACCCAGATTCACTAGTTCAAACTGCTGGTCTACCCACTATCCTGAAAACACTTTCTGCATCCTCTCTGGGCATCCGTAGTTCTGGCATCATTCATGTCTTCTCTATTTATCTAACACTTTATTTTTCTAGTCACCCAGCTTTTTAAAGCACATATTTCTGTGAAAAGAAGTTGCAATTCATATCAAGTAGTGAAATGGTTTTATGTCCTCAGTGACCTTCCATTTATTTGAAAGTCAAATTCCTTACAATGCTCAATTTCTACCAGTCTCCCCTTGCTCTTTCTGCTTCAGCCGCACTGTCCTCCTTGTTATTTCTCAAACAATCGTAGCATCCTCCGACCTCAGGGCTTTTGCACTCATCATTTTCTACTTCAAATGTTCTACCTTTCATGCTGCTTTTCCAATGTTCTCATATTCAAGAGGCCTTTTCCGACCACCCCATATGAACGAGCTTTTCACTCCAGTACTACCAATTCCCTTTGTCCTGCTTTATTTAGTACCATCTGACATGTACATTTTTGTATTTGCTGTGTCTCCTCCATTGAAATATAAGGTTGATGAGGTCTCCCTAATGCCTAGAACAGGGCCTGTCAAATAGAGAATGCTCAATACATATCTGTTGATTGAGTGATTTTCCCCGGAGTAAGAATTCTTTGGATTGTCGAGTTTATTTAGTGCAACTTCAGAAGGTGTCATTTGGAAACCTACTGACTATTATTTTGTTTTATGATGGGAGGAGGACACAAAAACAAGTTACATATTGCCACTTCAGCATTTGGTCTGCAAGTTATCATTTAAAAATATTTGTAGTACTAACTATGGCCAAGCACTATTAAAGAGAAGATATAACCCCTACATTCAAAATAATTATTCTAATGGTCATCTAACACTTGCAGATAAAAACTATGGATGCTTGTAATTTTTCTTGTCAACATTCATTTCCCTTTCTTTAGGTAAGAACATGTCAGTAATCTTTTGGGGCATCATTCCTCTTCACTCTAACCTCAGAGATCTGAGCGACACCTCTTCAGGTCATGTGATCCAGGCTAGCCAATCAAAGTGCTGCCTCCCCTGGGTCGGGCATGTGATCCTGGACAGACCATCAATTCCAGGGCTTTTGTTAGAACTCTTAGGAAAGAGGAGCTCTTTCTGCAGGGGTTGCTAATTTTTGAGGTCAATAATTTGGGATGACTCTTTGAAACTAAACACTCTTACTATTGAAACCGATTGGAAGCAGATGAAAAGAACGTTTTCTGACAATGTTGCTCGGCCTCCTGAATCCAGCTGTTTTTGAAGCTGCAACCCCTCCTAGACTTTTCAGTCACACACCCTGCTCCTGTTTTAGCTTGTTGAGCCAGGTTTTGGTTATAGGCATGTTCTTGCTTAGATAATTGCTGAGATATATGCAGTTGCTGAAGGCTTTTTAAAGACAATGAACAGTTCTTCAAATGAACACTAATTAAGTCAGTACAACCCAACAGAATAAAATCAATTAACGATTTTTTTGGTTGATACTTTCAGTTAATTAGTTGTATTTTCTTCTAATTAAAGCCCTACTGCCAGGACATAATCTATATAATGATTTTTGCCTTGAGAACTGTAACAAGAAGCCATAGCAAAAATGCGGAGGAATACTGATTTTAAAGGGTTCCAAAGAACATTTTTCTTGGGAGTCATAATGTGGATGGTCATACGTGTAGATGTCTGTTAGCCACGTGGCCAATGTCCAGTTCAATTCAATTGTATAAATGTCTCATTGCTGATAAGTTATTATTGTTAGGGGGCAGAAATTTTACCAGAACCAGTAAGTAGTTAACTCAGGGAGTTTAATGAAAACTCCCAGTTAATATTGATCATCTTTGTGTTGTTCTTCCTTTTCCTTTAATGATTTCCTTCCAATTAAATATCCAACCTAGAAACACCAGCAACATCCTGAACCTGCTGCAGGATTTTCATTTCTAAGTTTCCACTTTAGCTGAGTCACTGGGTTTGTATTCTAACCAAGTGACAGAACTTGCCTATGTGAATCTAGGACCGATACCCGTGTCCTCTGATGCCAGTGCATGGGGGAGGACTTAACAGCCTGTGTGCGGCATGCTCGCTGCTGTTACAGTTCGTTATTAATATCCGTCAGCAGCCAAGTCTTGGTGGATGGTCATGGATGAAATTAACTTAGCTCTGCTATGCAAGGAAAGCTATAATTAACAACCCAAAAAGTGAACAAATATTTTTAAAGCAACTTTCTATACATATACTCAGGTTAGTAGCTAGTTTCCTCCTTTTAAAATTCTGACTTAGAGCAACAGTAAGTGGGAAAATTCAATAAATATATATGTAAGAAATAAAGAAGTCCTTCTCAGACATTCGAGAACATCACTACGCAGTGAAAAGTGAAATCACAATCAGTGTGTTACAGGACACAGCAAGATGGTTTTCAACCACAGGAAGATTGTGTTGTTTCTCACCTTAAACAAAAAGTATTTTCTGGTTCAGAAAAGTTAGCCTGAGGACTTCTAATCTTCGAACCTTGTTATTTGATACTACATACACATGTATATATCTGTATGTATATGTATATGTATATGTATATGTACACACATATATACATACTAGAGGCCTGGTGCACAAATTTGTGCATGGGGGGTGTCCCTCAGCCCAGCTTGCGCCTTCTCCAATCCGGGACCTCTTGGGGGATGTCTGACTGCTGGTTTAGGCCCAATCCCGCAGGGCTCAGGCCTAAACCGGCAGTCAGATATCCCTCTCACAATCCAGGACTGCTGGCTTCTAACCGCCTCTGCCTGCCGGCCTGATTGCCCCTAACCGCCTCTGCCTTGGCCCCCGCCACCATGGCATTGTCCAGAAGGACGTCCAGAAAACATCCGGTCTATCCAGTCTAATTAGCATATTACCCTTTTATTAGTATAGATGTGCGCATGCACACACAGACACACACACACACACACACACACACACACACACACACGTTTGTCCTGCACTCCTTGTTAGAAATTTCAGTTTTTAGAAAGAATGTCTTCATTCTCTTTATACCTATCACATAGAAGTGTTTACTGGGTTGGCTTTTTATAGACAACATCTTAATAAAATTAAAAATTATTATAAATGCAGAGTTTCCATTCAAATCGCAAGATTGGACATGGAGTATATTTTTAGTGACTAAATAATCCTAGAAATATATGATGATAAAGTCAGTGGAAATACAATGTAGATATGAATTAGCTAAAGTAATTCCACTTGGGTTGATTAAAGGAATCTTCATGGGATGGATGCCCATATTCACATCATTGGTGCAGATACATGCAGACAGAACTTCTGTCGCTGTGTGCCAAGTCCTTGAGATTTCTGAGTGCCCTCCATTTTTAATACCCTTGGCTTTTCTTGGTCATCGGATTGTGGAGAATTAAAATTTGGCAAAAGAAAAGGTCTCTAACACAAACCAGTGGAAAAGAGAAAAAATGCCACCAAGGCTTAGAAGAGAGCACAGGAAGATACTCAGAGATCCCAGGGCAGATCCCGACTGTGGGACCATGGGAGGAGCAACTTCACGCAGGCAGCTCAGCCTGGGGAGGGCAGGGCAAGTGCCTGGCACGCATCCTGGGGGAGCATCTGGGCGGGAAAAATCTCAGAGGGAGGAGGGGTGGTTCCTGGTCCCAAGGAAAACCATGCACTACACTGGGGGTGGGACGCAGCCTGAGAGGGAGGAGCACCCACCTGCACGTCTCCCACCACCAGCCCTGGAGTAAAGTTACCTGAGGCTGTGCCTTCTCCCTGAGGGGTTGGGACTGGGGCAGGGTGACCGTTACAATAAGAAACCCACAATGGGGGCAGGGCACCAGGGCATGGAGCTCTTTAGTGTCTGAGACCTCTGGCTCTAGCTAGTCTAAAAGCAGCAACCTTTACTGTTAGTGGTCACCTGACTCCAGGTCTACTGAGGACCCTCACGTATCCAGGTGCTGTTCTCTGGAACCTCAGCCAGGGGTGTGTGTGTGTGTGTGTGTGTGTGTGAGTGAGAGAGAGAGAGAGAGAGAGAGAGAGAGAGAGAGAGAGGTGGGGGGGAAGAGAAACTATTCTAATGTATGTCAACCATAATTAAGCATACATTTAAAAAAATGTACGGGAAAGTTACCTTTCTTCTCTCCTCAGCGGCCTCCAGTTTCTTCTGAATCTCCTCCAGGGACAGGTCTTTCTTCTTGGGAGAAGCTAAAGTTCGCGGGGCTTCGGAGATGGGAGATGGTGGCTTTAAGATCAGCTCGAAAGCCTGGCCAGAGGCACGTTTGTTGATTTGCTTCACTTCCATGTCTGAGGAAGGAAGATGTGAGGATGGTAAGCACACAGAGCTTGACGCAGGCCTCAGTTTAATCCTCTGCGTCCCGGTGACTGGAAACAGCACTGCTATGCTGTCAGACGGACACAATGCTGCGCAGGGTCCTTTGCTCTGCCTCATTTGGAAAATACAAGACCTCTTTCTGCAGTGCGGTTATGGATATATTTTAAGAGAATAAATATTTACGGTGTTGGGGAACTCAGCAATGCCCACAGGGCTTTGAGTGATGGCAGACATTCTTAGGAGAAAAGAGCCTGAATTGATTTTAACCTAAACTTGATTTTCCTTTTGCATAAATATGGGCTTCACATGAAAACCAAGTAGCACACTTTGATGGTTTTGTGTGTGGAACTTACCAGGCCGGAGGCACTTTCAGGCTAAATGATGAGAAATAACAAAGTCCTCCAGTTCCCACATACAGTCCTGTTATCGGCCCCAAATCCAGACTGTTTTGAGCCACAGACAAGCAATAAGGCCTGGTAGCTGGACCCAGCGTGTGAGGACCGAGCTCCCCCAGACGTGGATTCGGTCAGACGAGGAGCTGGGAGGGAGCAAGGACAGGACCCCGCCCGCCCAGGGCAGCCTTTCTGGTGCGAACTCACCATCGTAAGTGTAGATGCTGATGTTGCGGGGCTCGGGGTAGAAGCAGGAGCAGATGAGCGAGAGCATGGACAGCTCCTTCATTTTCTCCTTGTAGGCTGGAACAAAGGGCACCATTAGCATCTCTCCTCCCTCAGCTTCCTCTTTAAAAAAATACTTTTATTGATTTTTAGAGAGAGAGGAAAGGAACGGAAGAGAGAGAAACATCGATGTGGAAGTGGAACAGCGACCAGCCGGGAATTGGGCCACAGCCCAGGCCTGTGCCCTGACCGCGGGGAATCCAACCGGCAACATTTTGGTGTTCGGGATGCCGGCCCACCGACTGACCCCAGTGGCCAGGGCCTCGTTTTCCTCTAAATGCTTCCTTCACGTTCAGTAGTAACAGCCTTCTCCAGAATGCACACGGCCAGGGGCCCCGCTCAGCTCTCTTCCACAAAATACAAACGGATGAAAGATTAAGGCAGAACACTGAAGGGCATTTTCTTACACAGGACATACGGGGCGTGTTCCCCCTGGTCAGGTAAGACTGCGGAGAAAGGGGGTTAAGGGAAGGAAGGTGGAAGGAATGAGATCCGGCAGGACAGGAGGGAGCGACGGGAAAGATCTGGAGGAAGCAGGGGCAGAAATGAGCAGAGGTGGGGCAGGGCAGCTCCCGCGCAGGCCTGTGGTGTGAGACTCAGGAGGTGCCCTGAGCTGGCTCAGCCTGAAAGGCCTTCATTGGAGAAGGCAGAGAACTCATCGGGATAGCGAGTGAGCAGATACATCCTCCGGGGACCCAGGTTGCTGCTTTCTCTTCATCCCCAAGGGCACTTTCTTATGTCTCCCTCTTTCAACACACCGAAAACCTGGCCGGAGACCGACGTGGATCTCCTTTGCTCTCTGTGGACCCGTTTGGGTGCCCACCTCGCCAGGTGGCTGCAGGAGCTCAGATGGGCACCTCCTTCCTCCATATCGCATTTCATTTTCTCCTTTCTCCTCCAAGGGGTGCCCTGCCCAGGTGACCTTGAGGGCATTTTACCACTGTTAGTGGTCACCAGGACAAGTGATAGCCAGATGTTGATTCTTTAATTAGTGAGATTAATAAATTAAGAAAAATGGGAGAAAAATGATAGGCATATGGTGCCCTAACTTGTAATACAACATGGAAGAATGTATTGAACTTCCCAGGTAACACCCGCCTCTTGGCAGGGTCTTCTGATCACCACTGTAACCCAAGGGAGAGCGAGCATCTTGGGGAGATGCAAACACTCAGAAGATAACTGTGGGCTCTAGTGACAGGTGCACCTTTGTTGGCCAGTGATGAACAGATGCAACACCTGGATGCTTTAGAGCTACGGAATGTTAGATGGGGAAGGTCCCCAGAGAGCATTTAGCCAACTGTCCCCTCACCTCACTGCCAATTTAGCAAAGGAAACTGGCCCACAGAGGGCAAAGTCATCTGTGGCCAATGACAAAGCTGGGCCTCTGGATAAAATGCAGCGACTCAATGTCAAGGTTGCCAACAGGCCTTCTTCTAGCTCAGTTTTCAGGAAGAGGGTCAATGTGCCCAGAGAGCTGGACCTGCCTGGTCAGAGGAGGAGGCGGGGGGGGGGGGGGGGGGGCGGGGCGGTGGTCAGGAATGGTTTCATAGCCAGGGTTGCTAGATTTAGCAAATGCACATATAGGATAGGGAGTTAAGTTTAATCCAAATATTGCATGAGCCATACAAACAATCGCCCTTTGCTTTTCTGAAATTCAAATGTAACTGGTGTCTTGTGTTTTATACGGCAGCCAGAGAAATCGGAGAGGGAAGGCGCACTGCTCAGTGATGTGGAGTTGGGGCTCTAAAGGGTCCGCATGGAGACTTTTATGGACTCTGGGCTCTCAGAAGGGTTGAAACCTCCAGGAAGTATCACCCACTTCCTAGTATTTGTGAATGGGGCCCTCTGTGCCCCCGGAGACAGTGTGGCCACAGGCTGTACTTGGTGGTAAGAAGTCTTCCTGGGAGTCAGTTCTGCTCCAAGGTTTCGGGTAAGATGCTTGGAAATTTTGCTCATGGAAACGGATTGTGACTTACAACGTCATATTTACCTGGAAACAAGCATGGGTAGATTTTATCTAAGAACGCTAGAATATCATGAATTTTAAATGGAATCTTAAAAGAAATGTAACCTTGGGAATTTGGTTTTGCATCAACCCTTAGGAATATTTTTGTGAGAAACTGAGAAACAGAGGTGTCAGTGGGCTGGTTTAAGCCCATCAGTAACATCCCCTTTTACTGCCCAAGTCTGGCCATGACATTCATCCTAGTAACAGGGAACCATGAAACATTTCCAAGGGGTGGGGGGAGGGGGGAGGTACCTGAAAAAAGCCTCTCCTTACATTTATTTGGCCACTTTATGCCGGAAAGGCCTGCCTTAAGAAACACCTGAATGAAGTTTGAGGGCACCGTGGAAATGGCAGTGCCAGGGGAAAAGGACGGGGAATGCAAGAGAATGTGTGAAAGAAGCACCTTGACAGGAAATACTATCTGAATGTGGGCCCAGGGCGAGGGGAGGGGGAGCTGGTGGGTGGCGGTCAAGGGGAGCTTTCCAGAGAAAGTGTCCTCAAAACGAAGTCCCGTGAGAGAGCTGCTCTTGCAGGAAGTAGGGCATGGGCTGCGGTGCTGAAATGCACACAATTTGGATAACCGTTTGTATGCACAATAAAAAAAATCCCAAGCAAATGCAAAGGCTATTAGAAACACCCTAATAATATCTCACTATTGATATTTCCTACTTTTAATTGACAATTGTTCTTATCAGCTTTTGAAAATCAGCATCTATTAATCTTTTCACAGCACCCCAGCGCACGCAAGCAGAGCTGGATGCACATGTGCAGGGATGTGGGAGGTGACCGGTAATTCCACGCAATCTTCTTCAGAGAAGATTGGTTGCACTTGCGATTAACTACTAATGTTTGCAAGGAGGTGTATTTCTCCAGTGAATTCATTTACCATTCAGCCCACATGATGCACGATGATTCTATAGCAGTATCCACGCAGCCTAGGGATGTACGCACACTGACAGCTTTGCCACTCTTCCGAAAGGCTGTATGAACTGCGGATACTGGTGACAGCTGCCATTCGCTGAGCACAAACGATGCAGCAGGCACAGTGCATAGCCGTTTGCATGCCTTTTCTCCTTTAGTCATCTCAACACCGCTAGGGCAGAGGCACTGTACTAGTCTAGATCACAGATGAAGTAAACGCTCAGAGCAGTGGAGGAACTGGTGCAGCGTGCGACAGGCCAGAGTGGAGCTCAGTTTTAACGTAACTATTCACTTCCTCCAACAACCTGCTCAGAGTTGTAGCACACACCTTCAAGGTCTACACGTATGGTTTCTAACTAGAAAGGATTACTTTTTATTGGTTGGTATATTAGGATTCCTGATGTTTAAAATAAAGAATCCAACATTGGTGCAAATGTTGAGAAAACTCAGCAAGAGTTGCTGAGCAGGAACTCTGAAAAAATTATATATTACATATAATTACATATATATATATATATATATATACACCCCCCCACACACACACACACTATATATAATATATATATTGGTTAATCCTCACCCGGAGGGTATTTTTCCATTGATTTCCAGAGAGTGGAAGGGAGAGGTAGAGGCAGAGATAGAGAAACATTGATGTGAGAAAGACACATCGATTGGTTGCCTCACACACGCATTCTGACAAGGGCTGGGGATTGAGCCTGCCCCGAGGTACATGCCCATAACCAGAATCGAACCCTGAACCCTTCAGTTCACAGGCCAACGCTCTATCCACTGAGCCAAACCAGCTAGTGCCCTGAGTGTATAGTCTTATTATATGAGTAAGTGTATCCTGACATACGCACGTCACAGCCAAGGAGAGAGAGAACGTGGTGTTATCCAGGTATTTTAGGAAAACACTTTCGCACCAGTTATCCAGGTATTTGAAGAATGATCTATGTTGGCAGGCAGTTACCTGCAATTTTTCTGTTTCTTTTTCCTGTGTGTATATAAATGTGGGGAGTTTTTGTTTTTTTCTTTGAGGAACAGAGTAGTAGAGGAGAACAATATAATTGTTCTTGAGATTTAATCATCAGATTAGATCGTGGGATAGATTAAAATGAGATATTTTGCCTACTTGGTAAAATATGAAATAGACACACACATTTATAGTTATTTCCCCTGTGTTCTAAGTCTACATCATAAGCTCTAAGCCCTTTGCTCCAACTTTCAACTACCTCTTAATTTTATACATGTTGTGTTTCAACAAGAAAATACATTATTCATGACAATATGCCCTGCCCCATTACTTTGAAAGGCCAAATAAATAAAAGTTGTAAACTTTCTACTTCACTTGGCTTGTGTGCGAACGTGCCAAAATAAGCTCTCACCCCTACCATCTCGCTGTTACTTGATTTGGAATCAGTAGTGTCATAAAATACTGTCTGTTCATTCAGTCTGAGCAAAATTTTATGTCTCCTCAGTTTTGGCTACTGCTGAGTGGGGAGTGGCTGTGTGTGTTAGATTTCCTGTTACCAGGTGAAAGCTAATATGAAATGCTCTGCGGATGTTCTTAAGGTGCTACTTTGGGAGAAAATATCTCATTCTGTCTGAGGGGACACTCGAATGTGTGACCATAAGGACAGTCCCCCTGAGGCCTGGACGTGACTGAGGACGTGTGCCCTGGATGGCTCCCGAAGAGCGAGTGCCCAGAGTCTGTTAGCGCTTTTCCTCTCCCTTCCTTTCTCATGTTCCCATGTTCGTCTAGCGAGGACCGGAGGTTCTTGGCTTCAGTACTTAGTTTGATTCAACCTTAACGCCTTCTTCTGAAAGCCTCTGGCAGTGTCCAGGGCACAGTCAGAGAAGAGGGAGAATGCAGGAGACGGTGCCTGCTTGGTCTTACAGCACACGGATTCGCATTGGTTTCTAAGGGATTTCATTGAAAATTTTCTTTATTTGAAACGTGCCAATTTTTATAAACATGGACTAAAGATGCCTCTTTTCTTAGGGAAAAAAATCTGTCATTCCGGGCGGAGGTACCGTTAGCACCCGGCACTCTGGGGCGGTAACTGTGGGCCTGGCTGGCTCTCTCCCCCGAAGGAACCGCAGGCAGTGGCAGAGCCAGGCTCTCCACTAATTGGTTCTGAAGACCTGAACCTTCCACCCATGATTATTAAACTCTGAACCCACACTTTCCACTGCTCTCCTCACTGTCCCCCCACACGCTTTGCCTCCCATTGTCTGAGTCTTTTCATAGATGGCAACCAGTGGCTTCTCAGCTCTTTTGTGGTGCCTGGTTTTTATGCTACAAATTTAAGCTCCTGATGCTTATTTTAACCATATAGTATGTGTACATGTGCACACGTGTGCGTGTATGTGTGGGTGCATATGTGTGTGCGTGTGATGTGTTTGGTAGTTTGATTGTTTTGAGGTCCTATAGTCTGAGGCAGTTTATTTTCTAAAAGTCAAATCGGTCACCTCGTTTAGGTATATTTTTGGGCTGATTTTCTTCTTGAAAGATGAAATAGACTAAAATGATTTCATTTAAAACACTTACATACTAGATTGGCTTGAATTTGGGTCTTAAAAAAAAACTTTGGTTGAATGATATGTAATTGAGGATTCGACGCATTTAAATGAAAAATAAATCTCAGATTTAAAAAAATCCCAGCAGATCTCTGATATGAGGTAATGTCCTAGATATTTCTGCTATGATGATGTCATGCTGTTGGGTTTAGCATAAATATGGATCCAGTTTGCATTCATCCTACACACCTTCCCCACAAGAATTACCGTCTCCTAAGATGTAATGACCAGGAAGGTCTTGGAAGATTAATATTTGATCGGCTGAAGCAGCATACTGTTTCCATAGAAATAGATATCGAGACAAATAAAGCGGGCTTTAAGGTCAAAGCCATACAACCCATCACTGGGTTTTACAGAAGTATATGAGGCTCTTAAATTTCAATTAGATTGATTCTTGGCGAAGCATCATGACGAGGAAAAGAAACTGGATGACATGAATCAGTCCTTGTGATCAAAATTGTGCTAAGGAAAGTAAGTGGTGCCGACCTGAGACCTCACCTTCCTGGTGCTGTTAAAAATTCAGAGCACATTTCTTGAACAGTTTGTGTACATGTCTATTTCTTTGATGGTGGGAAATCTCTATGCATTCTAGAGGTCCGTATTGTTGCTGTAGTTCTGAGTGTGCCTTTCAAAATTGTACAACTTACAATAAGTACTAGTACCAACTGTGACTGAGAGTATTTTAATTTGGTGTTTGTGCCAAATAATACTCATATGGTTCCATGCCATGGGTTAGAATCCTTATCTGGGTACGTCTGTCGTCTGAGGTGTACAGCGTTCTCCCCAAATGCTTCCCTAGGAAATAAAGGATATGTTGTAATTCATAGACAGTAACTATTTCAGACAAAAGCCACGAAAGCCTCAGGTAGGTTTTGCGTGTTTCCAAAACCCTAAGGAGAATTCTAGCCTCATTCAATGAAACTTGGTACGATGCACATTATGGAACGTTTACTCAACAGTGTCCTAAAAATCGGATTTTCAAATAACATTCATTGAAGGTCTATGTCAGTCATCCATTCAAAAACTGTGCAGTGCCCAGCTGGCATGGCTCAGTGGTTGAGCGTAGACCTATGAACCAGGAGGTCACAGTTTGATTCCCAGTTGGGGCACATGCCTGGGTTGTGGGCTCGATCCCCAGTGGGGGGTGTGCAAGAGGCAGCCAATCAGTGATTATCTCTCATCACTGATGTTTCTATCTCTCTCTCCCTCTCTCTTCATCTCTGAAAACAATAAAAATATTTTTTTAAAAAAACCAAACAAACTGTGCAGTAATGCTTATTAACCGGAGTAGTAGGCAAAGCGAACAGTCAGGGAATATTTTTCTGCTGAAAGAAAACAAGTTTCTGGACTTTGTGAGCCCTACTTAAGTGACATGTCCTATAGTTGCTTTGTCCCAAGGAGAATAGAATGAAAAAATATACATTAAAAATATATATAAGTATTGTCAAGGCTTAGAACTACTCGGAATTTAAACATGATTGCAGTGCTATTATTTCTGAGTATCTCTGGGAGGAGGTGAGAGTAACGGAGACTTGGCAACGAGTGTCTAGCATCGTAATGCCACAGCTCCCACGTGTCATTACCGTCAGCGTCCATTTTTGAGGCAGTTAATAGCGTGACAGTGATCCTTCAGGCTAACCTAGACATGCCACCAAAATGGCTCTTTTTGCTCTGGAAATCAAATGGGACTTCCTCAGGCTTTGGTAGGTAGACTCATTTTCTGAAATAGGATTCATCAGAGCACATACCAGAACTTTTAATGAGCATACTTCTGCCAGGAACGAAAAGCAACATGCAAAGCAAGTCACGTCTTTGCCTCTGAGTCCCACTGTGAGTCTCCTGTCATCACGTCATAGCAGGATTCAGACGTACAAGACAACCTAGTCCAGGGGATGCTGCCTACATTTGCTTTCTTTCACACTTTGTTTCCTCTGGATGTTTGGAAATAAAAGGTCTTCCAAGAAATGGTAAACAAAAGTTCTTCACGCTCACGCTGTGATAGATGTAGTTTTGTTGAATTGCTATGTTTTCCATGCCAAAATACCATTTTGCTTCTTTTTGTAATAGAACAAATGGTTACAGAGAAGACAAAGAAATCGAAAATTGGGTTTTGATTTACTTGAAATAAATAATTACATGGCACAAAAACTCTCAGAAAGATTTAAAAAGTAACTGTGTGTTCTTGTGCAGGTAGATTTCTCAATATACGGAAGCCATAACATACAAACAAGAATCCCTGAGACCAGTAGAGTTTGCTGACTTTGAGGAAATACAGGATGGGGCACAGGTAGGTTTACAGTTGTGAGTACACAAGAGTTTATTCTTGTGTTATTTTTATTAATGATTCTCCATACGAACAACTGTAACTCTACTTTTGCCAAACCCTATATATCATAAAGGATTTTTAGTTTGGTTTGGTTATTGCATTTTGTTTTTCTATTTTTTGAAACCTGATTGACTTGGATTGGTGAGCACCATTAAGTTACTTTAAGTGCATCAATTTATATGTTTAAATTATTAATAAGTTTTGGCTATTTGTTATTTGTCAAGGACATCTTCCCTCTCAATTGGTTTAGGTAATTAGTTTATTCTGTTCAGCCATGCCAGCAGGACCGAAAGCCCAGTGTCTCTCCCAGCTTCCATTTGCCTGCATCTCCTCTCTCTAGTGGGTTGTAACATAGCTTACTGCAATGCATCACCAATACAGAGCAACTGTTTTTTATTTCATTTAAAAAAATTTCAACAAAAGGAATCCAATTCTTTCGAAGCTGCTTAACTCAATATTTCTTCAATGTTAGTCCTAAACTAAGAAAAAAATGTTCATCCTAAAATCTGAATTTCATTTTCTTTTATTTGCTCCACTACTACTAAAAATATTTTTTTAACCAAGTTTTTGGTTGATAGAAGCAATGCCACTCTTTTCTCTCTCTTGAGTGTTGGCAAGGCATTTCAAAACCTTCCTAGATTTTTTTTTTTTTTAGTGAAGAGATGTCTAAATTTTCTTTAAGGCTGAGCTCCCCTCCCAGGGCAATATATTATGACCTTGGGAGGATTTAAACTGTATCGATG
Source organism: Plecotus auritus (assembly GCF_963455305.1). Taxonomy (NCBI): domain Eukaryota; kingdom Metazoa; phylum Chordata; class Mammalia; order Chiroptera; family Vespertilionidae; genus Plecotus; species Plecotus auritus. The sequence goes on along the minus strand of NC_137777.1, from coordinate 50,981,140 downwards.
CCTTAAGATGAAGCTCCTCTGATGTCATCATCTCATATTCCTGAGAAAGTGGTTGTCTATCTTATCTGTATTTGATGGCGTAAATTGTGAAACAATATAGAGTACTTTTAATCTCTAGATTATTATCATCCACAATATCAAATTGGAACAAGGACTCTACTGTACTTGTAAATGTAATCACATATTTCTATAATTTATCTGTATTTGTCATAAAGGTAGTTCCTAGTTTGTGTACCATACATGTATGTGAATTGATATTTTGGAGGCAAAACCAAAGTTAAAATGCTTTTTTTATATCCGTAGTCAACTGTCTCCCTTAAGCCTTTGGAAAGTCAGGTGCCAGATGCGTGAATACTAATGATTTCTCAAGATATCTTTCTTATTCTAACAATTAGATTCTGCTAACATAGATTTTTTTGATTGGTACCAGAAACACTGTTAATTGAGGTGTTACTTTCATGAAAGACTCAGAAATAATACTGAATTCTGAGAATTCATATCCTTTCCCCACTATAGTCATCTAAGGAACATTCTATTTGCAGTGTTTGGTTCTAGGATCTTCCTCATGGGTATCTACTAATGGGTTGAGGGGAGGAAGATCTAGAGAAGAAAATGCCTGTGAAAGAAATGATGTAGCTGAAGGAAGGGTGTTGAAAAGGGAAGTAGGGGGCAGGAGAGATCCAGGCAGGGAGGAGACTGGAGAGGCAGGAAGGAGGTGATAACAGCCAAGCGGTATGGGATTTTAGTGAAATGGATGGTTTAATATGATTTTAAGATTCAGAGACTGTGTGTGTGTGTGTATGTGTGTGTGTGTGTGCTATAATTCCCCCTTTCCTGCTCTTCAGGAGACTTCTACATTTTAATAATTCTGGAATTAGTTTTTATTTCTACTAAATGTGACATTTTATGTTGATGAGCCTTACTGGGTAGGTGAGAAGGGTCAGTTTCATTGAAACTGTTTTTATTGAAACTGTCAATTATATACACCAGAGGCCTGATGCACGAAATTTGTGCAAGGGGCTTGGCCCTTGCAGCCCTGGCTTCATCCAGAAGGTCATCTGAAAGGTCATTCGGCTGTCTGGTCTAATTAGCATATTATACTTTTATTATTATAGATGTACATACTTAAAGTGGGATGACATACAAAATATGACAGAAAAATATAAGATGAGCAATAAATGCAGGAGAAATGTGCTTTTAATTCTGACATTACCCAGAATGGATTTGTCTTAGAGATACACTATATTGGCAGCTGCATCATAAATATAATATTAGCCTGGCCAGCATGGCTTAGTGGTTGAGCATTGATCTATGAACCAGGAGGTCATGTTTCAATTCCCAGTCAGGGCACATGCCTGTGTTCCAGGTTCAATCTTCAGTGTGGGGCATGCAGGACACAGCCGATCAATCATTCTCTCTCATCATTGATGCTTCTGTCTCTTTCTCCCTCTCTGAAATCAATAAAAAATATATTTTTAAAAAATAAATATCAGTTCTCCCTCTATCACAAGGAATTGAGTAGTGATCAGTTCCTAAATCCTAAGTAATTTCTAGCAGATTTGTTATTACATGTGGAAATTCACAAAGTATTAGAATTTATTAAAACATATACAAATATTCATCATGTAATATACATGAAACTAATGTTATATGTCAAAGATATCTCAAATAATTTAAAATTTTACTTTATTTATGAAAACATTTATAAAAAGATGGTTTTATTGATTTTAGAGAGGAGGGAGAGGGAGGGAGAGAGAAATCTGAATGTGAGAACAAAACATCTACTAGTTGCCTCGAGTACACACCCCAACCGGGGATCGAACCCACAACCCAGGCATGTGCCCTGACTGGGAATTGAACCCCCAACATTTCGGTGCACAGGATGATGCCAAACCAACGGAGCCTCACTGGCCAGGGCTAGATTTTTACTTTAAATTAATATTTTTATTTAGTGTTTCCATCACTCATAAGGGGTCTAGAAAGGGGATTAATATTTTTATTACAAAGTGCTTATCATTTAGTTATTATTTAATCCTCTTAACAGCTGAGTGGTTTAGGTGGTATTATTTTCCCCCTTTCAGAACTGAGACACCTGTGGTCCAGAAATGATAATTTGCTCAAGGATTATCAGGTAGTGAATAGGGAAGCAGGGTAACTCTCCCTTACATGGAATAGTAATGTTCCCTGACCTGACCATTTTTGGTGGAATTTATTAGTACTGATTTAAAAAAACACACAAAACACAATCTTTATTGTTGAAAGTATCTCCTGATCACCGAGCTTTTCCTTGTTTGTAACTTCTGGATGAGCTTTAAGCCAAGCCTCTCGTGCACTTGACCGTCTGTCTGGTCCTGGTTCTTGGCTTGTGCAGTGGCTCGGGGGGGACTCGGAGAGCAGAGAATGTCAAGGTGACGTGGGCCAGGAGCAAACTTGGAGCCAGAAGAAAACTGTACTGAGTTTTACGTCGGCTTGTCTGCCTTCTTCCGTTTTCTGCGTCTGCTTGCTGAGGCTTTTCCCAGCAATTCTCTCCACTTGGCTGCTGCCACCTTCCCTTAAAGAAGGTTGGTTTGGGGGGAAGTTAGTGGGGACTGACTGTAATAGAACTCCTCACCCGAGGATATTTTTCCATTGATTTTTAGGGAGAGTGGAAGAGAGAGGGAAAGACAGAGAGAAACATCAATGTGAGAGAAGCACATCGATTGGTTGCCTCCTGCACAAGCCCTGACCAGGGCCTGGGCCAGGGAGGAGCCTGCAACTGAGATATGTGCCCTTGATGGGAATCGAACCCGGGACCCTTTTGGTCCACAGGCCGACACTCTATCCACTGAGCCATATTGGCTAGCGCTATAATAGAACTTTGGATGAGTTATTGCTTCTTCTCAGTCAATGTTGTTTTTTTAAAAAAAGAAGAATTTTACAGAAGAATTTTAAGTTGAACCTAAGTACAAGCCCTTCAAAATATCAAACACTCTTGTCTGAACAAGCCACTCAACTTGTATTTCCACTTTTTTAAATTTATGATTTTTTGTTAGTCGCCACCAGAGCATTTTTTCCCCATTGATTTTAAGAGAGTGGAAGGGAAGGGGAAAGAGAGAAAGGAAAACATTGATGACAGACACAGTGATTGGTTGCCTCCCACACACACCCCGACTGGGGCCAAGGATGGAGCCTGCAACCCAGGTACTTGTCCTTGACTGGGAATCAAACCCGAGACCCTCTGTCCACAGGCCAAAGCCCAGACCACTGAGCACACAGGCCAGGGCTCAATTTTTATTATTTGGGAAGTATTTTTAAAAAAGCAAACGACTCCGCTTCTGACTGTGCTCCTTGCTCCCCGTTACCCACTCTGAATGCATGCGCATTGGGGTTTTCATGAGTAAAATATCCAGTCATTCCGCCTAACTGATAATGAAAAATGAACCCCTCGAATTTATGTGGTGCCTGGAAAATCTGAACCACTTTCACATTTGTTTCATTTTAAGACAGAGTAACCTGTGTACTATGCCCATCTCCTAGGCATTATGTGAAGATTAAAAAGATTTTTTCTAAGAACTACAAGGTCTAATATAGGTAGATCATGCTACCTAATTTTTCCTTTTGAACATTTTTTCAATCTTCTGTGTTTGTCTGCTCTTTTAAAAAAACTATAAAAGGAAAATGTAGCCCTCAAGTTCAATGAAAAGATGATTTTTAAAGTGACAGGAGTCTTGGATCATGTATAATGTGCATCAAAAGACTAGCATTGACTCTGGTAATTTTTTGTGTTTTTGAACAATGATAGTGTGAAGGATGCTAATTGGCACTTCTCAGATAAACTAGGACTTAAATAACAGCAATAGATGCCAGTGTTGGGAATAAAAAGCTCTAGGCAGTAATAAAGACAATTACACTGAGTGGCCAGATTATTATGATCTCTGAACGCATAATAATCTGGCCACTCAGTGCGCGCACGTGTGTGTGTGTGTGTGTGTGTGTGTGTGTGTGTGTGTGTGTGTGTGTATTAGAGGCCTGGTGCATGAATTCGTGCATGGGTGGGGTCCGGCCAGCCTGGCCAGGGGGAGGGGACATGGGCGGTTGGCCAGCCTGCCTGCTGGTCGAACTCCTGGTGAGGGGACAATTTGCATATTAGCCTTTTATTATATAGGATATTCACTGAGTGGCCAAATTATTATGCGTTCAGAGATCATAATAATCTGGCCACTCAGTGTATGTTCTGAAGCAGGTCCCCAGGGAGGCACCAGTCTCCCCAGCTGGGTCCACAGCCTGAGATGGCTGGGGCCCCTCCCATTAGTCTGGAGGTGAGAACAGTGAGAGCTTCATGAGATTCTCTGGTCTCAGCTTTGCAACAGCCAATATGTTCTAAGTGGAGCTCTGCCTTAGGAGTTTGGTTTCTATCCACTAGGAAGTCCAAGGGGAAGATTACTCTTTAGGTTTACAATGAGTAGGTTTGTTGAGTGAAATTAATATGGCTGCAGTTTGTAGGGGGGGGGGGCGGAAAACTTCCAGAAGAGGGAGTAGGAGGCTAAAATTGAAACTTTAATGCTCTCCTATACACGTGTTTGTGGGACTAGGTTTAGATACATTGCATCCATTTCTTTTAAGCCTGCCGTAAAGACAAACAGCTGGAAGTCAGACAGATTCTTATTACTGATGGTCATTGTTACAGGAAGTCCTTGTTGCAATGATGACTACAAAGTCTGATATCAAAAGCACAGCTGGCTGCTCCAGACAAATAACTGCCATATAAGCCCTCTAACTGGTGGTGCTTTAGCAATGATTTTGCTTAAAAAAAAAATCACTCCCAGGAACGTTCTTCTTAATGTATCTTCCTGTACCATGTAAGAACCATAATGATCTACGCTGATTACAAAGCAAATTTTTGGAATTTTGTACTTTTTCGAAGCAGTAAATATTTTAACCTAGAGGTCAGCAAAATTTCCAATAAGAAAAATCTTAATTTTTTTTGCTGTGGTTGGATAGTATAACATGTGGCTTCTTCTCTTAAGTACAATTCCCGGCGAAGCTGTTTGCATGACGAGCACAGGGGTTGCTGGGATGCATTCATTAACCTTTACAGCCACATAAAAGTGTTTTGTAAGAACGAGTGTACACAAAATGTTATCTTTAATCACGGCTAGGAAAAGTGGGTTATACAAACACAGGTTCCACTGCGAGAGTCTCCTTGACAAACGAGACGCGCTGCCTTCATTTAAGGTAATTAAACAACGTTGCACGGGGTGTCACAGCCTTCCCGGGGCTGCCTGCCGCCTGCCTGCTTCAGAGGCAGTCACATCAGGAGGCACCTGAAGCAATTCCAACGATTGCATTAGATGTGGATGCCTGGGATGCATATTTCTTTCAGTCTTAGATTTAGTTCATAAGACAAAATATTAGAATTGGGTATCTATGGTCGATGGAAGGATCCATTTTGAAATGCATTATCCAAGATGATACTGATTAGATTACGTCCAGATTTTATTTTTCCCCGGAAACTGGTCATCATAGCATGTCCACATCAGAAATCCCCGCTGCCTCTCAGCGCACCATTCAGAGAACCACGTGCTCCATACATTGCAACCCCCCGAGATCTCTTAACTCTTTCCCTAAAAGCCCAAATCATGGCAATTATTTTAAAGTCCCAGGTGAGCTATTAAAACTAGTCATCAATTTGAAGGTGTTTCCTCTTCAAGGTGAGTCTGCTCAGAAGGGGTGAGACCACCTCAGGCCTGTGAAACTGAACGGCAGCTTCACAGGTTTGACCTCCCGTGGGATCACCCCGCTAGGAAGCAGGTCCAGGAGCATCTGGTGTTGGTTAAAGGCGCAGATTCTGGAGCCGATGGTCTGAGCCCAAATTCTGGATCTGACAAACTATGGTAGCTTGGTAGCCAAATCACCTCACCTCTCTGTGCCTCAGTTTCCCCACCTGTAAGATGACCTACTTTTAAGGATTATTGGATGGTTAACATAGGTTATATGTGTAAGGTGTTCAGTGCCTAACAAGTTATGAAAGGGTTAAGTCAATCAATAAAAGTCACTTGTTATAGAAATCTTTGTGCCAGAAAAGTGATTCTTGGAAGAAAGCAATGTCACAGTAAAATTGCTGGTTAAAGGGCCAGTCAAGACGTTTAGGCTCAGTCTTCGAGGTCGTCAGGATGAGACTTTTGTTCTTTCCACATGAGGTGCCCTGCAGCCTCACAGGGCCAGGGCCCACCATCTGAGGCACACATTACCGTTGTGTCAGCGGATTTTCTTCTTTCTTTAATGGGCCAGATGTTGCAAAATGGAAAGTTTCCTAGCTTTTGAGAGACCCTGAAGTGAACAGTTAACAACAATAACAAAGGATGGAGAAAGGCTTAATCCAACTTCGCTGAATAACAGTATACCCTCCCCACTCCTTGGCCGGTTTTAGCTGGGATGCTTTTGGTACCCTATTGGGAAGCATTGCATTTCTCATTGGAGGTATTTCATGTGTAGTATTGTTTTGCAGGATAACATTTCCAGGAATGTGGTCATGTTTGCAGGGCAGCCACCCACTGCAGGCGAGGACTGATGTGTGATGTCTCTGCGGATGGTCCTCGCAGACCCATTTCCCCTCTGGCCTGACTTTCTTAGAAAGTGTTAAGAGACAAAAGGGGGGTCCTTTCCTGGCTTAAGAAGACAGAAAGGCCACAGGTAACCTGTGTTCTGATCTGCAGCCACACTCAGCTATCGGCTTCCTCATGCGGCGTCCAGGAAGACATGCTGGCAGAGAGCTTTGGTCAGCAGGGAGCAGGGGGCACATCGAGAGGCAGTGTTAGTGCAGCTCACCCTCTGCTTTTTTATTGTTGTTAATCTTTCACTGAGCCAAACCAGCTAGGATGCACCCTCTGTTTTAATTGCTTCGGTAGAAGGAGGATTTGCAATGAATCAGTTGTATGGTAAATGGAGTTTCAGACCTTTGTATATTAATCCACAACTAAAAACTTCCAAGTTGAACTCATTGTTTTGTAAATAACAGTAAGCTAGCGATGCTGGATACTGATTTATCAGTCTTTCTCAACTGTGCCACAAGCCACATTCATTTTTTCTTAGACACACATGCATGCACACACACACACGCCTGCGCACACACATGCACAGATACAGCCAAATGCTCCTTTCGACATTTCTCCTGAAGGTCTGTTGCTGAGTCCTAATTCCTGCAACAGGAATATATTTTAAAAATCCAATGAAGAGAGATTGATGGCAAAAAACATGTAACTCCAGAAGAATGAACTTCCTAAGCATGTGAGTTTGGAAGTGAAATATTTTGTAGAGTTGGCCATGGATTTGAAAATGGGAAGGCATCATACTAGAGCTGATTATGAAAGGGATGTGTATGGCACACATTTTCTGTTTCTAAAACTCACGCGTTTGGTGGTTAGAATCAGCATCCGGGGAGCTTGTTAGGAATGTAGAATGTCTGGTCTCAACCAGATCTCCTATCAGAATTCACATTTTAATGAAAATCACAGGTGATTCATATGCACATTAAAGCTTGAGGAACACAGTCACATGAAACTATCAAATACTTTACAGATGGATTATAATTACATGAAATATAAGAGAAAGAAATTCCCTACCAATGCAAAGGTGGCCACTGACATTCAGGTGTGTCAAGCACACTGTAAATAAATGAATAAGTAAACAATGTTTTTGTTTAACTTATTCTTTTGTTTAAACATTAATACGTTCTTTTTCCTAGTAATTTTTTTATTATTACGGACCATTTTCTACTATTTATCCACCTCCCCCCAAATTAATATAAATGATACTATAGTCACAATGTAGTGAAACTAGAAAGTAAAATTGTAAGAGAATACATTGTAATTGACCAGGCTCACAACCATTTTTATTCCACTGGGGTAAAGCATAACACTAAAGTAGCAAATAAGCAAGCGAATAAGCCAATTAAAAATATTTCATTTAAAAAAAAGTATTTGAAGGTGGGTTAATCTACCTCTTTAGAGAACTCGATTGCCCTCTAGTGGGAGGAAAAGTTAATGCAGATTCCAAAGTTTCCATTTGAGAGAACCAGGAAAGGGAACTGGCCTTGGTACTGGAAACATCTGGGTCAGTGGCTAGTTTGTTATTTTCCCCCTTGTCTGACAAATTTCTTACATTATTCATATAAGGTCACACATCCTGTGACCACAGAGTAATGTGTGTTTTTCCAAAACCAAAGAGGAAATTGGAGCTGGAGTTAGCTTGCAGGGGCTTGGGGTGGCCACGCCCAGAGCCGGCAGCCACCTTTGGGGAGGCCACTGTACGTACCAGCTTCAAGTGAGGAACCAGCCACAGGGTACATAGTCAGTCCCATACTGTTGGAGTGAGAACAGTGGTGATTGATAAATCAGGATTTTTTTTCTAAAGATGGTCTGGATTTATTAATGAGAAATATCCCCAATTAAATATGTAATTGATTCATCTTCCATTTACTTTTTAATTGTACAGATTTAACTTAAAATTATTATTAATAGCAACTACTGAATATTCACAGATTTCAGAAACTATTTTGATCCTAAATTATAGGGAGGAAAAGTATTTTATTGTGTGACTCAGCTTTCTGGCATGCTGAGAGCAATTCTTGAATCGGAGTGAAATGCTGCATGCATATTGGGCCAAATGATAAAATGTTTATTCCAAATCTATCCATTAATAATGAGGAAAAACCCCACAGTAAGTAAAAGTGTGTTTAATGCAACAGATAAACCCTGCTAAAAATGTTAGTGACTAAGGGTAGAAGCAATTTTTCTAGCAGTAAAAATATGCCCCTCTCCCTTAGGCTAGAATAATTCACCACAAACCTGTAAATTGCATCACAAAACCATTGTGAGTTTTGGCTAAACAAAATTCTAGATCTCAATATTACAAATCATCCCATCTTAATTACTATTTAAAAATATACTGGACTTTCTTTCAGAGAATCTTAACATGCACACATGCATAGGCAAACACCATCAGTGTATTAATTTTTACCATCACACGAGTGATCTGCATTGGGCTAACAGAGGTCACATAATGCTTGCTGCAGGCTCAGCTTATTCACCTGATATACATACATACATACATACATACATGGGCAAAAGTAGGCTTACAGTAGTTGTTCATGTGGAAAATAATACATTAATAAATAATAAAAGAATAACTGTTTTGCTTACTCACAGTTGTAAACCTATTTCTGTCCACCCCTGTATATATTTCTATATGATTAATTCAATTCAATTTCATCCTGAAATCCTGACCAAACCCTGATCTTCTCATTTCTATTACTTATCTACCCATTTAGAAGGTGCCACTTCATTAAGAAGGTATGGGGAGTATTCTGTGCGCCTAGTGCAACCACGCTGAATACAGTAATTGTTCCATGAATCAGGAAAGAGCATCCGCCCTGGCGATGGATCGATTATGCTTTGCAACTGGAATGATTTCAAAACCCACTATTTTAATAGTGCAGAGGCTCTGCTTCTTCATGTTTTGCAGACGCAGCTTGCTGATGGCAGAAGGATCCAGAGCTGTGGTATTTGGGTGGGGTTTTTATTAATGGCACGCTGGCTACCATTTCACCAACCACGTTTCTGCGCAGAATTGAGACTGTATCAAGAATCAGCAATGGGAAGAACAGATTTTTTTTTTTTGGGGGGGGGGAGTTAAGATTTTGTGCAAAACCTATATTTATGTATTTATAGATGTAATCTTATGGGATGCATGCCAAAGATCCTATCTCAGTGATCCATGCATATGTTCACCGCTGCAGCCATGGTGCTCTGGGGAGAATTTTCCAGCAATCTCTAGCACACAGCCCTGCCTTTAGCAAGCACCCGCACATATATCCGACCCACAGGCATACACATCATCTGGAGAAAACCCGAAAACACGTTTGCTTTCTAACGGAAAATGAGCAACTGCAGACAGAATTTCTTTTTGGGGTGGGGCGGGGGTTAGGGGTGGGGAAGGGTAGGCGGAAGAAGAGTGAGTGCGACAAGGGTTAATCCTGAACCCAATGCAGTCATTCAAACCTGCTGAACAAGTAAGGCCACGGGATCATGAAATAATAACGACGATGATTGAAATAGCACTAACACTGCCGAGCGGGGGTTTTAGCCGCGTCCCCTGCAGCAAAACCGCTGGGCGCGGGAGCGAGGCACAGCCAGCTTCCCCTCCCCCATCCTCAGACCCTTCCGGGACTTGCAGCGGAGCCTGGGTTAGGGCAGAGGGGGTAGCTTAGGACACTGCGCAGACACCGGTCTGGGGGCGGCACCCACGGGGGCGCCCAGCTCGGGGCGGGGAGGGGGGCTGGGCGGGGAGGAGGGCAGGGCGCGGCGGGGGCTCTGCAGCGCGGCTCTGCTCCCCGCGCCGGCTCGCCACGCGCGCCCCCTCCCGGCGGCCGTGCGGTCCAGCCCCAGCTGGGCGGGGTGGGGCCGAGCCGCGCCCGGAGCGGGGTCCCTCCTATGGAGACTGCCCGAGAGGTCCCCACCCCTGGAAATCCGGGGAGCAGAGCGTGGGCCGTGGGCTTGGGCTGTGGAAAGAGTCCCCAGCTCTGTGGGCTGTGCCAGCCGAGGCGACAGAACCCTCCCCGCACCCGTGGCAGGGGTCACCTCTGTGGTCTCCCACCAATGGGGTGGGGCCGCGCCTTTGTGTGGCCCTGCGGCTCCCCGACCGAGCGGCGGGTGGCTGCGCGCAGGGAGCGGCCCCGGGAGCTCCAGGCGGTGGGGGCGGGGAGAAGGGGCCCTAGGACTGCAGAGCCTCAACGTCCCCCCCCCCCCCCCGCTTTTCCCCTTCCGCCTCCCTTCCCAGCCAAGACGCAGCCCAAGTTCGTCCCAGCTCCCGGCCGAGGGTGGGGCAAGGGCGGAGCTTCCCGGGCACACCCGCCGCTTTTCTCCACGCCTCACCCCACCAGGTCCCCCGGGAGGGCAGCTTCCAGCCACCGACCCCGGACCCCTCCCTGGCTGTCCACCGGGGCCACCGAGCCCGGGAACCAGAGAGCGCTCCAGGCACAAGGCCCGCTGGAGGTGGAGGCCCTGGATGCGCTAGGGCTCCGTCTCCACGCAGCGTTGGTCTAGGCTGAGCCTGTGAAAATTGCCAATATTTGGCCCGGTCTGACCTACGGAACGGATATTTCACGTGGCTCAATCGAAGCCGCTGATCTCTTTTGTATCTATTATTACAGATACACATCTGTAGGTTCCAGAAGCTTTTCCTCAAAAACGATCAAAGGAGTTTAAAAAAGCCTTTATCTGCGTCCATGCCCAATCACCCTTTGCAACATGGTTTTGAAAAGAAAAATGTTAACCCACTTTCCTCCTCTCTCTGTAAAACAGAACAATGAGGCCAGGGTGGGAAGGGGCGGGGGACAATGGTCAGGTCGCACTCCCAAACACAGGCTCGGAGTCAGGGGGCCCAGGGCGGGCGTGGCGCTGCCCCGCGAGCTGGGCTCCGGGGGTCCCGCTGCCTCCGCACCCGCCCCATTCGCCGGAGTGGACGCTCCCGGCTGGGGTGGGGGTGGGGCGGCGGCAGGCTCCTCTCAGGGTGGGGCCTTCCGCATTGTGCGCCCAGCCGCAGGTGCCTCCCCCAGGGACCCTGCCTCCTCACACAAAGAAACCCCACCCCAGGGCCCGGGAAACCGCTGTCCCTCCCTCCCCCCCACCCCACTGCAGCTGCCCACCCGAGCCCTCCTGGCCCTCCCGACTTTCCCCTTCCCCTCCCTTCCCCCAAAACAAAGGAGGTTGCTCCCTCCTTCCCTCCCGGCACCGCACCCCAGGACTAGCGGCTTCTCCAGCCCCTGAGACAATACCACACAACCTGCCCGTTTGTTCTCCACCCACCCCTCGTCTCCACCCATCTTTCAAAGAGCCTAGAAGGGACCGCTTTGACTTTGCATTTTTCTTTCTCCCACCCCTTTCTCTTCCTCAGTTTCTCCCTTTCTCTCTCTCTCTCTTCCTTCCTTCCTTCCCTTCTCTTTCTTTCTTGCTAGATGAGAGATAAAGGACGTTACAAAGCACTTTCCAAAATTTCCCTTAACCTCATTTAAGGTAAATGTTAAAGGTAGCCTCCTCCCGCCCTCCCGCTGAGCCTTAATTTTAAACACAGCAACATAATGATTCCCTGCCCCTGGGAAGGCAACTTACCTGCGTCTACTTTTAAAAAGAAATTCTTAGCTTTAGATGTCCAAGGACCCTCCCTTCCTCTGGGCTCTCCCCAAACCCCCACCCTGCACAGTCCTTCCCGGTTTCCTGTTACCCTTCGTGCCTTTTTTGTCTATAGAATATCTCCTAATGCCTTCCAGGCTCTAAGACGGAAGGTGAGGGTGGGCTCCAGGTCAAGCTCGGGGAGCGCGAGGCGCGCTGCCTTACCCATCGCTGTTTTAGCCATTGCAGGGGTGAGCAGACGCGGAGCGGCGGCGAAGGCGAGGGGTCCAGCGACAGCAGCGAGAGAGCGCGAGAGAAGACTGGATAAGGCACTGAGTCTGCAGTGTGGGACCGTGCGAGAGAAAGAGCAAGAGGCAGGAGCCCATGAATAATTATCACCCAGAAGCTCGCGCAGATTGGCTCCCAAGGTCCCCTGACATGACTCGCGCAGAGTCAGAACCTCCGAGCATTAAATATTGATTGGCCAGTGGTGCTGGAGTACCAAGTACCAGAATGCAGTTTGAAATGGAATCAGTCCTTCCCTGGCGGCTCCCCCCGTTTTGGGGGCCTAGTAGTACAGTCCAAGTAGAGTGGCGCCTTAGCCCAGAGGCTCCTAGGAGCTGAGAACTGGGCTGTGCCTACCTGGGAACCAGCACGCTTGACCCCATTCACACATGTTTCTTTGCACAAATAGTCCTAAACCAGGGGAAGGGACTCCGAGGAGAGAAGTCTTCCCAACATTCTGCCTGCTGGAAACATGTGTTTAAACGCTGCTTTCATTCGTTGGTCTCTTCTCTCCGCCTTTGGCCCTGTCTTTGGTAGATTCTAGTCTCCCAGGGTGACCCTATGTCCTCTCTGGTGGCCACTCAGAGCAGAACTGCAGCCTTGTCATTTGTCTCTGGCACAGCTGGGCTCAGATGTCTCTGGACTCCTGAGGGTCCCTCACAAAGCAAGGCCTGATGCTTTCTACTCTTGGCACAGAAGGAAGGGGCTGTGTGGGAAAAGGGACAAGTAGCCATGGTCCTCCTGGCGGCCTTGTGGAAGGGGAGGAGGGTTCACCTCCGTCCTGTCCATCTGGTGACCTGTCCATCTGGTGACAGGGCAGAACCAGGTTGACTGGGTGCCCTGAGCATGGGAGGAGCCAGAGGTGGCGCATGCCGTGCTGGCCTGGAGATGATGGATTGCACAGGTTGACCCCTGAGCAACATGTCCAGGTCTCTAAGGAGAATCCTCTCCACTGAAGGCCGAGGAAACAGAAAAGGCATGGTCTGAGACCCAGACTCCATCGCTATTGGCCATGTGTTTGAGTTTCTTGTTGAGCAGCGTGGTATGCAAGGATTTCTGATACCACTCACAAAAAAATGACTTTTCATTGCAAATGAGGCATTTATTCATTCACCCCTAGTCACTTACCTAATATCATTCATTAATTCATTTATTCCCACTGGACTCACATAGATATTCACTGAGCACTTACCAAGCCCTAAGGAAGGATACAGCTGTGAGAAGGACAGTAAGACTTGTTGTCAGGGAGCTTTGAATCTCTGTTCGTGTAACACTTCTGTGACTTACTGAGCCTCCGCTAGTCTAGATCCATTCAGAAACTGTGGTTTTGACAACAGGCAAAGATTCACTAATTCCATCGCATTGGAAGCTAAGAGAATGGGATAGCATAGAAATCATGAACATGTACGAAACCCTGGCAAGTTTTTATTTTACAGAAATTATTAGAATTTTTCTCATGAGTGAAATGAGTTTGTAGCCGCTGTCTATCAAACTCCATTTCAAAATTTCTTTCTAGCCTCTTGAATAATATGCAGTTTTGAATGCTTAAACCCCTTTGAAAACACAGGGCACTCTCCTTGGTGCTGAAATAAAGTTCCTCACCTCCTGTTAACTTGCAACACATTTTAATCCCATGGACATCTTGGAACTGAGGCTGTTCTGACCTGCTGAGTCACAGGAAAAACAAAAGATAAAGTGCAGATCAATAACATTATTCCTTGAACAGGAAGATTAGAAATTATTTTTCCTGTCATTGTATAGGTCTGTGACTATGATACAGCAAGATCACAATATGGAAGTTGGCAGGATCTGGAAATAAATAACCATTTTCTCCCTCTCTGTAGTCATTTCCCACTTTAAATGTGAGAGTTGATTTCCTCTCAACGGAGTAGTTGCCAGTCAGGAGGTGAGGGATCTTCAACAGATCTGTGTGACTAATGTCTTTAAAATACTGATCCTTCATCTGCCCACCACACCCTTTCCCCTCAGGGTAGATGTCAGCCCTGCACTTTCCTGAGCCTCCTTGGAGAGAAAGGTCCCTAAGTCATGGCACTGATGTCTTCCACAACTCCCATTGGCAGTTGAACAAGATTTATTGCACCTTTTACCCCTATGAGTAAAACAAAACAAAACAAAGCACACATTCTATTGTCCAATCTCATTCTCTAGTGATGTTGCTTACTGGTGGACCGGACTGTGAGAGGAGGTCAATATATGCAGGGGCAGTGTCTGATGTGGGACTCTTCTGTTTCTGTTTGATTCCCGGTCAGGTTTCTGGTTCAATCCCTGGCCAGGGTGTGTTAGGGAGGCAACGGATCTATGTTTCTCTTTCACATCCATGTTCCTCTCTCTCTCTCTCTCTCTCTCTCTCTCTCTCTCTCTCCCCCCTTTCCTTCAAAAATCATATCCTTGGATGAGGATTTAAAAAAAGATATCAGACTAACATCAATGGGCTAAGAAAAATTAAATATACTCCAAGATCTGAGTTATAATCAATTATTATTTTTTCTTTTCTTTTCTTCTCATTGTCAATCATATGTCTCAGCCTGAGAGAGTAGGGGCAAAACAGGAAGAGAGAAATGATCTCATATTCAATCATTTATTCATTATTCATACCTTTGTTCAGCTAATTCATTCATCAAACAAATCCTTATTTAATAAAACCTAGGACTTTAATATTATGAAATCGGCTAAGTTTTTTGGCTAAAAAACATAAAATGAGGGAAAGCAGAAGCCACAACTCGTTAAGGAAATAATACTTTTGGAGGGTGAGTATCATCCTGTTTGTCAGTTAGAGTCCTTTGGTTGCAAAAAACAGGGAAAACAAACAAACAAACCACACCCCAAGCGGACTCCTCTATTAGAGGAAGAGTGGATGCCAGGGCTCAGGATCTGAGAGTCCACTTTCCCTGAAGGTAACAGTCTTCATGGGGACAGGTGGGTCCCTAACAAGAGAAAAGGTATGAGATCTGTACCTTGTAAAATAAGGAGAACCATCCCTGTCTTGCAGTGTTTGGGTAGACGGAAGGGGTAGGTTATTGAATAGAAACTGCCTACGGCACCATAGATATTTAATAAGTTGTCGCTATAATGTTCATGATTGTCAGTATATTTAAACTTTGTAAGGGTAGGGACTGAGTAATGTATATATTTCTATCTTTTTCGGTGTTTGGCTTCATGATTCAAGGGTAGATAAATGCTTGTGAAAGAACAACAAAACACAATGGAAACTAATTCAAGGTGATTGAACCTAGTGCAGCCACAGAAATGCTCCCATCTCCCTCTCTGCTCTGAGCACATAGGGAGTGGGCACGAGGCTGCTCACTGTCGTTTCTCTATCTCCTGCCCCTTCACAAAAGCACATGGGTGGACAGAGCTCATATCAGCAGAAGACCCTCGTGAATTTTTTAAAATGTTAACAGCAGTGAGAGGAGGTGGTGGAGATCAGAGCCGTGCTAACAGATTTTAATTACTGTGGGTCACAGACTGTTATGTATTCTCTCTGCATGGAGGCCCGAGGTGTTGATTTCTTTCCAAATTGGAGAGGAGCAGCCGCTTTGGAGGATTAGCTGATGTCATCTAATGTAGTCCTCAGATTTTCTGCTCATAGTCATCACGCACCTGGAAAACAATCCTAAAGGAATTATTAGAAGTTACTAATATATGAAAACTACTGTTGGAGTTGAATTAATTATTTTGACCTGATCTCAATTGATGACAAAGGAAGTTTGTGAAAAATGAAAAGCCATTGAATTTTTTAGGTGGTTGGAAGTGCAGTTACAGTTAAAGATGTCTAGAGATACATCGAAAGTAGCAACACACGAAAAATAGTTAATTGACTGTCAGTTTGATGATTTTGCCATATTTCAACCTCTATAGATTAACACACAAAAAATAAAATAAGAGGGTTGGATATGTCTTAATAGAGCCATCAAATGTGGTTTAGTTAGAAGGAAAGTTATTCCAAGAAGGCACGCGTGTCCCTTACTAACAATGGGGTCTGTGGGGTGCAGGTACTTCCCTGTGCGTCAGAGCTGTTTCTGCAATGCAGAATGAAGACATCTTATTACTTTCCTTCTAGATCAGTTATTTAAAATGAAGAATGCTTAATCATTGTCTCTTTATTTGTGCCTAGGGTTTTCTTTATGCCAAATGGAACTTGTACATATTAGTAAGCAGTATCATTTACCCTGAAGCAAAGTGACTTATTTGAAATGAGCAGGTCTTATTCATAACTGAGCTTTTCTGGAAATGAACTTGCTCTAATCATAAGAAGGGCTTGATAGAAACTTAATAAATCAAATCTTTATGTTAAATTGGTAATGTTGAACAAGTGTTTGCTGTCTTGGCGCCACTACTGTAACTCTTTCCTTCTCTCTGCGAGTGGTTTCCAGCCGAGTCCAAGGGGTTCGCTCAGCGCTTCAGTTCACAGCGCTGGTGAGACCTCACCGAGTGCCTGGAAGGGAAGCCCAGGAGAATGGGGACTCTCTCACGCTGTATCCCGCGGTGCCTATTCTATCTTATATTTCAAAAGAAGCCTCTCTGTGACACTGCAGTTACCATTCGTTGCCTAAGAACTTCGTTTATCTTAAATCACAGCGGGAAGGAGGTGGAATTAGGGAAGAGAAAAGCCAAAGCACTTTATTATACTGCCTTCCCAGATATTTCCTATTAATTGTTTATTCACTGATCTTCTGACCCTCTGAACTTCCTCCACTCCTATCCTGCTTTATTATCAAACTAGAGGCCCGGTGCACGAAATTTGTGCATGGGGTGTGTGTGTGTATGTCCCTCAGCCCAGCCTGCACCCTCTCCAATCTGGGACCCCTCGAGGGATGTCCGACTGCCCATTTAGGCCTGATCCCACCAGGATCGGACATCCCTCTCACAATCCAGGACTGTTGGCTCCCAACTGCTCGCCTGCCTGCCTTCCTGATTGCCCCTAACCACTTCTGCCTGCCAGCCTGATCACCCCCTAACCATTCCCACACCAGCCTGATTGCCCCCAACTGCCCTCCCTTGCAGGCCTGGTCCCTCCCAACTGCCCTCCCCTGCTGGCCATCTTGTGGTGGCCACCTTTGACCACATGGGGGCAGCCATCTTGTGTGTTGGAGTGATGGTCAATTTGCATATTACTCTTTTATTAGATAGGATTAGTACATGTAGGTAGTGCTGTTTAAAATTAACTTTTTATTAACATATTACAGATGTCCCTCATTCCCCCCCTCCACCTTTACCCCCCTCCATTCAGCCCCCACCCCACCAGGCCTTCACCACACTACTGTCTGTGGCCATGGCCTATGCATATATGCATGTATGTTCTTTGGTTAATCTCTTCCTGTCCCCTTCTCCTCTGAGATCTGTCCGTCTGTTCCATGCATTCATGCCTCTGGACCTATTTTGTTTGTCAGTTTATTTTGTTCATTAGATTCCACATATTAGTGAGATCATGTGCTCTTTGTCTTTCTCTGACTGGCTTATTTCGCTTAGCATAATAATCTCCAAAAAGCTATTTCATAAAAAATGCAATTTGACAGAAACATTAGCCTTGAGTTCAACTATAGACAATAGAATCTCATTCTACCTTTTCTCATCTTGATGGACTCTTCCTTTTTTAACAAAACTGCCTCCTAACTCCCAGGCTAAGCAATTCCACCTACCTTTTCAGGAATTCAGTTCAGCAAGCAGAGAGAAATATGCAGATTGGGAGCAATGCTGCCTCCTGCAGCAGGAGAGGAATTGCCCACAGATTCACTACTTGGGTTTATTTAGAATGTGCAGGAAATGGTCTCTTTGGAAAGAGGATTCCAAAAACAAGTGCATACATATATATTAATTCTTACATCAAAATGTAAGAAAATTTTTGTAATGAACTGTTTCAGGTGGACACAAAGAGAGAGCAAATAGTGAACTTGTATCAATCAAATAAAAAATTATCAGAATTTTCTTCTATTCCTTTTATTTCTTTTTTTCATCTTTGCTGAAATCTTTAAGAGGAAATCTCAGCTATTATTTAAATTCTTTTTACATACTTAAGTATCTCAAAAAGCTTTTCTGCCATAAGTATAGTTCTATAGTTACACTTAATTTTAACAACAGTGTATTGGTATCATCTAATACGTGGTCCACAGTCACATTTTTATGATTGTCTCAAAACTGCCTTTTTACAGCGTCTTTGTTTCAGTGGGACTCAAACATGGTCCACACAGTCTGTTCAGTTTTATGGCTCAGATCTCTTGGTTGGGGGCAGACCTCCCTTCTCTATTTTAAATTCCCACCAGTGAGCCACTGCAGTCACTGGGCCAACTGTCCTGTGCCCTTTCTTACATTCTGATGTGGCTGCTTCCATGTGATCACTTGTTTCTGTGTTTCCTATACATGGAAGTCAACTTTCTTGATTAGATCCAGGATAATCACCTCAAAGAATAACCCATATATATTCAGTTGAATTAAAAGCACAGCTGTATTTACTCACATGCGGTGGAGATCAGTTGTGAAACCAAGACAAGGAAGAATTTATAAAAACAAACTCCACAGCAGCCCAAGGAACAGTGAAATATTATTTTTTTTTTTGTCCATGGGCAAGCCAATTAGTTAAAATGCATCAGGAGGAACAATTTCTTTGAAGAAAACGGGCATTTTTCAGGGACTGGCCATTGTCTGTAGACAGCGCCTGGGAAGGCACATGGGCATTTCTTTAATTATTGTCAGCTGAACTCAGGGCAATAGGCAGAGCCACGCCCTGGGAACATGCTTCCCCAAAAAGGCTGGACATGTTATCAGCTTGGCCTTCATTTCAGCCCAGGTGCCAGCCTAGCGGACTTTGATATGTAAATCCAGGCAAGCACCAGGAATGCTGGGGCCTACTCAAGAATGCAAATAAGCTCTTTGATTCTAAGTTTTGGTGTTACTTCCTGGTATTTGGGGTATAAAATAAATGTGCTGTGTGGGTTCAGGGTCCCTGCCTCTCCATCAGAGGTGGCAGCGGTTCCACCCAGCTCCCAGCTTTTTAAATCTATCTCTGCGTCTTATTTCTTTCTTTCATTCTTTCTTTTATTTCTCAATCCCTGGCCGCCTCCACTTAGAACCGGTTCGTTCATCTCTCTTTCTGTGCTGGACGCGGACAAGGGAGATCCCCGCCATATCTGGCCCCCGCCGCATCTGGCCCCCGCAATTGTCAGGGAATGCAACTCTAGTTACTTAAGAGATTTCTGAGAAGTTCTGTGCCTGAAAGTGATGTGTTTTATTTCTGGGTATGGCAATTGCTGAACTCTCCTCCGTGGATAAGCTAAGACTGCACCATTTCTACGTGATAGTGACTGTGCCCTCCTCTAGGTCAAACTCAGCTGAGTGATCCAAGACAGCTTCAGTCTCTTTGACGTCGAAGCATCAGCTGCTGTCAGCCTAGCGGAGTGGCCCTGCAGTGGTTTTTAGGCACTTGCATATCATTCAGTAGGAAAGGCAAGAGGTCTGAGGACAACCATAAATGTAAAAAGAAATATTTAGAATATCGCCTTAGTTTTCCATTGGTTTAGAACCAGCAGGAGTACAAGTCCCCTCGATCAGTTTGGTCAACATTCAAAACTATATGCACCCCTCACCCCCAATCAACAAGTCCACCTTTCCCAAAGTGTTTACACAGGACTAGTTATTGTACTGACTCAGGACTTGGTTGGCCTATAAATAGTGAGGGACACGTTTATTAGCTGGGGCTATTGCAGGCAACAAATGTTTGTGGGTTGGGTGGGCTTCTAAAGTTTAATTTCTTTTATTGTCATTGGGTTATGGTCAGCTCTAAATTGTGGGTCACATTTCAGTCGGAGGAAGAAATCCTCCAGATATCTGGTGTCTTGGATCTTTTCTGATAAGTTACCGTGTCAGGCTCCCCAGCAAAAATGTGAGATGGGGAGGGAGGAATTTCAGTCCTTGGAAAGACAGTATGATCTTGTCAAAGTGTAGGCCATCTTTTGAAGTCACTAGCATGCCATTAGCCCATCTAATTATATAGGAAAAATCCTCCCTTGGGTGTATATTGATAGGACATAAAGATAATTGGTTGGTACCAGTTACTGCTGAACTGTAGTTGGTCTAATTGAGGAGAACAAATATTCTTCATAGATTTAACAAATCATGTAATGGTTCTCAGTTGATTTATGACAAAATAGTTGAGTTATAACGTTCATTATTAGTCACCTGTCCCTTTCTATCCTTGCCATCCCATGGAGGACCTTGAGGCTCCGGATGTATAACTAACAGCAGTGATTGTGGGAGGCCTAGAGTTCAATCGAGCCACGTGCCATTAGTTAATACTTTTTAGAATGGTCTGGGCCAGGTAAGAAATTCCACAACTGGCATGTGGGCAGCTATGGCAATTTACAATATATAATTGTTTGCTTTATTTCTGTGAATTTCCTGCTTCTGGAGGATTTTAGGAATCCTAGGATTGGATATGCAATGGGGAGAGGTATTCAGGAAGTTTGCATTGGGAAGTATCAACCCATGTTCTGGAGTTTAAGAGCAGCATTCGTGGTTAGAAACACTTGAAATGGTCTTTTTCAATGTAGTTCTAAGACTGACCTTCATTGGCGTATTTCTGTGACCAAGTGTGTATTTACAGTGGCCTGTTCTCTGGAATCTCTTTAGAAAATGTGCTTTGTACCTGCTGGACTCAGTATATGATACTAAGCTTTGAAAACACCTGGCAAGATCAGAATGTAATAAGGGTAATCTGGTCAGCAAGAAAAGTGAGTTTATGGGCATTCTGTGATGTAGACCACATCATAATTAAGATTGGAGAAGAATTTTAGGATAAGAAAACTTGAATTCTTTGGTAAGTATTAACTGTCCTGATTTTAAATATCATTAGTATTTAACTTTTAAACACAGTGCTTTTATTATATACCCCTAGTTTAAAGACAACAAACTGCAAAAACAAAAAACAAAAAAACAAAACAGAACCCAAAAACCCAACACAAAACAAAAGAAAATCAACAACCTAGAAAGTGAAACCTTGAGTCTTGAATACTTCTTAATTATTTCTTGTTTGTACAGCACAAGTGTGGAAATTCTGGAACCATTTCGTATATGCAGCAGGATTGAGAAACTGAGTACATATAATCTTATTGTTGGGAGCTGGGAGGTGCAAATATGTATTGTAGAAGGTAGGAAAGAACATATGGTATAAGATTGGAATTATAAATATAAGAAATATATACACATTCCCAATTCATGACTTAAACACATACTATATTTATAACACAAGTCTGTATTTCTTAGTTCTGTCCACTAAATAGAAGCAATTACACCCTGATACAGTGAGCACAGCCAGCATTCATGTTCTGGTTTTGAAATAAAATTTTCCATTAAATTCTTGAGCAGGGTGATCTTGTCAAAGTATAGGCCACATTTATATGTGGCCATTATGGGGCAACCATCTATAATAATAAAAGCATAATATGCTAATTAGACCGGATGTCCTTCTGGACGTCCTTCCTTCTGGACAAAGCTGCAGCGGGCACCGGGCCTCTAGTCTAATTATAAGATTCCCTAAGATTACATATGTGTGTGTGTGTGTGTGGGGGGGGGGAACATAACTTTATTGATATAATTGTAGAGATCACAGAGTCTGGATAGCTTTAAGAAAACCTTGCCATGGTTTCTGAACAGTTTAGAGACATGATTGACTCCTGGGCTGGCACAGAGAGAAGTCAAGATGAGCCTGAGCACCTGATTGTGTAAAAAACTAAGGAAGTTCTAAAAAAAAAAGGACATTGTGAAAAGGACACAGGAGCCAGCTTGAAGGGGCCCTAATGGCCAAATCTGGGACACTGTAACCATCAGCACACATATAGCAGTAATGACTGAAAACTCACTAAAGAAAATAAGAATCCCTGGGTCTCTAGTGATGCTAAATAAATAAACAAGAAAAAAGGAAAAGCTTTTTTAAAAAAATATTTTTATTGATTTCAGAGAGGAAGGAAGAGGGAGAGAGATAGAACATCAATGATGAGAGAGAATTGTTGTTTGGCTGCCTCCTGTGCACCCCCCACTGGGGATCAAGCCCGCAACCTGCAACCTGGGCATGTGCCCTTGACCAGAATCGAACCTAGGACCCTTCAGTCTGCAGGCTGATGCCTTATCCACTGAGCCAAACCAGCTAGGGCAAGCTCTTTTTTAAAATCATAGGATGTTATATAATAAATGTAGGAGAGAGAAGGTGGGGGAAAAAATCACCATTCTTCAACTACCATAGTGGTAATTGACTTAGGCAAGAATCAATAAATGCTAAAAGCTATTAGGTGAAAGTTGGATGGGGAACAGAGAACTAACCTGTCATAGAGTATTTCCCCACAGATTACTTATTAATTACAAAGGGAATATCGATGATTTTACATGGAGAAAACTTATGGAAGCCATCCGAGCCAAGTGATGGGAGTTAACATCACAAACAACATGATAAACCAACAGCATGTGCCTCCCGATGGAGGTCCCTGAGGACACACACCAGCAACTTGTTTTCCTGCGGAACAATTATGACAAAACATCAAAAAGCCCATATGGATGGACAGTCCATAGAATAACTAGCTGGTATCCTACATAATAAAAGGCCAATATGCAAATTGTCCCCTTGACTGGGAGTTCGACGGGAGTTCAACCAGGAGTTCGACCAGGGGGTGGGGCTGGCCAGCCAACCGCCCACAGCCCCTCCCCCTGGCCAGCCCCATCCCCGATCGGCCCCCCTCACGCCAATCAGGCCTGACCCAACCCATACATGAATTTGTGCACTGGGCTTCTGGTTCTTAAATAATATCAGTGACATCAGAGCAATGACAGGTGAGAAACTACTCCAGATATTAGTAAACTAGAGAGACATCACAACTGATTGTAGTGAGTGATCCTGGACTGGATTCTGAATAAAGGAAAAGACTATATAAAGGACATATAGGAATGATTACTATATCATGATATTATATTAATATTGGGTTTTCTGAATTTGGGGACTATACTGTGGTTATGTAACAGAATGTTCCTACTTTTAGGAGATAAACATGGAAATATTTAGGAATAAAGGGTCATGATATCTGTAACTTTCAAGTGTTCAACATCAGTGATAATAATAGTTTTATTATTTATATGAATATAATATACATAAAGAGTGCGAGGGAAAGAGAGAGATAGAAACCGAATGCATAAAATGGTAATTAGTGAATGGAAGTGAACAGTATACAGGAGTTAATTTAACTGGTCTGTGACTTTTCAGTAAATTTGGTTTTATAAAAATAAAAAATAAAGATTAAAAACATCATTAATTCATTTAACTTCTCCATTTGCTTTGGGGCTGAAGGTTGTTTTAAAAGAAGAATCTTGTAGAACTTCCGAAGCATTTCACCGGGAAAGAGGGCAATAAAACGAAGCACACAACATTTCCCCCTAAAAGTTATTGTGTTGGACTTTCAGCAAGGCAAGCATCAATCTAACCAGACAGTTTAAAAATTAGTAGGAAAACCTACTAAAGCTTTGTCATTTGGGCAACTAAATGAAACCCACTTGTAAGTGCTCAGATCATCCTGGCGTGGGTGTGAGGCATGCCTCACCTCTATAGATTCACCTGGGCTAGGATCATTACAGGGAAGGCACTGGTCTGCTGTTAGGTTTCTTGGGAGGCGTTTCCGCACCAAAGTTTTTGAAAAGTTTGGACCAATCTGCCTTCGCCATTTTGAGTGACTGTGTAGCATGTGGCTGTGCAGCATGTGCTGGACCCGGCGTGGGTGCCGTGGAGTGAGTATCTCAGGAATGTCCAAATTCATCGCTGGGTACGAGACAGTGCTGGGGTATCGTTTCTCTCCTGTAGGGTCAGATCGTTAGATTTAAACAAATACTTCTAATTCTAACACGGGTTCATGAAACCAGAGGGGAAACTTTCCTTCAACACCCAGAGAAGCACAATTAATAACGGGGACTGCTGTGCTTGGTGGTTTATTGAGGGAGTCACCCCTGTGTCTTCGGAAGTGTGGGCTTTAATTCACAGCTGAGGTTGCCTTTGCATGTTGGGCAGCCGCTAAGCCATTTGTTCCTTCATGTTGGGGTGTCACAGGGAGTTAGAAAGCCTCTTGCTTTCATACCAGGCCTGTCATGGAAGGGACGCCTGCGTCCCCTGTCAGGACGGAAGGAACTCGTCTCCCAGCTGTTGCTCTTACTGGACATTGTTCCCTCAGATGTTTCAGCCA
The DNA here is from genome assembly GCF_963455305.1 of Plecotus auritus. Taxonomy (NCBI): domain Eukaryota; kingdom Metazoa; phylum Chordata; class Mammalia; order Chiroptera; family Vespertilionidae; genus Plecotus; species Plecotus auritus. The sequence continues at coordinate 50,956,482 of NC_137777.1, read as the reverse complement.
AGGTTATGCTCTCTTCTGAGGGCAGCCTACTCCAATCTGGTAGATTCAGAGTAAGAATGCCGAGTTCTCCCAATGGTGGAGAACAGTGCTGCTAGGCCCCCGCGTCAGAGCTCTCTGTGGGGTTGCCTGAGGTCTTGGTGGAGACTGTGTCACAGCCCAGCCTTAGCCTCTGCCCAGTCCTGGGTCTTCTCCCTTCCCGGTCCTACTAGTAGATGCTGATTCTGGGGCAAACATCACCTGAAGTAGTGAGTGATCCTGGATTGGATTCTGAACAACTTCCAAGACATATCTATCATCATCAAAGATGTTCTTAAGACTTTAAATAAGGTACCTTTTGTAAAGAAAGTGTCCAGTACAAAAACATACATTGATTGTTTTTAAGGTCTTCATCATCAACAAATAATATATTGGGCTTTCTAGGAGAATGTTAGTCAAGTCAGGACAGGCCTTATGGGCATTATGTTAATTCTAATTTATTCCTTTTCCCTAGCTTAGTTGAGATATAGTTGACAAATAACATTGTATAAGTTGAAAGTGTATAACTTCAGTACATGTATATATTGCAACAATTACCACCATAGCTATAGCTAACACCTCTATCACATCACATAAAATCCATTTCTTCTTTTGTGGTGAGGACACTTAAGATCTACTCTCTTGGCAACTTTCAAGTATATAGTGTCATATTGGACCACTGTTAATGGTAAGGAAATTCATCTTACCAAAAAGGGGAAGTAAGGCGGCTGGGTTTAGACTGGTGCAGCGATCGAATAGTCTACGGGAATCAGACAAAGTGGGATTGATAGGTGGTAACAGGGCTGGCTGAGAGGTGTGGGTGTTGTTTTGGAGTAATGAGGCCTGTATTCTATTAGGGAGTTGGAGCCAGAGACCCATGAAGCCACTGCCTCTCCACATGTAACACTATGGCTGAGTCTTCGCTACAGGATCAGGGAAAACGCCAAGGAAAGCCCGGGGCCAGGACAAGACTCCAGTTTGGGAGGTAAGAACCACAAAGCACAGTCTTTTCTTTGACCTCCCACGAGAAGCGTTTTATATATGTGGATGCGTGACTTCAGGAGTTGTAATGTCTGCTTAAGAAAGGAAGGGACTTCTGATTCTAGTTTGCTTTTATGGTGGTTGAAACAATTAATATATGAAGAATATTATATTTTAATTATATTCAGCATTTACCCTTTATAGGTAGAGCAGCAAAGCCAGTGACCCATTTGAGGAACACCAAGAATTATTGGAGTGAAAAAGATATCAAGAGTTTTATGCCCTGACTGGTTTGGTTCAGTGGATAGAGCGTCGGCCTGCGGACTCAAGGGTCCCAGGTTTGATTCTGGTCAAGGGCATGTACCTTGGTTGCGGGCACATCCCCAGTAGAAGGTGTGCAGGAGGCAGCTGATCGATGTTTCTCTCTCATCGATGTTTCTAACTCTCTATCCCTCTCTCCCTTCCTCTCTGTAAAAAAATAAATAAAATATATTAAAAAAAAGAGTTTTATTATTCTGAATTTGGGGCCTATACTTGGAAAAGACACTGTCAAAAAGATTCATTAGAGGAAACTGGCCATTATATCAATTCTAGAGGCCCGATGCACAAAATTCGTGTAAAAGTAGGCCTTCCTTCCCCCGGCTGCTGGCACTGGCTTCCACTGGCAGGCACCCGGGACCCGGGCTTCCCTCACAGCCCCTTCTAGTCTAATTAGCATATTGCGCTTTTATAATTATAGATGTGAACACAAGTCAAAATGTCTAAGTTACTACATTACTACTTGGTTTAGAAAAGGTATATATACTGTATATATTCAATCCTCACTGGAGGATATTTTTTCCATTGATTTTTTTGATAGAGTGGAAGGGAGGGAGATGGGGGGTAGAGAGAGAGATTGGCTGCCTCCTACTTGTGCCCACATGGGGCTGAGGATTGAATCTGCAACCCAGGTATGTGCCCTTGACTAGGAATTGAACCCAAGACCCTTCCATCTGTGGGCCAATGCTCTAACCACTGAGCTAACAGGCTAGGGTGAAAAGGCAAAATATTTAAAACTAGAGGCCTGGTGCATGAATTCATGCATGGGTAGGGTCGCTCAGGGTGGCCTTCGTGGGTCAGGTCCCAGCTTGCACCCCAGCCTTGCAGCCCCACCTCACGCCCCCAGCCTTGCAGCCCCACAGCCCCACCTGGCACCCCACTTTGGCCTGGCACTGCCCCCTCATCTGCTCCTCCATCCTGCTTCTGGGGCCATCTATCAGGGCCGGGCCCCCTGCCCAGCTCCCTCAGCACCTGGGAGCCAGGCGGAGGCCCCACCCCTCGCCACCGCTGCTGGTCACCATCTGTGGGGCGATCGGCAGGGGCAATCAGGGCCCCCACTTGCACCCGTCTTGGCCTGGCACTTCCCACTCACCTGCTCCACCATCCCACTGCAGTCCTACTCTCGTCGAGGCCCATCGGGGCTGGCAGCGCCTCCACTGCCACCCGCTGCCAGTGCCATGTCACCGACGCCCGCCATGTTCTGTGGTCAGCACACGTCATAGCGAATGGTCGAACCCCTGGTCAAGGGGACAATTTGCACATTAGGCTTTTATTATATGGGATAATCACAATAACAAGTACTAACAGAAACAAAGTGCTTCCGTTAAAAATGATTTAGAGAGAACCAAGATGGTGGCCTAGGTAAATGCCTGTACTTGCTGCCTCTCACAACCACATCAAAATTGCAACTAAAATACAAAACAACTATCACCCCGAACTGCAGGAAAGATGGCTGAGTGGAAGTACTACAACTAAAAAGGTAAAGAAGAAAGTGCATTGAGACTGGTAGGAGGGGCAGAGGTGTGGAACGGGCTGGTCTGGCGCCCAGGTGTGCCACTTTTTTAATGAGGAGGCTGCCTGGTAGAGCAAGGAGTCCCAGCCCCACACCAGCCCCCCAGCCCAGGGCCCCAGAGCTGGGGAAAGAAGTCCCTATGGGCCGTAAGAACTACGGGCTGTAAAAACCAGTGTGGATTGGGGCTGAGTGACACACAGGCTGCTGGAGACCCAGCTGCTCCTCTTAAAAGGCCGGCACCATGAACTGAATTGACAAGCTCCTGGGGGACCCAGACACATACGGGGGAGAAACTGGACTGTCTGGCTTCAGGGCAGGAACTTGGGGGTGGCTTTCTTCCAGACTGAGGTGCTCCCAGATCACTGTTCTAGTGCTGGGACCTCCTCAGTGCAGGGCTGACTGGCAGCCATTTCTGTTTGCTCCACCCTGGTGATTCCCTGAGACCCCATCCCACCCAATTTACAACCCCACCCAAGCTGTGCACAGTGGCTTTTGCATATGAATGGTCTGTCCTTTCTCAGGCGAAAACCAGCACCAGCACCAGCCTGCCTTGCTTCACAGCTGGGTCTCGTCTGAGCACTTCCAAACCCAATACAAAGAAGAGGAATCTGCAGATCTCTCTGTAGGTCCTGCTGGGTGGCCCCAGACAGTGGCTGACTTTGCACCTCCCTGGAGACCCAAGAGCCAGTGTACCAGTGGTCAGTGTGAGACCATACCAGGTTACAGCTTTTCACATCCATAAGCAACACACTCAGGGGGAAGACTCAGTGAGCACCAAAGCCCCACTG